>NW_022437023.1:8080127-8450037 GCF_009761245.1 Sapajus apella
ACACACACACACACACACACACACACACACACACACACACACACACACAGAGAGAGAGAGAGAGAGAGAGAGAGAGAAATCAATTTCTTTCAGGGACCCTCAAGGAATCTTTTCTGACAATTACTGGCTATTGATTAAAATGAAAAAAAAGCTCTCCTCCTACCTCTCACCTCTACCAAAGTGATGTACAACTCCCTAGACTGTCAGGTCAGCTCACCTGTACCAAATGCCCTGGGAAGCAGAGGCCAGGGCATCCCTGCTTTGGACACAAAATAAAGATAGCAGTAGCCCTTAGATGTTCGGACCTCCTATCTGATATAGGAGACTTGGCAAACAAGTACCGCACCCACAGAAAACTCCTAAGAAGCATGTTGTGGAGGAAAGGGGGGCTTAAAAGCCCAGGCGGACCTAAGCACAGTCTGGACCAGGGAAGTAAAGGAAAGGCCTCGACCTGTGACCACACTGCAAGGTGGAGGCTGGAGCAGCGTCAATGTTACCACACTGGTGTGATGAAGGACCACGTGTGCCCAATTCACCGGGACTTAGAATTCTTCAGGCATTGCTCCAAGTTCTTTGCATGGTCTAGCCCATTTCATTCTCATGCCATGGGCACTGTTACAACTTCCTTTCCACTTTCCACATGAGAAAACATAGGGACAGAGAGCCTAAGTAGCTTGGCCACAGAGATGCAGCTGCTCAGTGGTGGACCAGGCAGTCTGAACGACAGAGCCTGTTCTCTGAACCACTTTCCAACATTCCAGGGAGCCAGGAGCCCTGAGACCCAGTGTCAGCTCTACCACCAGCGGTGTGACCAGTCACTTCTGCTAAGTCTCCATCCTCTCACTGTGAGATGGGCTCAGTGAACTAGATAAGTTGTTCTCATGTTTTGCGGCATCATGGACTCTTACAAGAATCTGGTGAAAACTCTCCCAAGGAAAATGTGAATCGCACATTTTCATGGAGATGTACATATATCACAAGGGCTTCATGGAAATGTACATGTAACACAAGGGCATAACACAAGACCCTGAGAGCCCCTCACTGCTGATCCATGGACTAGTAACTCTATGGAGAATTCAAATAGTAGCTTTAGCAGTACCTGGCTTTGCAACGGCAGGCAGACAAGAGCTGAGCAGGCTCTGAAGCCAGCTCTATGACCCTGGACAGATACGGAACTGTCCTGCGCTTCAGTTTCCCCTCATAATAACAATATTTTATAAAGATTTTACGAGAATTGGCTGAGAAAATACACACAATGAGCTCAGGATAGGGCCTGACCCTCAGCATGAGCCTGACACATATCAGGAAGTGCTGTTATTATTGGTGGCGCTCATTCCTCACCTTCCCTCCAGGGTCATCACTCTCCCCAGGTCTCTGGGCACAGGCTATGGGCAAGGTGACCCACAGCCTGTGATAAGAGAACAGGGGAGCTCTTGGACGAGACCAAGATAGATGCCACTTACTGAGCACTTCATAGGTGCTAAGTGCCCTGTGCCCATCTTAGAAATCCCTAGCCAATGAGTGCCACGATCCCATGTCACAGATGAGGTGCCAGAGGCTCAGAGAGCTGGGACCAGCTGGCGCCACTTGCCCACAGGCCCGCGATAGAATGGCAGAGCTTGGACTTGGACTGAGGTCTTTCTGACTACAAAGCCCAGGCTTTTAATCACCTCTCTAGTTTACCTTCCTTGGGCAGCTGCAGGTCGGGCCTTGGGTCTTGGAGTCATCCCAGAAAGCAAGATGAGGCCAAGAGAAGTGGGAGGCCTCAGTGGCGGCAGCCTTGTTATGGGATCATAAACCTCTGATCCCTCTGGGTCTCAGCCACCTCGCCTGCCTGTCAAATGAGATGATGAAAGGGAATGCCCTTTGGGAGGCATTCTGGCATTTACAGCCAGGCTTCATGATGATTACCATCATTATCATGACCATGATGCTGGCTCGTTCTGAGTTAGTAGGCAGGCAGCTGTGTCCTGGATGCCTGGGGAGGGCTTAGGGCAGCCTGGAGCCTAGGCTGTGACCAGGACCCAGAATTCCAAAGAAAAGGGAAGAGTGGAGTCTGAACTGTCCCTGTCATTGCCTTGGGGTCCCTACCGCCTGGGGTCAGGCGACATCCCCACTGCAGCCTGTCAGAAAAGGGCTTTGACATGACCCTATTAACCACCCTTACCTCTCTTTCCCCTCCAGACACATCCTTGGCAGGGGGCAGGACTATGAGCCGGGCCCCCTCCTCCTGCCCTCCCGCAGACCCAGGCTGATCTGTCTGTTGACTGCTTAGCTGCACAGCCTGTGTTGGTGGGAGGTGCAGGTGGGGCGGAAGGAGAGCTGGAGGCAGGCCCCACATCTGCTGACTATGCATCGAGACTCTTATTATGCCCTTCTCCTCACTGTTCTCAGAGTGTTTTGAGTGAGTGTAGAGAACCCAGGTCAGCCGAAGCTTCCTTTGACATGCACAATGCAGAGAAAAAATAATTTGGTTAGGGAAAGGGGTCAATAAGAAAGACAAGGGGAGGGAGGTCACCTGGTTTTGCAGCTGGCTCAGCGATGCAGAAGCAGATGGGTCTGGCCCGAGTGAGAATGTCAGAAAGACAGTGTGCAGGCCCAGGGCGGAGTCACGTGGGGAGATGGAAATAAAGAAGTTTGCAGTCAATTGCCAGCTGCGTGTGACCAGTCA
Source organism: Sapajus apella (assembly GCF_009761245.1). NCBI lineage: Eukaryota > Metazoa > Chordata > Mammalia > Primates > Cebidae > Sapajus > Sapajus apella. The sequence continues at coordinate 8,082,799 of NW_022437023.1, forward strand.
CAGGAGGTGCTGCTTCAAGCAGAGGCAGAGTAGGAGACCCAGAAAGGCTCAGAGGTGCCTGCCCGAGGGGCGAGGCCTGGGCAAACCTTGAGGAGAGAGCCAGGTGTTCCAGCAGCTTCCAGGGTGAGTAGGGGGCCAGTTCTGTCCACAGGGAGCCCCAGTCTGAGGGGAGACACAGCCCTGTCCTCAGAGAGACCCAGTCTGAGGGGAGACACAGCCCCGTCCTCAGAGAACCCCAGTCTGAGGGGAGACACAGCCCCGTCCTCAGGGAACCCCAGTCTGAGGGGAGACACAGCCCCGTCCTCAGAGAACCCCAGTCTGAGGGGAGACACAGCCCCATCCTCAGAGAACCCCAGTCTGAGGGAGACACAGCCCCGTCCTCAGGGAGCCCCAGTCTGAGGGAGACACAGCCCCGTCCTCAGGGAGCCCCAGTCTGAGGGGGAGAAATAATCCCTAATTTCAGGGTCCTTCTAGTCTGAGAGAAGAGTCAAAGTCCCTGCCTTCCTGGAACCGAACCCAGGACATGTATACATGCATGTTAACTATTCTCCAAGGTCACAGTGTGACCTTCTATGCATCCTGGACTTAACAGAATGACAGCAAATGAGGGGACAGAATTTCCTTAGCTGCTGTGAGTTAGGAAAATGAAAAGAATCAGTGAAGAGACTGAAGGGCCTGGGCCTACAGTGGAGACCACGTGGCGACCACGGGAATGGCAGAGCCTGTTTGGGGCCACAACCACTAGGAGGTGCACCTGGAAGAACACAGGCCTGGACCCGCAGAGCGCTGAGAGCCGGCCTGCAGGGACCCCGCACAGGGTGCAGCTTCCACCAGGGAACCCAAAGCCCTGCCCCTCAAAGCTCAGGAGCCTGAGAAGACCTGCCAGACAGAGGGCAGCTCAGAATCCGCACATCAGAGGGTGAGAAGCCTCCCAGACCTTGAGCCTCATCTGCTGCCCCCCGTGAAGGCACCTGGAGGATAATCGCGGACGTGGTTACCACCCTTCATATAAAGGTGCCATTTGTCAAGTGCTTTCCATGTGCCAGCCACTCTTTTTGGGCCCCACACCTCCAAGCTTTCTGAAACCTCAAACAACACTATGAAGTAGGGTTATTACTCTTCCTATCTCCCAGATAAGGAAACTGAGGCACAGAGTGTTGACCTACCCTGCTAAAGGTGATGGAGCTAGTACACGGCAGAGCTGGACTTTGATCCAGGGGATCTGGTGCAGTGGCTATCCATTCTCTACTTGATTGTTTCCAGGGACTGGGAGCTCACCCCCTAAAAGGACTACTATTGCCAGAGGACCTTGTAGCATAAGCTGCAGCACCCAGCAGAGGCTCATCACCCTAGATGTATAAGGCTCATGGGGGCAGGAACCCCAATACTGGGAATAGTGCCTGGCATATTGTAAGCCCTCAGGAGTATGTGCAGAATGAATGTTCTTCCAGTAGAAACATTTCCTACGCACATAGCCCCTCACTCCCAGGGAAAGGCTACAAGTTCTGGGTGTGCCCCCACCAGTCACAATCAACTGTGGCCAGCCCCAGCGCCAGCCCCAGCTCTGGAAACCCAAGGCAGGAAATTTCCAAGCAGAAGTATCCGGGGAGCTGAGCGGGCTGCTCTGAGAGAGCTGAATCCAAGGCCCCCGTCAACTGCCTCCTTCTACAGGAGGCGTCCCTGACCCCTCTGGCCCTTGTACCATCTTTGCCTCTCCCCTGGTCCTGAGCCAAACCTAATGAGATTGGTTCCGGACTGTGGGGTGGCTTACCTCCCCACCAGATCACAAGCTCCCCTGTCAGGGCAGAGACCTGGCACAGTGCTGCTCTCCAGTCCCCAAAGCCTCGGTGTCCAGTTAGGGACTAAGGGGCTCCCTCTGTGTTAAAACTGGTTGGACATCAGAGGGCCTGGCGTGGGGGCAGGGGATATATGAGGGAGGGGCTAGGCACAGGACCCATCCCAGTCCCTTTAATGCTCCAGCTGCAATCACGAGGCCCCAGGCACACTAGAGATTGAAGGGAGCACCTGGGCCCACGAAGCCCTTCTTGCCCCATCGCCTTTCCTGTGGCTCCAGCTTCAGCTTGTTCAGGTCTGAGGATGAAGGAGGGACAATACTCCCGGGACCCTCCCACCATCACCAAGACTCTTTCTACTCTGCCTCGGAATGCTGAGGGGGGGCTGCCTCTTCCAGGCCTTTCTTTGCTATTCTGAGAAAGGGTAACAGGAGAATCAATTATTTGTTTCTCCTCATCAGGAATTAAGCCCCATGAGCCCTAGGCATTCAACACTGTGGTGGGGGGCAGGAAGTGAGGGGCTGCCTGGGAATAGGGGAGGGAATGAGGAAGGTTGGACCTTGGTGGGGTGATAGGAAGCCTCCGGAGCCAACAGGCTTCCCCTACTCCCAGGCCTCCAGCTCTGGAGCAGCCCCCTTTCCCCATGGCCTCCTGCCACCCACTGCCTTCCCTCTGACAGCTTATTCCAGAGGAGGAAGCCATCCCCATCCCAGCTCGGGATTCCTGCACCCCAAAGTGAATTATAATCCTCGCATCCAAGGCCCTCTTTCTCCTTGTTCGGCAACTACAGACCAATTCGCCACTATATTGTCCTTTATGCTCAAAACTTTCATCAGAAAACCCCAACCACCACAAACCCCAATTGCTCCTGCTTCCCACATTACAGCTTTCTACTGGCACCTCCCAAGGGATGTCCCCATCCCCAGCGTCTCCTCCTGGACTCCCACACCTGTGTCTGACCCAGGGCCTCCTCCCAGCACAGCCCCTCTCCACCTGCCCCCCGGTCTCAGAGATGCTCGCTGTGTGTCAGCTCCAGGACTCGGTAAGGGGAAGGCGGGCGGTGAGTCCTGCAAGAAGTGTCGGATTCTGTCTTTTTTTGCTCATCAGAAATGTTTGCATTAATTTTTATTTTTAGAAATACTGGATTAAAAGATTATTTTTTCCATGGCTGAGTGCTGTGGTGGCCTCTCGAATGTTGCACCCCAGGCATTCACCTTGTTCTGGTCTCTTCACAAGCTCATGGGTGGAAGTCTGGACCGTGTCCAGGTTCCTCCCTCTCTGATACAGGACAGCTAACAGCCCATTCCCCACTCCATCTTCTACCCTTTCCAACCCCAAACCTATCCCCTTCCTTTAGAATAAAACACCCATGCCACTACCTGTCCCCATCTCTGCAGGGCCAGACCTCAGAGGTCAGAGGCTAAGGAATAGCTGTTAGCCATGGACATCGGGAGCCTTCCTAAACAGAGCCTTGAAGTCACCTTCCTTTTGGAGAGGGTCACTGACCCCCATCTTGTCAACACTGCCTCAGAGGTACCATTTCCCCAGCTCTAATCATTTTGGTGTTTCTTCCCTGGCAGGCTGGCAACAAACAAGCGTTCCGTGTAAGCCAATACTGTTAGGAGAACCGAAGAATAAATGAAGACCGAGGGCTCTAAGTGATGAGGAAAACAGGCCACTCTCACCAGCCTTGGAAGCTTCCAGGATCAATTCATTCGTTTATTCAATAAATATCTCTTGAGCACCCACTATGCGCCAGACACGGTTGTGGGAGCTTTGGGTACAGCGGAGAACAAAACAGAATCTCTACCCCCAGGAGCTGTCATTCAAGTTTCAAGGTGGGAAGCACATCCCACGTGCACAGACCTCCAACATGCCCAGGCCACACCTTGTCTCATTAGCACAGGATTTGCAGCCTACATGGCACTGGGGAGCTCAAGACAACTGGTTAGTGTATATTTGTGTTTAGAGCAAATAAAAGGAGATCTGAACTTCTACTTCAGGTAGAGGTGTAAGATAGGTGTGGGAGGTCGTGGTCTTAGTTTTGATCTTGATCCCTGCCCTCCTCACTGTGGAGCCTTGGGTAGGTCCTTGATATTGTGATTCCTGACTCAGTTTCCCCATCTGTGACCAAGAGAGGATAATCTTCCCCTCATCCGTCACCTCTCCAGGATGCTGTAAGACACTGGGAGAGAGCAGAGACAGCAAAGCTTGAGATCTGGCAAAGCCACCAGGGTGGAGAAGCAGCACAGGGTGGAGAAGCAGCACAGGGTGGAGAAGCAGCACTGGGTGGAGAAGCAGCACAGGGTGGAGAAGCAGCACTGGGTTGGGAGTCAGCACCACAGCCGTCACCTGGCACAGGACATGGATGCAGTAGTTGAGAGAACACATGTGGTGTCTGAGGTGGGTGCCAATCCCAGCTCTCCCACTGACTAGCTGTGGAAACTTGGGACAGACTCTTGGGACAGACAGTACCCTGTGCCTCAGTGTCCTTGTCAGGTGTGTGCAGGGAAATACTACTCAAAGTGTTGCTGCAAATAAAACATTCCGAACAGGCCCTGGCACTGCCCAGAATCATTCTGTAAATGTTGCTGATTGTGAGTTTGCTGGGACCCCTGGGCCAGCCTGTCCCTCCTCTGGGGTTCAGGAGTGCCATCTGTAAAATGGGTATGTTGGACCTAAGCTCCTTCCAGATCCCAAGCTTTTGCAAAGCATCAGATCCTTAGGATCTACCCACTCCCTCTCCACCACCACAGGGACCAAGGGCACTGTCCCACTCCACACACTTCAGGAGGGGTTGAGGAGGCAATTAGGGAGCTTTCAGAGGGTGCAGTTCTCTCGTGGACCTGCTGTGACTGGTAGTGTGGGGGAAGGAAGATGTTACCTCGAAGGGCTGCCAGCTGCCTCTGCCGCAGTATTGTTGAGAGCAGAAAGCACAATGGGGTTTTCATTATGAAAGAGAAACACGGGGCCTTCTGCAGAGCATTGCTTCCTTTCCTTCCTCGCATGGAGGGCAGCTCACCCAGCCGTGGCAGAGAGAGGCGAGTACCCTGTCCTGGGGACACACACATCACAGACCCCAGATGCCCAAGGAGCACAGTAGGGGTCTGCAGATGCCAGAGAGGCAAACCTCTCCATGATGGAAGAGGGCAGTCTGCCAAACTAAAGCCCTTTTTACTCAAGGGCCAGAAGGGGTCTATCTGAGGCTGCAGGAGGCTGCTGGGGTCAGGAGGGAATGAGATGTGTCCCCAGCAAAGCAGGACAAGCGCTTGTGAGTTATGCTGTGCCCCAGGAGCCCACGTTCCCCCTCATTCTGCAGCAGAACTGCTGTGGGCACAGAGCCAGGCACAGGTGCAGGGTGAGTACTAACTGCTGCAGCATCCCACATCACTGACACAACCATCAGATCCTGAGCCCTCCCAGCCCAGCCAGCCATTGGCAGGTCCCAGGCTCGCCGCGAGTGATCGCTTCAGGATGGGATGGTTCTGCCCAGCCTGAACTCCAAGTAATGCTGCTGCACAGACACCCCAGATATTCCCCCTACAACCTATGTGGGGTGACACCTCCCTGACATGGGACATGGATACCTCCCATGTGGGACACACCTGTCCATTTTCAGTCGCCCACGTCCCCAAGAGGACCTTCTGCAGCAGGCATGGTGCAAGGAGGAATTCATAGCTCAACCAGGCGGAATGTGTCCCCTGGGCCACAGCTGTGAGCTCTCTGAAGGCTTTTTTCATCGTAAGTCCCAGATGTCCCGAAGAAGTAATAGGGCCCCAGTGAGTATTCACAAGATCCAGGATAGGGCTGGGGTGGAGGCAAACCATAAAGGCAGACATCAGGGTGCTGATGGCATCAGCAGGAACCCCAGGAGCCTCCTCTGCCCACCCAGAGAATGAAGATACCAGAAAGAAGGCTTGGAGTGTGGAGCAGAGCCCAGGGGATACAGATCATTGGCACACTCCCAGACACGACGACCTCGGGTGTAGGTGACAGGTTGCAGCTGCTGCTAGCATGATGTTCTCACTTGCAGAGGATGCAGGGGGGCATGGCTCTCCTGAAACATGGGCCTCTGCCAGGGCAGCCACAGCCCCCCAGTCTTCCAGCACTCCCTCCCCATAGACACATGCCCAACAGTTGGTTTCTGGGCCACAGAGAGATTCTCATTATGTTACACAAACGCCTGCATCCATCAGACTCCGCAGCGGCAGCATGCAGAGTGTCAGGCAGGCACACAGAGGCACACGTGGCAGTGCCACATGCAGGTCCACACCACCAGCCCAGTATGTGTCTCTGTCCTTCCAGCCACCTGCAGAGACTCTGCCACACACACACTTACACTCATGCGGACAGAGACCTGGTGGTTCTCACTCACACAAACACACACGAATACACATATACTCCATTTCCAGGTGACTGCTACTGTGGGCTGGATGCTTGCTGCAGGTGTACTGGTGTCAACTCTGCCACGAGAAGCAAGGACAGTGCTGGGGAAGCCTCATGCACCCTGCGATGAGCTTCCTGGGCCCCTGGGTGAATTGCCTTTCCATGGATGTAGGCTGGGAGTTTTCCAACTAGGAAACCTGGCCCTGAGAGGTGGCAATGACAGCAGGGGGTCATTAAGGATGCACCCTAAGCAGTGCTGGGCAGGAGAAGGAGGGATGAACCCAGGAGGCGGGCTGATGGGTGGGCGGGAGGTGCTGCAGTGAAACAGAAGCATGGGAGAGACTTTCAGAGTGATTTGGAAAACATCTGCAGAGCGCTGAGATGCACAGACATCTCAGCTTCAATCAGCAGCCCTGGGCAGCAATGGCTTCCTCACTGCTCTCCAGGAGAACAACCACCTCCCAGACTGCCAGGAGGGGCTCTGCCCCCTGGGCCTCTGAGCCAGGTGGGTTGGAGGGAAGTAAGATACTAAAAGACCTTCTCCACACCCTCTCCTCTGTACCCAGCCCTGCTCCCCAACTCTGACCGGCCCTTGCTTCTTTCAACAGGAGCATTTGGCCCTGCTACTCCTCCCTCTCTTAGCTTCAGCCAGAATGTGGGTCCCTCAGGCATCAACCTTGAGCCCATCCCCAGAGGGCTGGGCCTCCCCAACTGCTTTCTCCAAGAGAAAGAGGAGGTCTCTGCAGAGGCAGCAGGAGCTGTTGCTCCCCAGAGCCAAGTATCCACATTTTCCCCCAGGACATCTAATGCCAAAGCACCCTCTAGACAGAGGCCATTTGCAAAGTGGATGAGTGCTAAGGACAAAGGTCCTAGTTCCCAGTCCCCCATCCTGTCAGTTAGATGCTTCATCTGCAAAATGGGCAGCAAACCATTGAAGTGACTGGCCCTGATGCCTTCCAGAGCCCCTGCCAGCTCCAGAAGCTATGATATTCTGCAGGAATCTTGAATGGAGCCTTCAGGCATATTCAGACACATTGCAAAGACCACAGCGTGTTCTCCCTGCAGTACATGAGTACCTTCCAACAATAAATTCAGTCCCTGCTTCATCAGCACAGAGTCCAGAGGGACACCTGTCTTTCTCTTCATTCTGGTTTCTCTACTTACACAAGCTACATAAATCCTTTCTGGATGGAGCCCATGACACACAGAAATTATACATATGCACCGACATGTATGTGCCTGTCTCACTGCCAGCAGAGACATGAGCTGTGTTTTTAGCAGCTGAGTCACATTCTTGGCTTACATTCAATTCCTGGTCCGTGTACACCCAGGTGTCCTGCACATCTGTATCCGCCCCGCTCCAACTTCTTCCTCCCACCACCCTAACTCTGCTGTCCTCGCTCCTCTCCTCCCTCCACTCACCTAAGGAAACAAGCTGTGGGAAAACAAGCCTGTGATTTTTCACTGTGTTTATAAATCTCTTCAGCTTGACACGGTGCTTTTTTTCAGCTCGAAGTCTAGCTAGAATGTGGCTGTTTTTGCAGAGAAAATCAAAGGAAAGGGATTATAATTATGGGTCAAGTCCCGAATGGGAAGCAGCTGCAGGCATTGGGGGCTTCCCGTGCCTGGGCATCTTTTGTATCAGCAAAAAGCCAGGCATCCGAGCAGCATGCTGAAAGGGGATTCGACCTGGGTTTTTGCCTCCCCTCACCCTCCGTTTCCTGCCCTCGTGAAATACAGTGCTCCCGTTGAGAGTGTCCTGTCCTTGACCTTGGTGTCGCAAATGCCTGCAGCCAGGTTCTAAATGCTCAGCTCAGAAGCCTCAGAAGGACTTGGGCCCAGCACACCCACCCTGCCCTAGTCACATCTTGGAGGTCAGTCACCTGCTGACCTCCAGCTTCCTTCCAGGGACTGGAATGTCTCACTCCCAACCAGCACCACCCTGAGATGCTGGGCTACCCAAAGACTTTCCCACCAGGGCACAATTAGCTAGTCCTATCCAAGCCTGGAAGGGACTACCCATCTTCCCAGCTGAGAGAAAGAAAAGGGAAAGGAGAGAGGAAAGGGCGTATGTGAGAGCACATCAGCCCTAGGTCTGAGCTCAAACCCTTATACCGGGGAAGCACAGCTTCCTTCCTGACCCATGAAAGTCTGCAGACTGTCTCACCCATCCCCAATAATGCCAGGCATGAAAGTCCCACCTGAGGCTGAGTTGCTGAGGCCTGTTGTTGGTTTTTAAAAAAACGTAGCTAGCATGAATTCTCAGTGTCACTGTGAAGCTGTGATATAAGTCAGCCTTAGTTCCCCAAGCCCCTCTTCGGGAGTGTCTTACTGCTGAGCATTTCTCAGTGGATTTGGGTAAACAGCCATGTGTCTGCCTGTGTTCCCCTGCAGCGCCCTGGCTGGGTATTTGAGCGGACACAGACTCTTAATCCCAAAGCTCTGTGAGCCTATCTCTACCCTTCCCAAAGCCTGGAGTCAGAATGTCTGATCTGGAAAGGTCTATGAAGCAATTTGCTCCAATGCTCTCCTGCCACAGAAGAGAAGGAAGGAAACTGGTCCAAGCTCACAGGGAGAATCAGCAGCAACCACCTACCCGCTTTAAGCCTGCCGGTGTAAAGGGGTGGCCCATCTCCCCAACTCCAGCAGCGCTGAGGATAAACTGCATTTTCATGGTGCAGAAAAGGTGATACTGGCCAGAGAGAGCTAGTACCGACTCAGTGACCAGCTCCACGTGTGACCCTAAGCAAGGTTCCTTTTCTCTTTGGACGCTAAACGTGCATCTTTATAATAAGGAGGATAGAACAAATGGGCAGCTGTGGCGATTAGGATAATGGCAACCGAACAAGTGCTCCCAATGAGGGGAGTGTCGGGTAGTGGTCAGAAGCACAGCATCCTGAATTCAAATCCTGCTCTTCCATTTACTAGTGGCTCACCCAGGGTCAGTCACTTCCTGTCTCTTAGCTAGAGTGTTGCAAATCAGGGGTAATAAGAGTACTTACCTTGTGGAATTGTTGAGAGAGCAAATGAGCAAATTCATGCAAAGTGCTAAGCTTAAGTGCCTAGCACATAATAAATGCTGCATTAGTGGTATTATCACTTTCTCCTTGTGGAAACTGACCAGGTAGCAAGGAGCCTAGTCCTCTAATGCTGGATAACTGAGCAGCGATAAGCCCTTTCTCTCAGGGTGTAAGAGGCAGAGCCTCCTGGGTCCCTGGACACAGAATGAAGGCAGGGTGGTTGGTCTGGGCAGGGCAGGGCCCTGGAGTTCTAGGGCTCCCACGGGTGTCCACTCACTCACTCATAATGCAGAGCAGGCAGCCACAGGCTCCCTGGGCTGCAACACTGATGGGTCATTGAAGACAAACTGACTGACTGATTTGTAGTCCCCCATCTCTCATGTGCGAGCACCGGGCCAACCCCTGGAGCACCTTAAGTGGGTTACTGCCTGCAACAGAGTGGTGGAGGGGAGAGGGAGAGACACACAGCCATGGCCCAAGGTGGAGAAGGGGGAGAGGGGAGGTCTGGAAGGTAGAGGAGAAAGGAAGGGAGAGGGGAAGGATAATGGGAAAGTGGAAGAGGGGAAAGTGGGATAGGGAAAGAGAGAGAAGTAAGGGAGCAGAGAAAGAGGAAAAGTGGGGAACAGGGAGGCTGAGGAAATGGATGAAGCAGAGGTACTTGGAGGAGGAATGAAGCCAGGGCCTGGGTCCCTTGAGATGAAAAGGTCAACCACGGCCCCTCTAAAGAGGGCTGCCAACATCCTTTGGCCATGAGTAGCTTAATGAGGGCAGGGGCTTTTTAAAAATTGTTTCTTTTTCTTTGGATGTTGTATCTTCAGCTCCTAGAATCACGCCTGCTCAGCAAAGCATTCAATAACTATTTGTTGAATGATAATATTTTAGTGCTATTAGTCAACTAACCACATTTTAGACAAGTGGCTTCTGTGGGTTCAACCCTGCACTTCTGACAGTGGGGAGACTCCAGAGAAAGGGACCAGGCCACCTGCCTATTTTGGGGGGATCGCAGCTTGGCTGGGGAAAAAGGGCTGAGAGAGGGGAGGTAAAAAGAATTTGCATGACAGCTCACAATGAGTGGGCGACGGGTGGCTCAGACTGCAGGCAGCACAGGATGGACGGCCCAGAGAGACGGCGCCTTGAATGCAGCTGAGGATGCAGCTCTGATGTGCCCACTTGTTCTTAAAGGTCTGGCATGTTCCAAAAGTTTGCACAAAACCTTCACGTTGTAACCTAAGGGGTCATTCTTCCCTGGGAAGAAGGTGCAGGATTGATCTCAATGACCTGCTGATATTAACCCCAGGTCTCCCCACAGCCTCCTAAACCACCTGGCTGTTGGATTCAGGTTCATTAGGGACAAAGGTGAGTAGCTGGGTTCAAGTCCTAAACTACTTCCTGGCCAACAGCCCAGGAAGCCTCTCATGACATGTCCTCATTGGCTTAGCCAGTCCTCATGAATCAGACCAGATAATAAGGTGACATTCACTGACTTTGGAGTCTGGGGGGACTCATATCCCAGCTCTGTAGCTTCCAAGCCTTGTGACCTTGGGTCACTTTGTGACTAGCAAGAGCTGAAATTGACTGAGTATTGACTCTGTTCCAGGAACTGTTCTCAGTATTGTCTACACAGGTTCACTACCCTACATGGCAGGAACTAGATTTATCCCATTTCTCAGATGAGAAAACTGAGGTACAGAGAGGTAGAATAACAGGCCTAGAGGCAAGGAATGAGTATGCGATAGAGTCAAGATTGACCTCAAATCCCTGGTCTTAACTTCTACACTATTTTCACCTCTCTGAGCCTCAGTTTCCTCATTTGTTGAATGAGAGAAAATAGGACCTCCTTCCTAGTATTAATAAAAGAAGTTGAAACATGGTAATATATAGCGTACTTGAAAAAGCGGGTATTCAAGAAACGGCAGCTATCATATTTTACAATGTAAGAGTATATTTCTGTGGTTAAAAAAAATATGGCAATAATGCAAACCTTTTCTTTTTTTCTTTTTGAGACAGAGTTTTGCTCTTGTTGCCCAGGCTGGAGTGCAGTGGTATGATCTCAGCTTACTGAAACCCCCACACCCGAGGTTCAAGCAATTCTCCTGCCTCAGCCTCCCGAGTAGCTGGGACTACAGGTACACGCCACCAAACCTGGCAAATTTTTGTATTTTTAGTAGAGACAGGGTTTCACCATGTTGGCCAAGCTGGTCTCGAACTCCTGACCTCAGGTGATCCACCCACCTCAGCTTCCCAAAGTGTTGGGATTATAGGCGTGAGCCACTGTGCCTGGCCACAAATCTTAATTAATATAAGTGGCCCCAAACCATGGTGACACTCCTGCCTCCTAATACCTGCTCTGACTATTACACCATTTAGCATATTGGGTCCAATTCCCCTGTGCCAGTTATCCTCCATGTGACCCTCCAGGTCCACAGCACACCCTTCTTCATGCTGGTCATTGCCCAAGGCTGGGCAATGTGACCCCCATCAGTGGGCATCATGCCCTCTGCCTCCTGCATAGGTGAGGTTAACTGGGAAGATCAGCAGAAGATGGGAGGGAAAAAGGAGAGGGAGCTTGGGCTATTTATTCTCTTACCTCCAGCTTCCTCATCATGAGTCGGCTGTGACCCACAAGCAAAGATGACACACCTGGTGGGACACCTTTTTGATACTGCTCACATAGTCTCTGGGGTCCAGGAAGTACTGCCTCCAGGTTTAGGAGAGGTAACAGCTCCCCAGTGTTACTAGTCCCAGCGTATTCCACTATCCCTGTGGTTTCTCTATGCCATGCCCACACCTTTGTAAATAGTGTTTTTTCTTTTTTAATATAACTCATTTGAATGTCTCTTCTGTTTCCTGATGGGACCCTGAACAATATGCAGCTTCAACTAGATAAAGCCCCAGAAGGCATCAATCATCTTCATTAAAGCCTAGCAGACTGTGGGTCAAATCTTGCTTTAATATTTACCAGCCATGTGACTTACATAAGAACCTCAGTTTTCTCATCTATTTTTACAGGGGAGTAAAACTAGGGATAAAAATAGTACCTACCTTACAGGTTCTTTTAAGGCTCCAATGCACATTGCAGGACTCAATAAATGATAGCCACCAGCAATTTAGCACTGTAGTTACATCAGGACTACGTACAGCTATTTTCCTAAGAGCTCTGATTTTGACTTGGGGAGCTACATGGTCCTGGAAAGTTGATACTCCAACCAATGCATTTTAATTCTGGAGGCCATAGTGATTGAGAGGAATACATAGCCTAAGCAGGTCCAATCAGAGTGAAACTCAGAACTCCTTCCAAGACTGTTGGGAGAATGTATTCTCTCTCCTTTTAGATGGTTTGCCCTATGGACATGCAGCCAACGTCTGCTACAGCCTCTGTAGCCACCTTGCTACCATGAGGAGGAAAGCCAGCCTATGGACAAAGCCAGTTCACAGAGCACAGGGAAATGAAGCCAAACTCTGGTAAATCCATACTTGAGCTCCACACCACTTTGTTACACAAGCCAATAAAATTCATTTTTAAAAGTCAGATCAGACTGGGTTTTTGTCTACCTGTAATCAATTTCAACCGGCGAACTGAGAATTTGGATGTTGAAGTTCAGAATTGGGATGTTGAAATAATTGACCCTACAATGTCAGCAGGGTACACACTACCAAGCCAGTGGGGTGGGGCAATAAACAACAAAGAGGTTGCCATTCAGACCTCCAGGTATACTGTGCCTTGCACAGCTCGGAGCCATCAACGACATTCATAGTCATAGCGGATTTGTATGTTTGCAATACAGTTTTCTAGCAAAATAACAGACGAGAAAGAGAGGAGGCTTCTTCTCATTTGCGCAAAGATGTCAACTGGGGTAGTAGCAAGCTGCCGTGCCCCTAATCTGGTGAATTGGCAAAACTTGTCACGCAGTAACAGGAGGGTGGTTACACTGCTGCTTTGTTTTCACTTGGTCTCAGGCCATGTGCCTAATAAGGCTATGGAAAGATAAGAAATCTTAGGTTATTGGAAAAAATTGATTATTTCGTATGGCTTTCAATGAAAAGTAAGGTCCTACAATAAGAAGACAACCTTTGGTTCAGAGTGGCCCACTGAGAGCAGAGAGAGAAAAAAAAGAAAACAATGGCTTTGCTAAGTGAGGTTATTGCTCTTGCCTAAAACCCAAATATCCTGAGATTATGATAATCTGGAGTCTGGGAGGGATGGAAAAGTGATGCTATTGTATGTGAGCAGAGGTATGTGGTGGGAACCACAGTAGAACATAAGATTGGGCTCACCAGGAAGCGTGAATCCTCAGACCATGCACAAAACATCTGTTGAAATAAACTCTTGGCCGGGCACAGTGGCTCATGCCTGTTATCCCAGCACTTTGAGAGGCTGAGGTGGGCAGATCACCTGAGGTCAGGAGTTCAAAACCAGCCTGGCCAACGTGGCAAAACCTTGTCTCTACTAAAAATACAAGAATTAGCCAGGTATGGTGGTAGGCACCTGTAATCCCAGCTACTCAGGAGGCTGAGGCAGGAGGATCACTTGAACCCGGGAGGCGGAGGTTGCAGTGAACTGAGATCACTCCACCGCGCTCCAGCCTGGGTGACACAGTGAGACTCTGTCTCAAAAATAAATAAATAAATAAATAATAAACTCTTTTACTCTCTTTCTAGCAGTGAGGACAATCCCTTCTGTTGTGAGGGTGCCGCTAGGGTACAGCCAGTAAGCAAAGGGCAGTGGTACTTCCCTATCCTAAGGCAAAGAGGACCCTAGGAGGTACACCCCAATATGGAGGCAGAAGCTGTGAAATGAAGGGGTAGGGTATGAACAGGGCAAGCAGCTCTGTTGCTAGGAGACAATGCTCAGACTTAAGACTGACTCAGCAATATCTCTGGCTGCAGTTATTGACACATGATATTGACTGGGAAGTAAACGGACTGGAAATCTAAGGTCTTTAGAGAGAGTACATTGTCAAGCCTGGCTGACAATGGCCTTTGATTGCTCAAACCTTAAATGCCTCAAGTTCCCAACCTCATCCAGTAGGAGGCATCCATCAAAGCAGCACAGAAGAGAGGCCTTCTCCAATATCCATCTTAGGCGAGTCCAGAGAAGAAAATGGACAAGAAAGAACCTTCCACCCAGACTAGCTAACCAAAGAGAGCATCCACTGCCAGAAGAAGGTACTATGGACCACAGACCAGTGGCCACAATGTGACTTTCCAATTTTACTAGTTTCCAAATGGGACAGGTAGAGTTTTGATTGCTTTTTTGTTTTGTTTTTTGCAATTTTCATATTATTTCTCCACAGGTGTATATTAGGTGTAGACAGCTTACCATTTAACAAGTCAGTGCCTAGGCCATAAAGAGTTATATCTGAAGAGGATCAAGAGAATTCACAGCACTGGGAGAAACTGGACCAGCAGCTCTCAGCAGAAACTAAGTCAAACTCCACAGCATCTCCCTGTGGGCATGGGGTGAGTATATCATATGTAGATGAAGTATTTTTAAATGTGCATATGTACTACAAGAGTATGTGTTGGCAGCCAAAGAGGTGGACTGCAGTGGATGAGAGCGGTTGCCATCAAGAGATGCATCATATGCTGGAGAGGATGTGGAGAGATAGGAACACTCTTACACAGTTGGTGGGATTGTAAATTAGTTCAACCATTGTGGAAGACAGTGTGGTGATTTCTTAAGGATCTAGAAATAGAAATTCCATTTGACCCAGCAATCCCCTTATTGGGTATATACCCAAAGGACTATAAATCGTTCTACTGTAAACACACATGCACAGGTATATTCATTGCAGCCCTGTGTACAATAGCAAAGACATGGAACCAACCTAAATACCTATCAATGATAGACTGGACAAAGAAAATGTGGTACATATACACCATGGAATACTACGCAGCCATAAAAAATGAAGAGTTCGTGTCTTTGTAGGGACTTGGATGAACCTGGAAACCATCATTCTCAGCAAACTGGCACAAGAACAGAAGGCCAAACACCACATGTTCTCACTCATAGGTGGGTGTTGAACAACAAGAACATGTGGACTCAGAAAGAGGAGCATCACACACTGGGGGCAGTTAGGGGGCATAGGGGAGAGACAGCGGGGGGTGGGGAGGGATAACATGGAGAGAAATGCCAGATATAGTATGCATTTAAAGTAAAATAAATAAATTTTAAAAATAAATTTTAAAAAAAGAGAGATGCACCATAAAATCTCCAGATGTCCATGTAGGGCCTCCTGTGAGTCTGGGGAAACCAACGCCTAGTGTCATGAATAAGGTTCATGACAGTAGGCTAATCAGTGACAGTGCATGACCCTGGCCACAGAGACTAGTCCAGAGGAACATGTGATCCAAGTCAGTCTACTTGGGGTGACTCTTGGGAACAAAGCACTTAGGGGCAGGGACTTACAGAAGGACCACTGCATTCCAGGCACTATTCGGGGCAATGGCAGGTACTTTGATGAGCAACTGAGGTAGGGTCTCTGCCCTTCAGGAACTCACATTCTTCAAGAAAGCAGGGTATATAGACATGAGACCAGGAAGGACGTGAGCTTGAGGAGGACAAAGCCAGTACACAGAAAACAGGACACAGAGCCAATGAGAAATGGAGCCCAAGGCCTGCTCAAGCTTCTCCTGAAGCCCACATCACCACTGGAGTTTTCAAATACATGAACCAAATAAACACCTTGATCATTTCACCTAGTTTGAGTTGGTTTTTCTATTACCTGTTGTAGCATTTATCTCTTGAGTTTAATTAATTCATCTGGATTTAATCATAACAACAAACCTGATGGCAGGAGCATAGATGGTGATTGATAAATACGTGTCAAATGAATACACAAAGGTGGAAAACCACCAAGCATCTGGGTAGAAGTGGCTGTTGAGGAATGATTCCAGGATGGAACTGCATAGGCCATGATGCTATGATCATACACCAGCAGTGAACCTAGCAATGTAGAGTGATTGAAGAATTCACTGCACAATTCTCAATAAGAAATTTTTAGAAATACAATTACTCTGATCTGCTCTGACATACCAACACGATAGCATCAAATGTTAAGAAAGATCAGCAGTAGAAGGAAGAAAGATTCAAGTCTATCAAGTCCAATTCACCCATTTTACTGTTGAGGAAACTGAAGCCCAAAGGGAAAAAAACAGACCCACCTAAGTCACACAGATACAAAAATCCATTTATACGAGGTGAGAGGCACGCTTTTCCCCCACACTGGGGGCTATGCCTTTTTGTTTCATTCTCTGACACTGTGGTTCTCAAAGTGTGGTCTTCAATGTGCAGCTCGGTATCACCTGGAAATTTGTTAGAAATGCAAATTCCCAGGTCCCACTCCAAACCTGCTGAACCGGAAACTCTGAAGTGAGTCCAGGAATCCTTGTTTTACTAAGTCCTCCAGGTAATTCTGATGCATTCCCCAAGCTTGAAAACCACTGTTCTAGAATAGTGGTTCTCAAATCTTAATGTGCATACAAATCACCTGGGATCTTGTTAAAATGCCAATTTAAATTTAGTAGGTTTAGGGCAGGGCCCAAGAATTTGCATTTCTAACTAGTTCCCAGGTGATGCCAATGCTTCTGGCCCATGAACCACACTTGGAATAGCAAAGCTCACTATGTTAAAATACTGTTTTACATCTGTTCCCTGTCACCTGTGGAAACTGGAATTTCTTAACACACGTAGCTGAGCAGACACAGTCATGTGGGACCTGAAAAAGTAAAATCCCAGAGATGTACTACACCATGCAAAAGGAGACAGATGCATACCAAATCATATCTACAGCAGAAAGCATTAAATAACTCAAAGATAAAAACATCAGTCACTAAAGTCTCAAAAGCCATTTTTCTTTCCTTTCTTGCTTTAAAAAATTCATTATAAAAACAATATCATTAAAATATTTTTAGAAAAGGAAGAAAAACACTCATACTCTACCCAAGCCCAGCAACTATTTTTTATCTTTGCATATTCCTGCCAATCTTTGTCCATAAGTATCCTTAAAAAAAAAAAATCAGTTCCTATCATGTACTATGGAGTTTTCTTGACCAGAATAATTCTGCATTGGAGTGTTCTTATCCTAGTCTCATTTATCTTAATCAGAAGAAAATCCCAAACCTAATCATTTCATTAATATACTCAGTTATTCAACAAGTTAGTAAGAGCTACACTTTCTGAAATTTGCACTAGCGGATGTTTTCCTGGTTCTCCCAGCAGGTGTATGCCCCTCAGCTCTGTCTCTTTCTCCAGCAATCATGCATCTCCCTTCTCATTCGCTCTGCTCTGCCTGCCAGGTGGAGGAGGGCATGTTGCTTTTCTCAGCCACTTCTAGTTTCTAATTAACCCACATCCCTGGGAGAAAGAAGCCTCTAGGTGGCTTAGCCGGCTTTTACCACCCGACTCCTTAAGGAGACTTGGCTATGGTAAATATCAACCAGTGCAGATTGACTTATTAAACAAAGCAATGATGAGTTTAACACAATCAATTTTTTAAATAATCAACAGAATCTACACAGTGGAGAAAAACCAACATAACTAGAGTGGAAGGGCTTAAAGCCACAATGGAAACTGAGTCACATCAAAAGAAAGCCAGATATTCTCTAAGTGAAGGAAGCATGTCACACACTGAACATCTTGGGGATCTCAGGAAACACTAAGTTCAGGTGACAAGTAAAGATTGGCACTTCAGAACACTCCATTTGTAAACAGGAGATGACTTTCCCCACTGTGTTCTGTGGTAGGGGAGGGTCTAGGAGGGCAAGACCATTCTGCATCATGTTCTGATATCAGAGCTAGCACATAGTAAATGCTCAGGGAATTGAATAAATAAGCGTCAAATGAAATTGGTCAATAGGGAACTACAGTTCTTAATGAATTTGCCTCAGATTTAATTACATTATAAAGATGAAACACACTTATCCATTACTTCCATAAGTAGTCTTAGAGGTGGATAATGTAGGCTTTACTTGAAATCCATAGGTGGGAAAACTGAGGTGATGCTTTCTTACAGGAAGCTGGTGGCAGAGGCAGGCTGAGGTTCAACTTTGTGCTTCTCACCTCTGGGGTCTTCTCTGCAGATCACACTTTGGGTCACTGATGTCCTTCCAGTACTGAATACTGTTACTCATGGAGCCAGAGAGGCTGCTTCAGGTGCCTCTCTCTCTCATGACACCTTCCAGGGTTTCAGGGAAGGAATTACCATCAACCCTCTTCTTCCCCCACCCACCTGCCTACAACCCTCCATTGCCACCACCTGGGAACCAGGGCTTCTTTGCTGGAGACAAGCTCCTGCCTTTACTTACTTCTATCCCCCAGAAGTGGGAGAGGAATGGTCCATGAGATATACTGAAGCAGAAGGGAGAGTCTGGTCAAGAACAGGCTACCTGGAAATGAGGATGGATGTTACATGGACTCAGTGTTTGGTTTATGAGACCACCTCAGTTTTGGAGGCCTTTATATAGTTGACTAACTTCATGCCCTCCTGAGGGACTTCTCTCCTTGGGCCTCCTAAAAGGCTGTCTTCCTGCCTTGCTTCCACTCGGGAGTAAGCTAGAATCCAAGATGGATAGGTGGGTGAATGGGAGGGATAGGTATATGGGCAGAGAGACAAAATGACAGAAGCCAGCTTGGACAGAAAACAGAAAAGACCTGGGAAATTGACAAGAAACTGAAAAGTCCTGTTAGAGACAAAATGCTTGTTCCTAGGTGCTGCAGCAAAAAATTAGCATTCAGACAAAAAGTTTTCTCAGCAAGGCAATTTTACTTTCTGCAGAAAGCCTACTACCCATCAGCAATCCTGCCACAAGAGCGCACTGAACAAAGGGAAGGCAGGCATATTTATTCCTTACGCATTGGGTCCCTACTGCTGTGTCCAGTCTCACAGTCTAAGCTAAACTTGATTGGCTAACAACTTAAAACTTTCCTAAATAGGTAAAAGCAATGGAGAACAAAGGAAAAGAGGAAGTTGCTTGTGAAAGGACTTAGAAAAGTACTAACATTTCCAAATAAGGAAGGGGGCATGGGCTGCGAGCTGGGACATACCTGAGTGTGTCCAGGACAAATATCTTGGTTAAAGTACAAAGACATAGAAGGTACTTATTCCTTTATGTCTAACAGCTACATAGGATAGGGCTTAACAAAGACATTAGCAAAACAAAAACAAAAACAAACAAACAAAAAACCAAGACGGCTTTGAAGGAAGTCTTTAACAGAAACTATTATTTCTAACAGTTATTGTTTATTCTTTATCAAAAAGGGAAACTTTAAAGAGGAACTTTTTACTTTCCACAGGTCACAAGGGAATCAGCATTTTTATTCTTTTGTTTGCTTCCCAAAAGCAATCGTGAATTCAAGGTAAAGTGGACCTCACAACTGCTCACCTCCCCAGGCCACCACTTCATATTCTTGTCATATAGAACCACTAGGTAGCTGAGCAAAAATGAGGTCCCTTGTACAGATGGGCAAACTGAGGCCCAAGGAGGCCAGATGATTGGCCCAACGTCTCAAACCCTGTTTTTTAATCACCCCCTTCCTACTTGACTCCCCCTCTGAAAAATCACTCTTGTCCTGACTTTCAACTACTTATCTCCTGTCTACCTTTTACCTCTGCACTCTGCCAGTTTCTTGGTTAAAAGTCACCCTTCCATAAATCAGCCCGCCAGCACAGTGGTTTCCACAGCAAACGCAGGAGGTAAGGGCAACATTGTGTTTCTCGCAAAGCCATTTTTAATAATATATAATTAGTTATAATTATTTAAGAAAAGGCCTTTTCCTTGCATGCTGGTAGAAAGTTCTTCCTGACCTCCAACATAACTCTGCCCTCTTTACAATTGGTTAAATAATTTCCCCTGACTTGGACTCTCTTTCCCCTGTGTAATTTTTGCCAGCTTCGGAAAACCAGAATTAAAAGAGCTTTCCTGCGGCCCCTCTCCTGCCTCTGCTCAGCACCCCACCAAGGGCAAGCTGTGAGGAGAGGGGGAGGAACCTTGGTTCCTGCCCACTGCCCCTCTGGGAAGAAGCCATGACAGTGAGGTCATCCCTAGTGAGAGGTGCAGGCTGGGCCCCAGGGGAATGGACAACAGCTGAGGGTCACAGTGGGGAGGCTGGGCAGGAGATGAGCTCACCGGCAGTAAAGAGGTGAGAAGACCCTCCTCCTCCTCTCCCCTCCACAAGTGAGGCTACAGCAGCAGGAGGCAGGAAATCTTTCTCAGAAGTATTGATCACAGAGGAACGAGTGGCAGCTACGGATGGGCTGTCTGAGTCCCATCCAGGAGGGAAGAGCCAGAGACAGTGGTGCCACACAGAGCCCCCTCCTCACATGCCACTGCTCCAGGGTGCAGGAGGAGGAGTCTGTGGCTCCTGGAATTGTGAGAGAATTCTTTGATTCTCAGCCTCACGTCCTTGCATCCACCTATTTTCTTTGACCTAGCGTTGCTCCCCAGCCTGTTTCTCTCCTATCATTCCGAAGTCTCCAGAAGCCTGTTTCCCAGCCCTGCCCCCACCCCCATGGCAGGAAGCCTTGCTGCACTGAGTAGATGAGATTCAGTGGGGAGTCTGAGTCCAGTCCAGCCCTCTCTACCCTGCCTCACAATCCCCACCAGTGGCCACCTACCCACCTCTCCCTGACACGCACAGTGTACATATCGTTTCTTACCTGGCAGTGATTGTTTTACTGTACTAAATCTTCCTTCTTTGCTGACATCTAAGTCTACCCAGAACTCCCAAAGAACAAGAGACATAATGAAGATCAGAATAACCTCAATAATAATAAAACTGGGAGAATGTACTCTGTTCCAGGCACACGCTGACCCTCACTGTCAGCCCACCTGCTCTCCTCAAATGCCACCCACCCCGTCCACCTGAGCCACCTAGAAGACCCCCCTCCCACCACCACCACCACTGCTATAGTCTGGCAGGTATAGAATTGGCCTTATGGTTCTAAACTGGGGTCTGGGAGGGCTGGGAGGAGCCTTGGGCACCAGAGGTCTTCCCATAGCCCCTCCCACATATTGGCCCAGGCTGGGTGGCCAGCTTTCCTGTCTAGCAGCAGGGACCCAGTGCCAATTGATCACAGGGCCTTGTCTGGGGCTCTGACATCCTGGCAGGACCCTCTTGCCCTAAAGCAAGGGCCCTTCTGCTCAGAAGGAGAATGTGATGTGAGCTGTGCTGAGGGCACAGAGCAGTGAGGATAAGGGGCACGAAGTCCTATCTGTACTTCTGAAAGGACAGAGGAAAGGGAAGGGGAGAGAGCCCCAGTGCAGTCGTTCTCACAGAAGGAGCTCAACTACAACCTGATTCTGCAGGAGACTTTGCCAGTAGTCACTCTGGAGGAGCCACACTGCTTGTCCTCGGGATGGAAAGTTATTAGAGGGGACTGCAGGTAAACGGGCACAAGGACAT
Source organism: Sapajus apella (assembly GCF_009761245.1). Lineage (NCBI taxonomy): Eukaryota > Metazoa > Chordata > Mammalia > Primates > Cebidae > Sapajus > Sapajus apella. Next base: position 8,104,401 of record NW_022437023.1, read on the forward strand.
ACGGCTAGCCAGTGTGGAGAGGGAATTAGAACCAGGTCTCTCTCTCTCTTATATACATACATAGACACACACAGACACAACATACACACACCCCTACTGATGTCCCAGGCCACCTTCTGGATGGCTGATTTCTTGAACTCCTGCTCCCCTGTCTGAGTGACCCCAAGTTTGACCTATCCTCAGAATTCCTGAGGCCGTGACCATCAATGCTTTCATCTCCCAAGACACAAATCCAGCTCAAGGCATCCTTTGATTTTGCCTAATCCACATCACTTCAGAGAGCGAGATCCTTAAGAACAAGAGACATAATAATAAACAGGATCATAATCAACACTCAAGGCCAGATGCCTCCTAGGGTCTCCTTTTCCCCAAGTCTGGGCCCCATCCCCATCTGTGTGCCTCACAGCCTTTCTGCCTCAATGCAAAGACTTCGTTTTGTGCAGGCCTCTAAGCCTTTGGGATGGGGCAGCTGGAAGCTCACAATAAAGACAGGGTCTCATCATTCACCGGGGTGAGGTCTCTATGTGTCCAGCACATGGCCCACCTTTTGTGGGTTCCGAGGAAGCAGAAGATACAAACAAGCCTGCCCTCAAGGCCCCAACATCTCACCTGCAGAAATGATGTTCTCTCTCAGAGATAAAGCATAAAGGTCAGAAAACTAATCAAGGAAACAGAGCCACGGGGCTTCAGAGATGGGGCAATAGTGGGTCACAGTGGCGGGGCCAAGGCTACCACTGCTGGCCTTCACCCTAGAAAGTCACAGGAAGACAAGATTCCACAGGCACAGTAGTCAGGGGTCTGAGGACTGAGTGACCCGCTGGGTTTGGATCAAGAAGACTCTGTGAAGGCCCTGGGGTCAAAAACAGGCCTTGACCCTGAAGGCCCAGTAGGATACCTACAAACAAAGATGAGAGTGGGGGTGCCCAGGAGAGAAACTAGGGCAGCAGAGACACCACAGCAAGGACCCAAACCATTGCATCCAAAGGCTCAGAGATGCTCCTACACTCATGATTAAGTGTGCAGAAGCTGGCCCTGCTATGGGACCCCAACCTCCTATGTGACTCAGCCTTTCTGTGCCTCCTCTGTGAAATGGGGATGATAACAGCACCTACGGCATAAGATCCTTGTAAAGTTTAAGTGGGTTAATATTTACAAAGGAGATAGAACAATGCTTGGCACACAGTAAGTTCTATAGAGGTGATAATTTTTATTGTTCATAATGATGATGTTATTTCATTGCACAGAAGCCTTTTATAACAAAATCCCCAGTGGTTTTGCTCCTACCTGGTTTCTAAGTTTTGAGCAAGGATTCACGTGTCCACTTGCCTGAAAGAGGCAATAGATTTCAGGCCATGCACAGTGGCTCACGCCTGTTATCCCAGCACACTGGGAAGCCAAGGCGGGTGGATCACCTGAGGTCAGGAGTTTGAGACCAGTGTGACCAACATGGAGAAACCCCACCTCTACTTAAAATACAAAATTAGCTGCAGGCCTGTAATCCCAGCTACTCGGGAGGCTGAGGCAGGAGGATTGCTTGAGCCCGGGAGGCTGAGGTTGCTGTGAGCCAAGACTGTACCACCGCACTCCAGCCTGGGCACCAAGAGCGAAACTCTATCTCGGAAGGAAAGGAAGGAAGAAGGAATGAAGGAAGGAAGGAAGGAAGGAAGGAAGGAGGGAAGGAAGGAAGGGCCTCTTGACTCCATCCACATGAAGGGGTGAAGGAGAGGAGCCTTCTAGCTGATGGGTGGTGTCTGGCGCTTCTAGGAATGAGTAAGCCAAGGCCCCCAAGAAAGCTGTTCTGATCCCCCAGAGAGATCCTCCAGCACAAGCCTACTTGTTCAGTCAATTAGCACCTCTTCTACCTGTGGATCCAGGCAGGGACAGCCAGCAGCCTGTGTCCCCTGGCTCATGAGGAGACATTGCATGGACTCTCTTCCTGCCCATGGCTCTGTGGCCAGCGAAGGAACGGCCAGCACTTCCTTCCCCGGACTGTGGAAGGTCTAGACCACTGCACTCTGCTAAGAACCTGCCCCTCCACTTTGAGCCCAGCGTTGGAAAGATGGCTCTGCCTCTGGCAGAGGCCTTTGGGGCTGTGAAGAGGGTGTGGCCACCTTGCTCTGAAATTTAAACAGTGAGCTGAGGGTGAAAGATAGATGAGCTCCCAGGAAGGTAAAGAAGAGCAGAGTGAGGGCTGGGGGAGAGGTCCCCAGTTAGGTGGGGAAGGGAGTTCCTGACCCTGCAGCATTTGGGGCCCAGTGGGGGAAGGCAAGGGCTAGACTGATGTTAGAAACAGTAAATTACTGGCTTTATTATTACTCTTAGGTCCTACTCCTGATACTACTGGGCTCCTATTCTGCTCTTCCAAACACTTTACTGACATTGTCATTTAATCCATAGAACCTCTATGAGGTAGGTAACATTATTAGTGCCTCCATTCTGCAAAGGAGTTAACTGAGGCACAAAGAAGTTATGTAACCTGCCCGAGATCGCACAACAATCAGAGGCAGCTCAATCCACAGGCCGGGCTTACCGTGACACTGTGCAGAGAATGCAGGCTTGCCTGTAGCACGCACACTCACAGATGGGAAGGCAACCCCAGGCATCGCGAAGAAGTGATTTGTGAAAACAAGAAGTGAAGTGGATCAAGGGGAGGGGCCATCAAGGGGAGGGGCATACGTTGGGGTGTCAGGGTGGTAAGAGATGAAGCCTCTGATGATACTGGGGGGAGAGTGGATGGCCACTGGGTGGGGGTGAGAGAGGCTGCTCTGTGTCAAGTGCAGAGAGGGAACCAGTGGGCCTGGTGGGGAGGGGTCAGCCTCCAAATGCTCCTCCTGGGATGAGCCAGGCAGTGAGGCTTCCTGATGACGCTGTAACTCAGGGCCCCTAAGTAAAGCCATTACCGTACTGAGGCACTTCATCTATTGCCGGATGCCACCGTTTGAGACGTTATTTTGAATTTAGTTTATGACTCCTGCTGCTGCAAATCCTGACTAGAGCAGATCTGGGGAGGTGGATGGGACACCCCCACACCCTGGGAATCCTCAGTCCAGCTGGGACGGTCCCAGGCCTGAGTGTGGAGAAGCTAAGCTGGCCAGGAGCCTCTGTGAGAGCCTGGCCCGGGGCCCACTACGGGGTGGGGGAAGGGGAGGGAGAGAAGAAGGATGGAGGGGGCTACCTGGCCCTTCTAGCAAATACCTTGCTAATATCAGGCCTTCTGACACCGAGAAATTATCCAGCTTCTGAGACTGGCTGGGATCAGAGTCCCTAAAGTGGCTAGGGCAGGATGTAACTCAAGCCTGCTCCTCCCCTGGGCAGGTCCTACCTTAGCTGCCTACTCCACGCCTACCCAAGCACCTTCCCAAAACTAAACGGCATTTAATCCACCCCCTCCGACTCCCCATCCTGGACAGGCTCCCCAGTCTTATTCACAAATCTTCATTTCTCCTTCTCTGCTGTTCTTCCAGATCCCACTTGTGTGGGAGCAGCTGGTACATAGGGCTGGCCTCTCCCTCTTCCGTTTCCCAGGCACAGTCCTGACTTGGCCCTCCCCATGCCAAGGCAAGTTCTAACCATCTGTCCACACCTGCCTCACCCCCAGGCCTCCAGCTCCTGGAGGCTGCATCTCCCTGTCTGCATTGTCTTGGCCAGCCCTGGGTGGAGCATTTATAGGAAGCTCAATAAACATTTGTTTAGAGAATCCGTTTCTGTGGCCTTAACGTCTCACACAATGTGGGAAACACAGAAGGTGCTAAATAAGTGTTTGTGAGCTGGGAATCTAGTCCAGGAGGTGCTCTGACTGAGCCCACAAGCCACCAACGCCTGCACCCATCGGGGACAGAGCTCTAGCCAGCAGCACCGGCCGCCACGCCACCCACCTTTTCAGAGATCACGTATTCAAGGATTTATGGCTGCTTCCCATGACCACGCACCAGGATGCCAGGATGCCTGAGACACCATCCCTGGCTGGGGCAGTCTAGCTGAGGCCAAAGACCCAACATATTCAGAAATGATGGACCACACCATCATGGGGCAGAGATGGCAGGATGACGGCCCACCTGACTCCTGCTTTCAGGAGGCCCTGCAATGCTGGCCTGCTGCTGTTTGAAATGCTGTCTGGATCAGCCAGACGGAAGATACTCTAGGAGGCAAAGCTTCTCTTACTAACTCACATCAGACCAGATCTGCCAAGCACTCAGACTGGTGTTTATCAAACTGCAGTCTGTGACCCATCAGTTGGTCATGGAATCAATGAGTAGTCATGACCAGCGTGTTCAGTCGAGCAGGATAGAGCAGGACAGAGCAGAACAGAAGAGGTAACCGGGCATTGTGCTTGGTAAGGACATCGTGTCATAGTTTATTTGTTTCTATTACACAAGTGTTGGGTATTTGTATGTTTCAAATGTATGTAGTAAGTTGTCATGTAAAATATATTTCTTACAGTGGGTTCTAGTCCAAAGAGTTTGAAAGCCACTAACCTACGTAGATGATAAAAGTCATCTCCAAACCTACCACACTCTAATTGCTTTGGGCCTCCGTCTTCCCTCTCTGTGATTTGATTCAGCAAGTATGTGGAGTGTCCATCTGTGCTAAGAGACGTTCTGAGCAGTTTGTTGACTCAGTGCAGAGGTATCCTTCACCCAGTATTATAAGCAGAGCATGTTCAGAAGAGAGGTACCTTCAATGGGACCTCAGGGACATTAGTTTCTAGAGCCATGAGGTAGTACTAGGAACTCAGGCCCCAGGGAAAGGGCAAGGGAGAGAGGAGAGCCGAGACCCTCCATGTCTACGTCCTCCTCAGAGACTGCTCCCCTGCCTTCAGGAAAACAGAAAAGAAAGGGCAGTACTGTGTGGCTTCCAGGAGAGCAGGCCCAGGCCCAGGTCCTCACATGGAAGGTCGGGGCTAAGAGAGACCCCAAGGACCCTTTGCAGTGACCCTCATTTACTAGATGGAGAAACTGAAGCCTCCACAGAGAAAGGCAATGGCTGGTTGGGAACCTATCTGGGAATAGAATCCAAGTCTCCTAGAACTTCCCCATGAGCACTGTTTCTATGGCTGCCAGGACCTGCCACAGGGACTGGCTTGCTGGGCAAGCAGGCAGGCCGCACTGACACAGTGCCCTTCCCTCTGCCAGGGCTGGCTACTGTGGACCCCGTCAGTGCATGGGGTCCTAGGGAGCAAAGAGATTCACTAGTTACCCTCCTCTTGGGCTTCCATGGAAGGTGCCTGAGCTCTAGAGTTTGATGGGAAGTTGCTCAGAATGGAAGGGCTGACATAAAAGCAAGGGAGGCATGGCCTTTCAGATACTGGAAAAACAGGAGCCCAGCTTTATCCACACCTATCCTTGGTGGGAGAGTCAGGAAGGTAGGGAGGATTCTTAGATGACAAGCTCCAGAGAGGTTGGAGGAGCAGGGCAGAATACAGCAGGCCTGGGAGGCCCACTCCAGGCTCAGGCTTCCTTGCGCAGGCCTCAGGGAACCCCAGACGTCTCCCCCTCCACCATAATGACCAGGAGTCAAGGAGACCCTAAGCAGAAAACCATCAGTTTTGTTCAGCCCCATGGCCCCAGGGACTAGTCCAGTGTCTGGCTCATAGCAGGTATTCTAGAAGTATGTGCAGAATGAATGACTGAATGAATGGAGCTGAGATTAGAAAACACAGAATCTGTTCTCTGAAAAATGACAGTCCAGCTTGGGCATAAGGAAAGTGATAGAGAAGGATCATTTAAAAATCACCATATGATAAGAGACAGATGAGGCATACAGAGCATGAATGAGATGGCAGTCGTGGGCAAGTCTGAGCTATAGCAATCCCAGAAGGCTTCCTGTGGGTGGTGGTTAGGGTAATGTAGAGTTTGGGCAGACAGAAGGAGGAACCATGACTACACAATGAACTACTGAGCTTGGGGAAGTACAGGCTGTCTGAGGAGCACAGAGGAGGGGCACCTGTCTAATGTTGACATGAGGGGCCCTGGAAGGCTTCCTGGGGTTGGATGAGTAGGAAGATAGAAACTGGTCAGGTGAACAAGTATGGTACAAGGGAAAACCAGGGCAGTGAAGAGCAGAGGGAGAGAGAAGTGAGAGTGAAGAGACAAGATTTCCAATTTCACATCACCAAGAGAGAATGGGGTCCACCCAAACAGTGGGCCATTTTGCCATGATCCTGCAGTCCCAGCTAGAAGCAAGAGCTCATGGGAGTTTCCCTCTCAAAGCTTAAAGGACGCTTAGCCACCAGAGAAGCAGCAGGGATGGGGCCTCCTGGTTCTGCCAACACATACACATATTAATCAGCCAGAGAAAGCTCTAAAAAGACAGCTAGCCTATTTCTGTCTGTGCATGGAGCTAAAGACTTTCCTAGAAATTGACTCTTAAGCCTCCATGGTACATGCAGAGGCACATGTGAGCATGCAGGTGTGCTCATATGTGCATGTGTGCACACACACACCCCCACCCACACACACACACACACACACACACACTCCATTATCCCCAAGGGGCCAGAAATGGGGCTTGCCTATGGCTGTGGCTCTCAAGAGGCTACAGGTGAATCTGAGGGAGGGGCTGGTCATGGGGCTGTGGGGGTCAGTTTGTGTGTGTCTGTGCATGGGAGTGTCATAAGGGTATCTCTTTGAGAGCTATGTTCAAGTTTTCCTTAAGTGCTTAAGACTGCCTACTAGCTGGCCTCCAGCCCTACCCATGTCTTCCTGAGAGTTGACTTGAAGCTGACAGGTAGCTTGAGGGACTGCATATGTAGAGACCCCTCCGTGCACACACATGATACCCACAGATGACCCAGGTGTAAATGGGCTCCTCTCTCAGCTCTGCTCTGGAAATACCTGTCTCTCTGCATCTGCTCAATTGCTTCAAGTCTGTGACTTACAATTCTTTCTCTCTCCTGCCCAGACTCACAAGCACAGCAGCAGGGACAAATGTCGGGCCAATGAGCTCCTTCTGCCTCCTCCTCTGGGGGGCCCTCCAGGGTTCTGAGGTTTGCTGAATCTTCACTTTTTCATCAAAGGGAGGAGAGGCACAGGGAGCAGCAGCTGCCAGGGGCTCCCTATCAATCCATGGTCATTTATCACAGTGAAAAGATCATTAGGGAGCAGTTGTTTTTAGGGGGTTCCATTTGGATGAACATCACCTGTTGCTATTTTTAAAACACATTTTTAAGTGACTAAGCTGGGACTAAGCTGATCCAAAGGTAGATATGGATGGAGTTGAGTCCCTGGACGTTCTGCCTTCCACCTCAACACTGAGGGCCTGCCATGAGCCCTGGGGGCTCTGTCACAAACAGCCTCATTTCCTGGACTTCCAAGAATTAGAAATAGAAATCAAGGTAGAAACGATAAGACAGATGTGGAAGTAACTTCAGCCTCCCCACAATCTCCAGCCCTGTCATCAGTCTCCAATAACTTTTCCGTCACTGTTAGCACTGCGATTACCATGGATATCACCCCTTCCCTCATTTTGTCACTTGATTCCTCCAGACAGACCCTCAGCGTGCCCGCAAGGTGCTGGATTCAGAATATGGATAATTCCTCTTCTTAAATGACCACCACTGCACTTACCAATCCTGGTCCAGGCACTGGGTTAAGTGCTTTCCAACGTTATCTTATTTAATAATAACCCTGTCAGGTCAGCATTCTTTTTATCCCCATTTTAGAGTTGAATATGTTAAGGCTCAGGAAAGTTACCTAACTTTCCCCAAGTCATACAATCAGTAAAGGAAGAACCTAGGGTTCAAACGTGGGTTCATCTGCGTCTTAGGTCTGGCCCCTATATTAGCCATCTGTAAGCCAACTCCAAGGGTGTTTTGTGTTCAATGCTGGACACAAATATGGGGACGATGACTCACAATATATAGCTTTTGTCATGTTCATGTCCAAGAGTTAACAGTAATAGTCATCCAACCAACACTGATTGAGGCCTAGCATGTGCTGGTGTTGCTTTTCTGCTTGGGCACCTAGACCATACTTAGAGACAAAATTAAGTTCCTGCTCTCATAGAGTTTACAATCTAACCATCAACAGCTGCCCGAGGCAGACACCCAAAGTTGCTCTTTGATATCTCTTTCACATTCACAGCTCCCTCAATGTGATCAAGGTGTAATCTAATCACTACCAAGTCCTGTTGATTTTACCACCTAGGGAGCTTCAGCACCTGAGCACGTCTATCCAACCCCGTCACCAAATCCAAGTTACCATGATCTCTCTCCTGAACTACACCAGTGGTTTCTTAATACACCCACTCTCACCACCCTCCAGTCAGTTTTCCACAATGCAATTAGAGTGATCTTTTCAAAATATAAATTGGGTTCCTTTCTCTTAAATTATAATCCTTCTTTGACTTTCCATTGCTCATAACAAAAATGCTTCTTAACAGCCCATGACGCCCTACCTACCTCCCCAGTGTTACCCAACACCATGACCACAGTAGCCATCTCTACCATCAGAGGGATCATATCCTCCAGCCCCACAATCCTCCCAGCCTCCTCCACCACCATCACAGGACTCGGCATAAAGCAGCCCCTCCACCCGTGTGGCTCAAATGATGGAGTCAGATTGCCCCGTACCAAAGCTCTGACCATTTGATACACTCAGAAACACACCATCAGGACACCTGTCCTTTCAACTAAAAGCCTCAACAAGACTGATCTGGAGTTTCTAGACTTTCCCCAACTCTAAGAAAAATGGGAGGGCTTTTCCTGCCCTAAAGGTAGAATGTATAAGAGCCAGGACCAACTAACACAGGACCTAGATCCCAAATCATTACAGAAACCCCTAACATTTATATTCAAGCCAAAACTTGGTATGATGACCTTCAAGAGCAACCTTAAAGAAAACCAAGTATGTTGACAGTAGAAAGGGGCAGGCTCATTTCCTTAGAGTCCTTACAATACTATGTCTGTAGCCCCTACATCCCCCAGTTGTAAAGATGAGGAAACAGTTTTAAAGAGAGGAGAAGACACTTGATCAAGGTCATACTGCAAGTCCCTGGGATTTCCAGGATCCAGGCTCAGCCTGAGACTCCCTCCCTTCCTTAGCCCACCTAGCTTCCTGGAGAACAGACGTGAAGCCACTCAGGAAAGGAGCAGCCTATTGCTACCAGGGTCCTCTTCCCAGGGTTCCAATGAGGAAAGAAAAAGACACACTTTCTTTGGACTTCTGGTTTTCCTCCAAAGCTGGGAGAAAAATCAAGATGGCGGACACCGCCTGCTTCCAGCCAACAGGACAAAATCATGAGGTAGGAGGCCCTTCTGACTGGTGCTACCTTGGCTAAAAGAAAGAGCAAAAATAAATCTCCCTCAACCCCAGTCCCTAAAGAGCACAAGGGAAGCAACCTGACCACTTCATTGCTTAAAGCACATGATTACAAAGCTGTCTTGATCCTCGACTTCCTCTCTGTGTCCCCATCTTCCTCCTTTCCGCTTCTGAATCTCAGCTCCAGAAAAGATATGGGACACCAGGCAATGGAGCCAGAGAAGCCAACAGAGGTGGAATGCATGAGAGGGAAAGAATAGCAGTTAGAGCTTACACTGAGCATTGACCATGGACATGTTTATACACAAGCACTTTGCTGCTGGTCTTCACAGTTTTGAGGACTAGGCACACTACTACCCATTGAATCCCACAGCAGCCCACCTTGAGGAGTCCTGATGGGGTCAAGGGGCAGACCCGGCCTGGCTAAGGTGGAGGCACTGGTGAGGTGGCACCAGCAGGCATCTTACAGAGGCTGCACCCCACAGATGAACTCCTGAGGCTCTTCTGGAAAATCTACAACAACTGCCATCACATTCTTCAATGCCCCCTAGACAGCCTGCTCAAGAGCTGGAATGTCCAAACCAATAGCTGTGCCAGCTACCAGATGATCAGTTCACCCCCACAACATACAAACAAAATTCACCCTTCCCAGAGGGTCTGCAGTTTCCCCCTCTCTTCTCTTCTCTCTCTCTCTCTCTCTCTCTCTCTCTCTCTTATAAATTGGGTTTTGCCTGTGTGAATTGACAGTAATCTACTGACTGTCTTCCTCCTAAGAGAAATATGTACAGATAACAAAGTCTCAGCCAAGGTTTGACAGCAGCCTGGGCTGGCCTAGGCCTCTCTGGGAAAATAACCCCAGGTCTGCCCTCCCACAGTGCAGTTAAGATACATGTGGACTGTGATGTCTGCCCTGTGTCCTGTGAAACCCCTGATCTGTGGGCCTGGGGAACTGTGAGTTGGGCATGTAGGCCTTGGATCTATGTGTCTAAGATGGCATATGGGAAATTGAGACAGCAGCTTCTCTGTACCAAGGAGACTTACACGCCTCTCAGGTTTTATGAACAGCAGCTGACATGGCCCACATGGGTGAGGGTCAAAAAAAATTTATGTATGTGGGTAGCTTCCAGGCCTCCCCACAAGACAAAGATAAAGATACTATGTTTGTTCTATTTCCTGCTGTGTTCCAAATCCCTCGCTAATGCTAAGAAACACAGTGCTAAATTAAAGCCTACTGTATCCTCTGAGTCAGATGGCCAATTTAAAGTGACTATTCCCGTGTCACGGGGTTACTAAACATCTCCCCAATTTTCTTTATTTCCTTCCTTCCTTCCTTTTCTTCTTTCCTTAATTTTCTCTCCCTCCTCTTTCCTTCCTTCTTTCTTTCCTTCCTTTTCTTCTTTTCTTAATTTTCCCTCCCTCCCCCTTTCTTCCTTCCTTCCTTCCTTCCCTCCCTCCCTCCTTTCTCTCTCTTTCTTTCTTTCTTTCCTTCTTACCTCCTCTCCCCTCCCCTTCCCTTCCCTTCTCTCTTTTCTTTCTTTTTTTCTTTTATGGAGTTTTGCTCTTGTTGCCCAGGCTGGAGTGCAATGGTGCTATCTCAGCTCAATGCAATCTCTGCCTCCTAGGTTCAAGTGATTCTCCTGCCTCAGTCTCTTGAGTAGCTGGGATTAGCATTACTGGCATGCACCACCATGCCCAGCTAATTTTGTATCTCCCCCATTTTCATGTCCATTCTAACAGATGAAGACACTAAGGTACACAGAGGTCAGATAACTTGCTCAAGATCACACAGAGCCAGACAGGAGCACCCACTTACACTGCCTCCAAGCATGGATAAATGGTGTGGTACAATGGGAAGGATACGGGTCACTTTGTCAAGAGCCCTGCCTCCCAAGGCCAGCTGTGGGACCCACAGCCTCATGTGGGAGGACAACTGAACACTTAAGGGGAGATAGCTTGGTAGCCAGGGAGCTGGGAGGCAGGAAGCATGAGTCCACCACCTATAATCCAGGTGACAGCAGATCGAGACAATATTTAAGTCTCTGCTGGGGGAGAAGCCCTGGAGAATGGGAGCCTGTTGCTTCAAGGGAGGACTGGCCTGGAACCAGGGGAGAGTCGGTACATTGGAGGCATTTAGACCTCAGGACTTTGAGGGGGTAGGGCGGGGATCATAAATGAGGAAGTGGGCCTGGGAGGGATTTCCGGGTTAAGACAAGAAGCCCAGAGGCCAATGGGGTGTGAACTAGAGAACCTTCACCAAGAGTCAGAAGTCCGGCTTAGAAAACAGACGGAAAAACCCTTCCATGGTCAGGACCAGATGGGTTTTATATCAGCCCAGAGTGGCACCCGTTTGCCACTGTGGTTGGGGGCAGGAGCGGGCAGGTGGAATGCTGCACTGCCCAGATTTCACTATTCAGACACGCCAAGAAGGATTAAGTAATTAAACTGGGGAGCAGCAAGTCATCTGCCCAGTACAAGCCTGGCTCCGCACCGCTCTCACTGCGGCAGAAGAGCTTCGGCACTCTGATCTCCATGCCTTCAATTTCACTCGCAGTAATCCATCCTCCACACATCCACCCAGGCCAAGTCCCCTAAAGGCAAATCGGACCGTGTCATTCCCAGCTTAAAAGCTTTCCAGAGCCTCCACGGACTTCCCCACCAAGCCGAGGCTCCTTTGCATGGCATGCAGGCCCCTCTCAGGTCCGGCCCTGACTTACTGTGCTGCCACTCAACTCCCTTGCCCCTGCCTCACCCTCTGCATTCCCTCCAGCATGGCACTACCAGCTGCACGATGTTCTCGGGCTGTGAATGTTTTCCTTCGCCATCTCTGTGGTTCTCAACCCTGGAATCGGACCCCTAGGGAAGCTTTTAAGCTTCAGTGGCCTGGCAACTGTCTTGGGGGTGGGGCAGGCATCAGTGTTTGTTAAAGTCCCCCAGGTGATTCCAATGTGCAACCAGGGCTGAGAGTCACTATTCTCTCTCTAACCAACCCTCAACTGCTTCCTTGAAGATTCAGCCCAGGTATCTCAGCCAATCATCAAATATTTATTGAGCTGGGCACTATTCTAAGCACTGGATATAAAAATAATGATAGCTAATATTTATTGAGGACTTGCCATGTGCCAGAAACTGTTCTAAGTGCTTTACATATATTAACTCATTTAGCCCAAACCATACCTCTGCGGGGGCAGGTACTATTATTTTTCCCAATTTACACATGAAGAAACTGGGACACAGAAAGATAAAGCAACTTCCCCGGAGTCACGCAGCGGTGAGTTGTGCAGCCAGATTTCTGCACCGTCAGTCTAAGCACCAGCCTGCGCTTTTAACCCCTGGGCCAGCTGTCCCTTCCCCGTTCCTGCCCCACATTGTTCACAGGCTGCAAGGGACATGCAATACACCAACAAGCAGATACAGAGTGTGGAAAGAACACAGCGGGTGGGGGTAAGCTGCCCTTCGTGAGAGCAGCAAGGGGCCGAACTTTAGGCTGGGTGTGGTCAGGCCATCCCCAAAAGCAGTATTTAAGCTGACATCTGAAGAACGAGTAGGGTCCAGCCATGCAGAGGTAGAGAAATGGTGTTCCAGGCAGAATGCAAAGGCCCAGAGGTGGAAAAGAACATGACATCTTCTAGTAAATGTTCATGGTTCCCTCAGGGTGCGGGACGTGGGGAGAAGGCACAAAGGAGGCAAAGAAACGGCCAGTGCGTGGCAGGCCACCTAAAGAGTTAGGATTTTATTCCGAATGCACTGAAACATCTTCAGAGAGCTGTACGCAGTGTCTATGGGACAGTGGCCTAGAGGAACTTAATGGGGCCATTCAAGAGAGTGCTGCAGCCATTTATCGAGAGGTCCCGGAAGCAAGCTGGAGAGGAGTCACCTCCTGCTGGAAGCACTCTGTGCTCCTGCCTCCAGTCACAGGACCATTGAGGTGAATTATAATTGTCTGTTTACCTCTCTGCCTCCTCACCAGACTGGGAACGCTTTGAGGGCAGGACTAAGTCTAATGAGCCTCTGTCACCGAGCAGCTGACCAATACCAGGTGCTCAGTAAACACCTATTAACTGCAAGTGAGTTGAATGGAATCATGCAAAGCTGATTAGGTTAGCAACATGTTGAAGAATCTCTTCTTTCTCCTCCATTGATCTGGGACTTCATAGACCTTGGCCAGAATAAGAGGATGCTGCACTCCTCCAACCCTCAGCAGAGCCCCTCCTCTGAGCACCTCCCCACCACGGGAAAGCACTATTGGGCTGTAGATAACTTGCAGCAGCCAAGCTCCATCATTTCTGTAACCCCCAGCAAACCCCATGAGGCAGGGCAATGGGGAGGGAGGGAGCTGAAGCCCAGAGTCCTCCTGAAATAGTGGAACCTTGAGATTCCAGGTGGTGCTGGATATTTTAAGTAGCCCAGGTTTTAGCAGGCAATTTGGGCATCCACTGTGAGTCTGCACTTCTGACAGTGAGGACAGGGCCAGGTCCAATTTTGGAGCCTCTGTGGCCCTCCTTTCTGCTGCTGTCACCACCATCAGGAGGATCCCCAAATCATGTGATGCCCACCTCCATCCAAATCAGAGAAATGGAGAGGAAAACGGGAGGAGCCTTTGAGGACACCACGACCCATGACCAGTTGGTGGCAGAGCTGGGGTGGCCATGGAAGCACCCAGACTCCCAGCCTGGTGCTTTCTCCATGGCACTTCTCAATCGACCTGCATCTGCCCTCACTGCTCCTTGAGGAACATCTCTCTGGAGGTGCTGAAGCTGCCCAAAACACAGAGTTCCCAGAACAGGGAAGCCCACAGTTTCCTGGGAGGAAGCAGAGAGCCAGGCCCTCCTGGACAGCAGCTACCCCTCCTCCTGTTCTGCTCCCATCCTTTGCTAGCAGCATGATGGTTGAGGGTGTGGGGCCAAATTCTTGCACGCCACTTACCACATGCGTGGTCTTGAGGAAGTTACTTAAACCCTCTATATCAGTTTCCTCACTAGGAAGTAGAGATGATAGTTATAATAACAAAACCTATGTCCTAAGGTTGTCATGGGCAATAAATTAAGTAATAAGTGTGAAGTGCTTACAACAGCACCTGGCATGCAGTAAGTGCTTACTTAGTATGAACATCAGAGAGAGAACTTTCTAGATCAGCATCAACGGACCTGGGTCATTATCCAGTTCATAAATCCCCTATGTGCCTCAGTTTTCCTGTCTGTTAAATGGGGGAGTGATGCATCCAGGTGAATGGCTTAAAGACAACCATGAAATGCTAATTACTACGGGAAGCGTTGGGAAGTTAAAAAGAAAAAGTACCTTACAAATGGGAGGCTTGATGGGCAGATGACCCCGCAGCAAAGGAAGGGGCCCATAAATCACCACCAACCCAGCAGGCTGCCTGGGTTTTATGGGGCCTGGGGCCCAGGCCACTTTCCAGAACAACATTTAGAATTTATAGACTCTTGTCAGTGTCCTTCCTGTTTATTTAGTTGCCTTAGAAGCCATCTGGCATTAATAGCATCTTTGCTGCCCAACCAGAAGAATGCAGCCTTTTCTGCGTTTACTCCCCAGCTAGTGGAAGGAGTGAGAGCTGGAAATCCACAGAGAACCCTGGGGCTGCTGGTGGGCTCCTGGAGTCAGCAGACGTGCTGTTAGTAGGGGGGCATGTTCATTCTGCAACAAGGTGCCTCCTCTACCTGCTGGGGGAAGGATCAGATAATGACAACTACATCATCAAATGAAGTACTGGAGCCAAAGGGCAGCAAGACCCCAGGTCTCCCCAGACCTGCTGTCTGCACAGCTGCCCCAGTGAGGACGGAGGCCTTATACCTTCCTACGAATTTGAACAGAACTGAAAGGGACTGAGGGCATCCTGCCCATTTATCAAACACGAAAACGACAGTGAGAAGCTTCAGCTGAGAACTCCTGATGAAACTTAATCCTGCTCTCATCACTTACAAGCTGTGTGACCTTAGCTGGGGAACTTGGCCCCTCTGAGCCTCAGTTTTCTGTCTTTTAGAATAGGTTTAAAAGTGCCTGCCTTGACTATTCCAGAGGCCACTGGGATGAACGAATGAGACCAGGCGCAGTTGGAGGGAATTTGGAAAGGGTAGGAGGCGAGCTGCAGCAGAATGGTCAGGAGTGTGAGGCGCTAGGGCCAGATGGCCTGGGCACCATCCGAACCTAGGCCACTTCCTAGCCGGGTGACCCTGGGTGCATTACTTGACCTCTGTGTTTCAGTTCCCTCTTTGCTTTAATTTGGATAAGAATGCCAAAGTGACAGAGTTTTGTGAGAATGAAGTGGAACAGCATCTCTAAGCCTGCCAGAGCTCCATAAATGTGGGCAGCTAAGAGAGCCTTCATCTGTGAGAGTGTCCAGAGTGGCTTAGGGCGTGGCAGTGGATGTCAGAAACTGGATTCAAATCCTGGCTCAGCCATGCATTTGCTGTATGACCTGGGTAGGGCGCCCAACTCATCCTAGTTGGCCTGGGACTTTTCTAACTTCAAAACTGAAAGTCCTGGCCAGGCGCAATGGCTCATACCTGTAATCCCAGCACTTTGGGAGGCTGAGACAGGTGGATCACCTGAGGTCGGGAGTTTGAGAACAGCCTGGCCAACATGGTGAAACCCCATCTCTACTAAAAACATACAAAAAATAGCCAGGCATGGTGGTGCTACTTGGGGGGCTGAGGAGGGAGAATCCCTTGAACCCAGGAGGTGGAGATGGTAAGCTGAGATCACGCTGTTGCACTTCAGCCTGGGTAACAAGAGTGAAAGTCCATGTCAAACAAACAAACACACACAACTGAAAGTACTACATCCCAGGAATCCCCTTAGTCCCAGGCCAATTGGGACAGTTGGTCACCCTAGACCTGGAGCAAATCTCACTGACATTTTGAGCTTCAGTTTTCACACAGGCAGGGAGGGAATACCTACTTTGCAAAAGTAGTTGGGAGACAAAATGAGAGAATGCATACAAATTGTGGTATAGGCAAACACTTTAATAATACATGCCATGTGCCAGGTGCTGTAGCATTTTGTAGCTATTTATCACTTCATACGCATGACAACCTTGGGGATTAGTTTCCGCTGTTAGCTCCATTTTACAGAAGGGGAAAGTGAGGCTTGAAGAGCTAAGTGACTTACCCAAGGGCACATGGCTCCTAAGTGGAATGGCTGAGATTTGAACCCAGCTGTCTGACTCCTGGGCCTGATTCAGTATGCTAGAATTCCTCTCACATGTCAAGTACTCATCAAATAGTAGCTACTAATAAGAAAAGCAATAGAAATGTCACTCTCAGAGTTACACTCCCACTTTGTGTCCCTCATGAGGCAAGGGGTTGGGCAAGGGGGAGTGTTGGTGATTCTGAGCCCACAGGAAAACGTGTAAGCTTCACTTTACCTTTATACTTCACACATTCCATAAATGTGTGGCCTCTTCCACAAATCTTGGGCCATGTAAATCTGGTGTATAATTGGGAGGCACCGCAGGTACCTGCGGCTCCAGGATAAAATCCAGGCAGCTCTGTAGAGACAGCAGGGCCCCGTTAACAAGGACAAAGTGAGAAGTGGGCAGGGAGCAAGGCTCCCTTCACAGCAGCGCCACGGAAGTGCAGATGTGCGGGGCTGCCCTCTGCCAAGGATGGCTTCTTGGAGTCATGGGACACACAACATCCTCAGGCTCAGGACCTTCCCCTACCCACCCCCAATAAGGGGCATGCAGACAGCATAGGGGATCCATGCTTCTCCCAAAACATCTGCCTCTCTTTCCCATGTGTGTGAACTGGAAGACAGGGAGGTGAGTGTCTGGGCCATGGGTCGGGGCATATTGTGGCCTGATGCCAGCCATGGCAATAGGTCCTAGGATGATGGAGGAAGAGGGGATGCGAGGATCTGGAGAGGAGGGACTCCTCAGGATGGTCCACGCTGGACCCAGTCACCCCTCCCAACTTCTGCTCAAGCAGCAGGCATCTAAGGCCACAGTGGGCAGCACTGAGCAGGGCTCCTCACTGCTGTGCACTAGTGAGGTGGGGCTGGACCTGGCAGAGTGTGCAGAGCCCCCAGCTCTTCCCTGCTGCCCACTGGCTCACTGTGCCCCTGGGAGCTAGGCCCAGCTCAGAGGTGCTCCTAGGCCACAAGCAGCTTTGCCTTTGATACAAAGGGCAAGGGAACACACAAAGGCAGTCCTGAGAGAGACCCCCACGGAGGTCAGGATGTCACCCTCCCTCCATGGACACATGAAAGAAGGAAGGTGGACAGCGGCCACACCACCTAGCCAGGGCTCCCACCACCCTTACTCTGCACCTGCCCTTCTGCCCTTGCTTGGGGGCCAAAACAGTGGATATTGGGGTCCTAGATATCTGTGGATATTGGGGTCAGAGGAACTTGGCCTCTTGCTCTGGGGACATTTCCTGTTGTTGCGAGGACCCCAGGCCTTTCCTCTGGGTGCAGTGAAAATATAAAAAATTGGAAGCTATGTGAGGACAAGAATGCCTCTTGTACTATCATGAAGCCATCCCACCCTTTCCCCACTCTCCCACCCCCCAATCCAGTTCAGGGATCACAGCACGTGACAGCATGCATCATGATTAAGAAAGTGGGCTCAGAAGCTGGCTGCTGGGGTTTAAATCCAGCTAATTCAAAGCTGAATTTTGCTGTAATAGCTGGGCGACCTTGGGCAAGCTACTTAACCACTCTGAGTCTTCATTCCTTTACCTGTAAAATGAAGTAATAACAATATCCACTGCACAGAATGAATGTGGGCATAAAATAAGTACATAAAGCTTATTTAAGAATAGCATGGGGCTCACAGCAAGCATTCAATACCCAGTAGCCATTATTATTATGGTATAATATAATGCAAGCATGACCTGGTCATTCCATTAGCCTTCCTGAGCTACAGTTTCCTCACATTTAAATAGAGACAAGTCTGCTTGCCCTGCTTCCTCACTGTCATGAGGTCCAAAGAAGACAGGCATGGCTGCAAGTGGAGCCTTAAGATGTATAAAGTGCTGTATGCATGGAAGGTTTGAATATAACGCATACTCCAATAAATACAACGCAGTGTAAGCCTAATTCCATAGGGTAACATGATACAATGCAAGATAATACTCTGCATTAAAAACTGAATTGGAGAGAGACAAGACAGACGGAGAGAGAGAGATGGAGAGGCAGAGAAAGGCCAAGCAGAACAGGGACAGAGAGTGAGGGCTGAACTGGAAGAGCAGGGAATCAATGTTGTACTGTAATTTAAAAACCAATATACAGTAAATATCAGCCCGGCGTTGCAGCGCAGCAGCACGGCAGGGCTGCCCAGCCTGAGATAACTCACGCCTCAAGCTGGGCCAGCCACCACCGCGCCCCATCGGCCTTCCCTGTAACTCATGATCCATTGCTCTCTCCCCGGAGCTGCTTGGATTTCATCCTGGAGCTGCAAGTACCTGCAGTGCCTCCCAATTATGCACCAAATTTACATGGCCTGAGATTTATGGGACAGACTGATCACAGAGCCCTAGAAAGAGCTCAGGGCCTTGATTTCTCTCCACCCCAAGACAGAGACACTGGGCTGGAGCTTTGGGTCCTGGCCAGCCTGGCTCTGAGCGGAGAGTGGCTAGGAGGCCTGGGCTCCAGGCAGGTCCCACCCCCAGCTCTCCTGCAGTTCTTGCTGCTGCCTGATTCTGGCCTTCACCTTCCTGAGTCCTCTTCCTATGGTCCCACATCTACCTTCCATCATCACCTCATGTCCCTCCCTAGATACGGACCCATGATCCGTTTCCACATCCTGAGACCCCTAAGTTCCTAAAATCCCACCCCCACAAGCATTCCCTCCTCCAGTCCGGCTCTCCCTGCTGGAGGTTTTCATCCTCTCTTCTGGGTCCTGGCCCAAGGCCCATTTTCTTGCCCCAAATGCTTTCCAAGTCCTTTCAAACCAAAAGATCCAGGAGGGTCCCCTCCCTACCACTAGGAGCAGCCCTGGGACAAGGGTGTTGGGGTAGATAGGAATATGGCCCAGGAGGATATCTCTGCCTTTCTCCCCACATACCAGGCCAGGCTGAATCAGAGGGTTCCCAATCCAGGTCTCCCATCCCTTCTGTCCCCACTGAGTACTCCCAGCCAGCAGCACCCTCACAGTAAGCATGCAACAACCCTATAAAGTAGACGCTACTCTTAACCCCACCCCATCTCAAGGCATTCATGATGGTTTCAAAAGGCTTCAACACTCATGCCCCATGGCCTAACTCCCATCCTCTGGGGTGCTGTGTAGAGGGTAGCCTGCTTTTCCCCATGCCATTTCATGCAGATCCTGCCTAGAATGAGATCTTCATTCCAAGCCCAGAATGAGATCTTCCTTCCCCATCGTGGCTTATTTTCCCAGCAATCTGATCCCAACATGCATAAGGTTCAGTCCTGAATCTATAAGCTATCATCATTCAAAACCAGCTGCTCCAAAATTCTGGCAGTCCCGCACCTGAATGCAGTGTGGTTGTGAGGTACAAGGAAAACCCCATCGGACCAGAAACCACTTTATAACATCGGTGCCTCAGTTTCCCCTTATGCAAAGTGGCTATAATCATAAGGTCTATTCTGCCTGCCTGGTAGGATTGTTGGAAGGGACAAATGAGATCATGGGAAGATTCCCCAGGCTGCTGTCTAACTTCAGAGGTGGTCGTTAGAAAGGAGTATCCGTTAAGAGGCTCCTCAGTGGTATTTTCCTAAGTATGGTCCTCTCCATGCTTAGAAAAATACCACTATTTCTACCACTACTACTACTAATAGCTCACACTTATGTAGTGTTCAATATGTGCCAGGCACTGCTCCAAGTATTTCAGGTATAATAATTCATTTAATTTCCTTAACAACCCTGTGAGGTAGGTACTATTATTAACCCCATTTTGCAGATGAGGAAACTGAGGCACAGAAAGAGTAACCTGCTTAAGTTCACACGACCAGGAAAACAGAACACAGTGCAAGTCCTACAAATGGAAGCACATTTGTCCCTATGGGAAAGATGCTCCATTCATGAATTTTGGTGCCTGAATGCTCCCTAGTAACGAGCCTGTGTATCTGCTTTATCCTCCTCCTTAGACAGAAACTTCCCAAGGACAAAGACTGGTCTTCACTCATCAGAGGAAGAGTTGCTAAGCATCAGGGACCTGCTTTGCCCATTTGCAACCACTCTGTGATCACAAGCACAATCCCTGACAACAGCCTCATTCCCAGATTCTTGCCTCTCACCAGCCTGGGGAACCACCCTCTCCTCCAGGGCAATAGCCCTTATTGTTATGTGCTTAGGAGGTGTGACTCTGGACAGAGGGTCCAGGATTTAAAGTCTATTCCAGGGTCTCTACCCTCAGTTCCCCTTCTTCCCAGCTTAGCCCTGCGACATAAGTCCTCAGGCAAGGAGGAAGATTAATGGTTCCTTTCAGGCCAGCTGTCCCTAAATTGGGACGATGACCCCAAATCTCTTCATCCTATCAGTTTCTATTTGGGTGAGATGGTAAGACGTCAGCTTAGTGGTAGAGCAGGAGAGGGAGCTGGGAAAGCAGCTGGAGAGTCTGTTTCTTAAGTGGACTTCATTACCATCACCGTATCATCACCGTCACCATCATCAACATCACCACCACCACTGTCAGCTTTACATCAAGCAGTTAATTGTGTGTGACCTTTGCTGACTACTAAGCAACACACACAAACACACACACACACACACACACACACACACACACACACACACACACAGGAGAATGCGGGTGACGGACTGTACTAGATATCAGCCAGAACTTGGAACCTCCACCCCCAACATCATCAATTCCTGGAGTCCACACACAGGGCGGGGAAAAAGTACAGGAGAAGAAGTCAAATGATCGACGAGGCTGAGGGCTGCATGCACACACAGACTCGAGAGGTAATTCGCTTTTGCAGTGTCAGGGCCCCTGGGTGGCACATAGTAGGCATTCAATTAGTGCTTGCTGAATTAAACTAAACAGGGGAAGACTGCTAGCCATCGCGTCATGAAAGGGTTGGATGAAGGAATATGCGATTGATCACCACATCCTAAAGGAATAGGCTCTCTGGGCCTTAAAGTTTGAAGGGAGTGAAGGAGGCACTTTAGAGTGAGCTAAAGGAAACCTCATTGTCATGGCAGGCAGAAAAGCACAGAAGCTATAGCCTCAAGAGGTGGGATGGGCTGAGACTACAAAAAAAGATACATTGATGATGAGCGTAGCTGGATCCCATCATGAGAAATGGCAGTGAGAGGGCTTGTTTACTTCCACCCTGAGGACAGAGGCAGTCTACTCTTCTCCCACACCCTACTTGGGTGAAAACAAGTCAGAATTGAAACTGGAATGCCCGTGGGGCTGCCCTAGGGTGGTATTTCTCACTTACTGGAGTTTGGTGTGAATAAAAGCTTCTAGCAGACTGAGAGCCAGGAGGGAAGAAGCCCCAGGACCTTGCACATGTCCTGGCTGAGAAGGATAGATGGTCCAGTCATCCTTTGTGTGGGAATCTCCCTGGTCCTTAGTCCCCATCTTTAACACGGGGACAAAATATACCCTTTCTACCTTCCAGGGTTGTTCTACAGAGCAGAAAGTTCTACGGCAGCTCTCAAGGGGTAGGTGAATCTCTGGACAGGAGCCAGAAGTCTTGGGTCTCATTCTGACCCTGCTACCTGCAAATCCAAGCCAGTTTCCTCATCCATAGAAGAGAACATGGTTTTATCCTCCTGAATTAGGTCAGAGAGCTATAGGAATGACAGGAGGCCATGTACTGAAATGCTCTCTAAAATAGACAGTGAGCTGGAAGGGCTGAATGGCACTCACCCATGTCTTTGAGGGAGAAGTCAGTGCAGTGGAAAAAGGGAGTGTGT
This sequence comes from Sapajus apella, assembly GCF_009761245.1. Taxonomy (NCBI): domain Eukaryota; kingdom Metazoa; phylum Chordata; class Mammalia; order Primates; family Cebidae; genus Sapajus; species Sapajus apella. Next base: position 8,126,505 of record NW_022437023.1, read on the forward strand.
GCGTGTGAATATGTGGGAGTGTTGCATTTGTAAGAGTAGGTATACGAACTCGTGAATGTGTGTACGTGAATGTGTCCCTCTATGTGTATGTGTGTACATATGAATGTGTAAGTGTATGTGGGAGAGGATATACGTATGTGAATGTATGTGTAAGTGTAAGCATGAATGTGGGTCTGTGTAGGTATATGTGTGGGTATGCATGTGTGGATGTGTGTGAGGTATGTGGACCTGTGTACACTAGTAGGTGGGTGTGTGTATGCATGTGTGTATGTGCACATGTATGTGGTGGAGTGCGGAGGAATGAGACACCCTCAATCAGACGGCAGCCCTGGGATCCTGGTCATTCCAAACAAAACCCAGTTACAGTGTTTGGTCATAGAGCAGTCAGTAGCATGAAGCAAAGAAAAGCATCGGATCAGTGCTGTCTGGCAGAAGAGGATGGGAAAGATGATGGAGGACCCCAGACAAGTAACTTCCAGGGCCTCGATGGCTTTGCAGAGATGTCTTTGCTCTGAGGCTGGATCATGGACTCATAAATCAAAGGATCAATGACCTGAACTGAAAAGGCCTTGGGAGAACACACAGGCTCTGATCTACAGGTGAGGACAGGAAGAGACGGGATGGCCAAAGTCACGCAGCAAGTTCCGGGCAGAGCCAAATCGAGAGCTCATTCCAGGTTCCCCTGTGTCGCAGCAAGCACTCTCTGACCAGCCTGCGGTGCCTTGTGCTACAGGAAGACCTCTAACCTCTGACGCATGTGACCCCAGGTCCCTATCCATCCTCCCTCCTTTCTGCCCCAGGAGGACATTTCTAGGTTTTATAGTAGCTTCACTGCAGGAAAGGTTGAGTCAAGGAATCCATTGTACCTATCCAGGAATCTTCAATGCCTTTTTAGAATGACAAGCCCTCATCTTACAGCCATTGTTAGGCATTTTTAGGAGTTTCCAGGAGCTCAGAAAGTGAGAAACGCCTTTTCCCTCACTGCCATCATCTATCGCTCTCTCACCAAGTACTGAGACCCTCACATGGCTCATTCCCCAAACTTCTGCAAGTCCTGTAGGCTGGGTGGCCACATTTAATATGATTTGGGGACCAGAGAGAGTCATGTAACATCAAGGCCTCCTTTACAATTATTCTGAATTAGGAGCCTCGACAGACCCTCAACACTAGTTGGGGACTCCCTGGCTTCTTTGACTAAAGTTTCCTTAACAGGAGAACGAAAAAGGATGGGGTAGCTGGGAACAGAGTGCTACTTTTGGAGAAAAGGAATAGGAAGTGAGTCTCTGGGAAGAAGAAAGGGAAGGGCCAAATAGACTTTACATCCCCAGAAAGTGTATTAGAGATCTGAGTTAAGGCAAGAGGGAACCTGCTCCTCTGTGTCATCCTACACCAAAATGGGGTAGAGAGGGGAGAGGGGCTCAGAGAGGCTCAGCTTTGTTTCTTCATGTCGTTTCTGGGCACATGGACTATAGCTTAGGTCTTGGTGGGTGCATTAATATAGCACATGCCAATGGCAAATGCAGTGAACTGTAAAGATCCCAGCTTATTTTGCCATCTTTCATGTTTGTGGGGCTGCCCTGTTAATACAGGATGGCTGCCAGGCAGGCCCAGGCTCTCCTGCAGACAATCCCAAGCAGGTTGATAAATTATGAGAACACAGTTTTGTTCCTTAATCCAGCTTGACACAGTTTAACACCTATATCTTGTCTATATAGTTCCAGTCTGTTGGTCTGGTCTCCATTTGCCTCGGCCCTTGGAGACATTCAAAAAAAGCAGGCCCAGATCTGTCCACATCAAAGATGCCCTGGTTTTCTGTTGCATGGAAGCCTTGGGTCTCCTCTGCAGGGCTCCTGCTCCTTCTATACAACCCTCAGTTATGATGCAAGGAAATCACTCAGAAAAAAAAGCAAAACAAAACAACAAAACGTAGGCTGAAAAATCATGACATGTGTATACTGTGTCATTACTAAAACTTGCTTGGTGCATTTGAACTCAATTGTTGAACAAGCTGAGTGGTCCAGAACAGCAATTTTTGACCCTCTGTTCAAAAACTAGCCTTGTGTTCTTGGGCAGTCAATCCAACACTGTCCCCGCCTCTCATTTTGATAAAATGGAGATTCCCACTCAGGAGGTCTGCAGCACAGGGTTCTTCACGGCTTCCCTGCTAACAGGTGATGCTGATGCTGGTCCACAGACCACACATGGGGTAGCAAGTTGCACCTGTCTTCCTCACTGTCTTCTGGATTCCCCTGCCTCATTATTCCACCTCTTCTAACTAACACTAACTTCTGTTAATTTTAGGACAATGCATCCTCAATGGGGACAATATCGCCCCCAAGGGGCAAAAATGTGTTCTTCGTAGGGAGCCAAAAAAGAGAACTTAATCCTTTGATATACAAAGCATAAATATACACACAGTATATCTGTGGTATTAAAATTTAATGGAAGGGTGTGATTAGGAAAAACCCTCCAAAAAATGCTTCTTCCAAAAATGCTGCCCATGTGCCCCTTCCTAGCTTCCTGCTACCAGTCCCACCCAATTATCTAGACCAAAACTGCCCTGTTTCTGCAGTTCTTACCACCCCTTTTCTCAGAAGGCACAGTGTCCACTGGCTTGGCTGTAATCACCAGTTAACTGCAGTCCCACATGAAACTGACCCGTGAAAGCCCATCTTTAGTGCCCTGATACCTGAGCATAATTATATTTGACATTTTAGTGTCAGTCTTAATGAGGAAGGGTCACAAATATAGCTCTGAGTGCTAAAGGGCTTGTCCAGTTTGCAAAATGCAATCACACATGCTACTGTGCCCTTCCAACAACCCTGGAGGGGGAGCACTGGCATCCTGTTTCATTAGTAAGAAAACCAGGCCCCTCTCTCAAATTGGATGTTTCCCTGCCCCAACTCCACAGATAAGACCCAGTTCAATCACAAGCCCCGTCCAGGCCCCATGAAGAGCTGTATCCATTCCCTTTACCTGGGCCTGATAGCATTCCTGTGACGCCACCCTTGGGGGAATGGGCAGCAGAGTAAAAAGAGAGAAGACTGGGTGCTGGAGGGTATTTTACATTCAAACCTCAGACAGGAAAGGTTGGCGGATGAAACTTGTAAAATGCAGAACCCCACTTCCTAAGGAAATGTGCATAGCCATAAAAATCCAAAACAAACAAGAGAAAGGGAGGGAAGCAGGTGCCAGGGCCTAGAGGTGAAATTTGCTCCTCAACCATCAATTCTCAAAGTTTTCTGGAGGGCTTCCTGGAGTCTTTTAACAATCGGCTTATGTCTGATGTCAGCAAACTCTCCTGGCAGCTCCCTGGGCAGGGGGAAGCTGGCTGTACTATCTTCCACATCTCTGAAGACCTTTCCCCCCCTTCCAACCCTCCCTGCTTCAACCGAAGACTCCCTCAGATTCAAAAAGGGGTTTGGGGACCACCAGGAAAACATCAGGTCATAATCCATCTCCTGGGCATATGCTATTATTTTCTTTTACCAGGTCAAAACACAAAGACTCACATGGTTAACCAAGATGTGGCAGAGTCAGAATTTGAACCCAGGACCCCCAAGTTGAGGTTTCATTCCATTATTTCACAACTCTATTCCTTCAATAAGTTGGACCCTAAAACTCTACCCCTACCCAAAGAAAAATCACAAAACACTCAAATTGTTGGTGTTCTTGTTGAGAGTCCAATTCCACTTGGCCATCCCAGGTTGTTTATTGTTCTGTGTCTCTGCTTCCAGTCTAGCAGCCTCCCCCATCAGACTGTGAACTCCCTAGAGTCTCATATCCACCTTAGGAAAGGGGATTTTCTGAAAACAATTCCAACTTCACTTCTCCACTGTCCCTGGGTAGACAGACCCCAGGCCAGGAGCTTATATGCCTCTATACACCCACCCCTCAAAAAAGGAGAGCAGAAACTGCTCAATCCCACGGGCTGAAGAGGCTTGGCAAACTGGCATTTGGAGGCCAGAATCACTGGGTTTTTTATTTTCCTCTGGAGCTGAAGCAAAGATAAGAAGAGCAATTCCTCCTGCAATCAAACCAGGACTCCAGTGGCCAGAAGGCTGCCTGGTTTCCCCAGTGGCCCCACCCACTCTGACTGCATTTTCTTCCCATCTATCTTCCTTCTCTTCCTCACCCTCGCCTCCTGGAAGCTCCCAGCTCACCCTCTCTCAGGCCAGACTCCCCAGCTTCTCATGTTTCTGGGCCTGAGCAAAGAACTGGCACTTCACAGAAGAAGAAACCCCAAGCCCCAGGTCTCCAGACCATGGCAGGCACCCAGTCCTTCCAAGACAAGAGACGGAGCTGAGAGCCAGCCTCCCGGAGGCTGAAACACAAATGCCAAGTTTGCTGTTTGCATCCCCAGGATGAGGGCAGGAAGATAAATAATTGCATTCCTAGGGAGGAATTAGACCAGAATTCTAAATTGAGGGCTGGGCAGGGGGCCTGAGCAGAAGCATGTGAGGAGGCCAGAAAGAGAGATGCAACTCTGCATTCCTAGCCAGAGTCAGAAGGGAAGGATGACATTCCAGCATCAGCAGAAGGGCCCGGGCAGCTGACATGGTCTGCCAAGGTTGATGGCTCCAAGCGCAGGCCTTTTGAAGCTTTTGAATCCTCCCTACAGGACCCTGACCCCCTTCAGCCTCCAATGTACCCCACAAGGAAATGTGACTGTCCTCAGGGCTCTGCTGTGCATGGCTACATAAAGCTCCTGCCAGAGGGCAGCGACCAGACCAGGGCACAACCCCAAGACCCAGTTCCCTTGCTCCCCGAGTCCCAAATCAGCACCCACACAAGAAAAACAGCCCACGTGGAACCTCTAGCCCTGGTCCCTGGGAACTTCATAGCCCAGGGAAGGGCAGTTTCCTCCCTAGCTCTGCTCCTCCCCAGCTGCAGGGGGTCAAATTCCTGAAGCTGTCCCCTCCCCCAGCACTGGAAGCCTAGGTGGCCAATCAGGCCATGGAGGCCACAGCTGCCACCTCTCTGAAACATACACATGTGTACACACACACACACACACACACACATACACACACACACAGTTGTGGCCAGGGCAGGGGGTCAGCACCTATAACCATCCCTGTAATTCCAACTCAAGAGTGCAGGCTCTGACATGTTTCCCCTCCCTACAGCTGTCTGTCTGTCTGTCTGCAGCTGTCTGCTGTCTCCCGATGCACTTGGCAACAGTCTGGCTCAGTCCCTCTGCGGTCTCAGCTCAGGCTCCCTTCTCCCTCCAATGCTGGCTTTCAGAGGTTTTATCTCCCTGGAACTCTCTGCCTCTGTCCTTTGTACTGGGCTGATGGGAAGATGAGCAGGACACCTCCCTCAGAAGGTCTGTGCAAAGCAAGGCACTGTCCACCTCGGAACGGTCCACTGCTCTCCCTCCTCCCTGCCCAGGCCAACCTTAGAACCAGGGCATGGCTGGGTGGGAGACAGAGCCCTATGAACCTAGGCATGGCTAATGCCATTTTCCATATTGCTTCATCATGCCATTCTCATGCCCAGGCTGCACACACACACACAATCCCCCTAATCTCGCATTTTCTGCCTGAGGCCAGAATAGGGTCCCTGAACCTGCCTTACTTGCCTCCCCAAACTGCAGCCATGCCTTCCTTCCTCCCCTCCGCTCTGCATCAACCCCTTTTCACTTGGCTTTACCCCACCCCACCCAGCCCACAGAGCTCAGGGAGTCCCCAGCGCCCCCATCCAGCCCCCGGCAATGGCTCTAGCCAGGCCTCGCATGTGCGGAGATGCAACAGAGTGGTCTGGCGGCAAAGTTCTCATGCTGCTTTCAACCGTTCCATCCATCCGCGGCTCCGTCGCTCCATCCTGCTCTCCAGCCTCATGCGGACCCCGCTCTCCCCGTCTCCCCGCTCCCCGCCAGAGTTTCACCCCCACTACCCGGGAAAAAACGAAAGAGAGGAAAGGAAATCTCTCGCGATAAGGATGGGCGAAAAGAGAAGGGGGTGTCCGCTGGAGCCCCTAGGATGAGGGGAGTCTTCAAGTGAAAAAAGAAAGAGATGCAAAGTTCCCGGTTCCCTTGGGTGCGTTTTCAGCCCCGCACCGAGCTCCCGAGGACACCGGGGATGGCGAAAACGCAGCAGCGGCGACCACTCACCTGGGCGAGGCAGCATCTACCCCCGGCTGGGAGGCACCGAGGCCGGCTCCGCGGGGTGCCCGGGCTCCCCCGTTCGGCCACGCATCCTTCTCCGCCCGAGACAGGCTCGAGCTAAACCCTCCGGCTGCTCCGGCGAACGCAGGCAGATGGTGGCCTCGGACGTCCACGCGGGGAGAGCCCTGAGCCGCTTATTCAGTTATATCCATGGCATTTAGCAAGAAGAAGGGGGGAAAAGCACAACTTGTTCTCTTCTCTTCTCTTCCAGATTAAAGAAGAAGAAGAAAAAAGATAATCCCTCCCTAGGAGGATGCCGGTAGGATTTTCCGGATCGAAGAACCCCAGGCATTCCCAGGAACCTCGAGCATCTTGGAATGTGGGGTGTCTTCAAGTTCAGACGAGCCTGCCGGGTTGTGTGTGTGTGCGTGTATGTGTGTCTCAGCCAGAGGGAGCCAGGCACTCACACCCACACGCACACACACAAACACACTCCCCCGTACTCCCCGCATGCACACTGCCCCCCCCCCCACGCGCGCGCATACGCGCGTACCCGGTTTCTCCCGGTCTCTCTCTCCCTTACACACACACGCACACACACACGCACCCAATCACACGCTCCGATCTGGGAGGGAGCCAGGGGCTGCGGAGACAGCGCAGGGCCAGCGGTGGAGAAAGCCCAGCGGCCAGAGGCGCCCAGGAACCCGGCGGCCGTGCGCACCGTCCCCGCGGAGCTTTCCGGCGTGGCAGCCCCCAGTGGCGACCGGCGGAGCTGCAGGAGCCGAAGGCAGCCTCTGCCCACCGCCGAACGCAAACGCTTCGGAGACGACCAGCACAGCCGCCGAAACCGGAGGGATTCGCGGTCCTGGCAGGGGTGGCGCGGGGACGCACGGAGGGGCCGGAGTGGGCTGGGGTCGTGGTCGCGGAGGGCGGTGGGCAGGCCGCGATCCCCGGAACCGGGAGGGAGGGCTCGGCGGCCCAGCGGCACGGGCAGCCGCTGCGGAAGGCGAGCCGGGCGGCCAGGGCTGCACCTCTGCAGCTGGCGCCGGCGCCGGCGCTGCCGCCTCACGTGCCTAGCGCGCCCTGCAGCCGTCAGCCCGCCGCCTGCCGGAGGAAAACCCGACCGCGCCGGCCCTAGGCTGGGAGTGGGGGCTGGGACGATCGCGCCCACCCAGCCCTGGAGCCCAGTTCAGATTCTGGCATCCTGGAAAGGGACCTATGAAAAACGAGCTCCCAGCGCACGCACACACACGCACTTTGACTTTTTATGATTATTACAAGAATCCGTGCAGTGGCGCCAAGTGTTCGCACAGCATCTTCACAACTCTTCACTTGTTTGATCTTCCCAGCAACCCTCATTTGATGTATAAGGAAACTAAGGCCTAGAAGACTAAAATGACTTGTCCAATGCAGGTGGAAGGTAGCCAGGTCCCTACTCAAAGCAGACCGTGAGCTTAGTCAGAACACCCGGGTCTGGCCAGGGTCTCATCTTTCGTTATCCTCTCTGCCCTCTATAAAAACTAGTTACCGGAAATGTAGGACTGCTTTCTCCCTTACTGGACTCCTCAAGAGGCACTTCCTTCCTTCTGAAGGAAATGAAAATTTGAGATTCCTGTTGGTACTCCAGCTGATAAAATCAGGGGCAGGAAGAATGTCAATGTCGCAATCCATCTCTTCTCTCCTGGTGACTAACACATCCCATGCACCTGTCCCGGTTACCCACAGGGAGGCACATATGGCATGTGGTTGTGTCTCTGCAGCCCAGGATTGGCTCAGCTGGATATATCTGTAACATACAACCGACCCTGTCTCCTCTCTACACACATGGGTGAGTGCATAACTGCAGAAGCCTAGGCAGCTAGTCCTCATGTGTGCACCCTCCCCATGTGCACCCCAGGAAGCTGCCAGATTGGCGTGCTGCAGATCTTTGAAGACAGGCCCCTCCCTGCAGAGATTCTGGAAAGCCATGTGGGGGAGGGTCGTGGCCAAGATGAAGCTCAAGGTGTAGGGGGTGGGCCCTGGAAAGAAGGGATTTAACTCAGGAGCTGGAGTGAGGGATAGAGGAAGGGAAAACAAATGGGAAGGAGGGTGAGGAAGGAAGAGGTGAGTTAAAAGGAGGTGTGGAGTAGAAACTGGGGAGGGCATTTAGGGAAGAGGAAGGGGAAGGGAAGAAGGAGGTGAGAACAGCAGGGAGACTGCATTCCTCTTTGCTTACCTGAAAGCTTACCTACCATGGGCGTGGGGGGAGAAGGGGCAGTGGTGCTCCCAGGAAGAAAGGCTTAGGAAGAACAGCCCCTGCTCAAGTCTCAATTCTTCCAAGGGGCAGGGGCAATAGGCTAGGTTATCTCCCCTAACCCTCAGTCACCCATGAGATAACCAGAATGGAGTGGCAGGGATAGGACCAAGCTGGCACCAGAGCAGAAATGGAGCTGCTTTTAGAAACCAATAAAACATTAACATGATGTGAATGAAGGATGTGGGAAGGAGGGACCGATCTCTGTTCCAGAGTGTATCCGATACTCCATCAAGGAGTTTTCTCAGATCAGAAACATGGATATTCCATGAAGAGCCAAGACCCGGATCATCAGTAATTCTGAGAATTACTGGTATATTTTTCTAATTACATTTGCTCCAACATAACCAGAGTACTGGGCTGGGGGACAGGTGGCCTGGATGCTCACCATGGCTTTGTACTAACAAACAATGTGACAAGTCCCTTTCCTTCAAAGGGATTGGACTATGAACTTTCTAAGAGCCTTTCCAGTTCTAGGAACCCCCAACCAACTTTGGCAGATGGAGCAGGGTGGGGACCACATACATTTTGGGGGGCCAAGAGAAAACCAGTCTGTGGTCACTATTTACCAGGAAAATCACCAGAAGATAATCCACACTTGGGTCATGAAAAGGTGAAAGATGGTGAATTTCTTGGCTCCTTGAACAAGCCCAGAAGGACTGAGTTAGTGTCACTAATGTGGTACATGGCTTCCTGTACTGGTTACTTACCTCAGAGTTCAGCCAGGGCTTCCCAAAGAGGTGATCCCATCATTCTGGAAGGGGTTGGGGAATGAAAGCCACTCTAATAATGGACATTTTGATTCTTCTACATCTTCATTCTTCTAAATAACCCTGTGGTGAACATCTTTGTACCTAAGTCTTTGCCCACATTCTTGTTTGTGTTTAAGTTAGATTCCCTGACGTAGAATCACTGGGCTGAAGGGCATGAACAGTTTTAAGGCTCTTTGTGCGTACTTTTTTTGTTTCAGTTTTACAGCCAAGGCACTGAAGTGCAGGGCAGATAAATGATTTCCCAGAGAGCTCCCAGCAGGTGCTTAAGGATATTTTCACACACCCTTTCATGTCTCGATATGGTAGAGAATGACTGTGCCTTGCGCTTTAGGCTGCACATCAAGGCAGCACTCCATCCTTGAAGATAACTTCAATACCCCCAGTAAGAAGAAAGTTTGGGCTCCCTGCCACCCCCAGTTAGGACTAACCTTCCCCTCCAGGCCATGCCTGCTCTCCTTAACACCCCTGACCAGCCTTACAACTTACCAGTTGTCTGTATCTCTTGGCTTTTTCACTGGACTATAAACCCCAGACCCCTGCCACATTTCTGGGCACATGGCTGGCTTCCAACCCTCACTTCCTAAATGGAATCACAGTGTCTGATCGGAAGAGTTCCTAGGAGGGTTTGGGGTATCGAGACACTCAGCCTGAAGGGAAGGCTGATTTGGCCTAGGCCTTTATAACCAATGCAAAGACACCTTTGCAATGGATGGTGGTGAGTCTCTCTTCTCTGTATTCACTGAGTATGAAAAGGAGAGGAGATTAGCTTTTTGTAGTGAAGCATTCTGGTATGATGACAGGTCAGAGCCAGGTGAAGCTATGGAATCTCAGGTGAGGACAATTGAATCTGCTTCATAAAAGAAGGGATGCACTCTGTAATCCCAGGGTGTGCTAGATACACTTCTTAGAGCTTCCCTTGGCTCATTGTGGCCTGAAGAGTGGCTTTGTGGACTGGGGAGATAAGAAAGATCCTAGGACACAGTTTCATAAGGTATTGGATCTCCCTCCACGGAGTCTATTCCATGGACTGAATGCTGGGAGCCACTCCTGAATTAGCGCCTCTTTCACTGAGCTTCCCTCAAGACCAACAGCCAGCACAACCCCAGTTATCCATAGGCCTCGGCCTTGGCCTCATAGAACTTAGACAAATGTATCCTCAGGAGCTGAGGCCCAGCACCGGGGTGCCCTTTCTGGAGATGAAGGGTGAGGTCTTTTAATTCTGCAGTGTCCTCTACTCCTCCTCCCTTCCCAAATGCTAGAGTAAGAAGCCAAAATAAATTCTTATTAGTATGCATGTGCATTCCCAAATTCCTTAACAGAATGACTAACACCACCTACAGCCATTAGCTCTGGTTTGTTTTCTAAATCCAGTTTACTTTTCATCATTCAGCCCTCTGTTTACCTCTTCCTCTCCCCTAGGCCCAGTGGACTCCCTTCACATATTCACCCTCTTGCCCAAATACCAGGTCTGGGAGTGGGTTCCTGATGCAGCAAAGGATCAGACAATCCTGGGACATCATAATCAATCAACAGGAAGGTCTTTACTGAGTATTTTCTTGTTTGTTTGTTTGTTTTTGAGATGGAGTCTTTCTCTGTTGCCCAGGCTGGAGTACAGTGGCATGGTCTTGGCTCATTGCAGCCTCTGCCACCCAGGTTCAAGCAATTCTCCTGCCTCAGCCTCCAGAATAGCTGGGATTATAGGTGCCTGCCATCAAGTCTGGCTAATTTTTGTATTTTTAGTAGAGATAGGGTTTTTCCATGTTGGCCAGGCTGGGTCTTGAACTCCTGACCTCAAATGATCCTCCCGCCTCAGCCTCCCAAAGTGCTGGGATTACAGGCATAAGCCACTGTGCCCAGGCTTTACTGAATGTCTTTTATGCACCTTCTAGCATTTTGCTAAATACTGTAGAGAAGAGAAAGAAAGAGGAGGCAGAGTTTCTCTCTGAAGAGGAAGACATTCTACTCAGTATCTTTTATGTACCTCCTAGCATTTTGCTAAATACTGTAGAGGAGAACAGAAAGAAGGAGAAGGCAGAGTTTCTTCCTGGAGAGAGAAGACACACCAATGCTGGCACCGTGCCTTGCAGTCTATAAAGAGCATTCCCAAATGTTACCTCACTTGTTCATCACAACAATCTCATGAAACAGAGCATTATCCCCATTTTACAAACCAAGACACTGAGTCCTAGATAGATTAACCTGATGGCTTCAAGTGTTTAGAGCTATTGACTGATGGCACTGTGCTTCAAACCAAATCTTCTGACTCCACATCCCAGGCTCCTTCCCGTGAACAAGACAGCCTCTCTAACGTTAGCCTTGATGCCACTAAGTGGTGAATTACCTGGTGCAGCCTGAAGTTCAGTAGATGTGTGGCAAAGAGAAGGACAAAATGTCCAGGTCCGCAGTGATGGATACATAGAGCTAGGAGATTCTAGAACTGTGGGCAGTAAGGTAGAAAGAGAACCAGAAGGGAAGACAAAGGAGCAGATTCTGGTTCTTTGGTGTGACCTGGGGCAATTTTCTCCTTATGTAAAATGAATCCGGGATAAATGGTCTCTGGGATTTAATGAAAAGCAATAAGGAAAGTCACTCGATGACAAACTGAAGACAGCAGATGCCACTGACTTCCCTGGCTTTCTGCCTCCCATAAGGGAATTCCTAAACCTTACGGGTGGTACTGAAGCAGAGAACACCATGGGCTATGGCAAGTGCCCAGGCACATCTGGGAAGCATCACAACTCTTAGACCCCCAGGACTTCACTGGACCACCCTGTCCCCTAGCTCAATTTCCTCTCTTGTCATTAGGCATATAACAGAAGAGTGCCAAGACTGTAGGCCAGCCACTCCCCTCTTGAGGATTATTGTATTTAATTCTCATAAAAACTCTAGAAGTTAGCCTTATTATTCCCATTTTATAGATCTGGAAACGAAGACGTAGAGAGGCTCAGTAACTTGTGAGGCCAGAAAGTAGGCAGTTGGCAGGGCCACGATTCTAATCTTGACACTCTAGCTTTAGAGCCTGTTACAGAACTGACTGGTTGAGAAGTAAACTTGTTAAAGGAGAAAGAATCAAAGGAAAACCACGACCTCAGTCTCCAAACGAGACAGGGCAAATCGCCCTCCTTTTGTACTGGCTCTTACTCCCTTCCTTCACCTCTCCTTGCCTCCTTTTATGTATTGTTGAAACATATAGTCATAGTGTGTGGTTTGTTTTATAATCCAGTCAACTGTGGAAGCACAGCTATCGTCATTTATGTCCCTGCCTTAGCATCCTTCACCCAAGAGATTTATCGCAGCAGGAACTGACTGACTACAGATATCTTTCCATTCCTTAATCAAGTCCTTGGCTTTCCTTTCAAAGGGAGGTGGAGAATGGAGCAGAAACCAACTCATGTCTGCAAAGCAGTAATTCCGTTTAATCTAATAAAACTGCCTTTATGGGTTCCATGTGAAAAAGAAAGGGCAGGATTAAGGGAAAGATCAGCTGTGGCCTCATCCTCCACTCTAGGAGAGCTGATCAGCTATGTATTCAGAAGCCTGCCATATAAGATAATAAGGTAAAAATAGAAAGTTTGGGGAAATTCTGTATTTCAAAAAGAGGAAGATCACCGCAGAGCAGAGAAGACAAGACTTCAAGGAGCCTTGAAGGTGGATAATACTTGAAGGGTGGTTAGCATTTTGGTAGGTAAAGAGATGAGAAAAACCGATAGTCCAGGTGGGGATAATAGTCCAGGCAAAGGCAAGGAGGCAGGACAGTAAAGCAACTTTGGGAACGTGAGGAGTTTTCCAGTGTGACCAAGTCTCAGGGCAGAAGAAGGCCTAGAGGAATGTGGGCTCTGATACAGTCTCTGCATTTAAATTCAAGTCCCCCACCTCTAAGGGAAGTTGCCTGAGGACAGTTACAAAATCTCTCTGTGCCTCTGTTACTTCCTCAGTAAAGGAGAAGTATAGTGACTATGTCACAGGATGGATGAGAGGATTAAATGGCATGAATGGCTTTAGAATACTGAGCGGTACACAATAAATTTTCAAGAAGTGTTAGTTGTTGATTTATCAAGATTCTTACTAAGAACATAGTGGGAATTAAGAGTGCAGAGTTGGTTGACGCTACATTGAAGACAAAGGCAATGTGTCTTGATTCCTTTCTGCAGGTAAATGGGCAATGCTGCAGGGTTTTGAACAGATCTATGCAGGCTTTGATGATTGAACTGCTGGGAGAAGAGACTGAAGACAAGGAAAACAATTATAAATTAATTGGAAGAGCCCAGGTAAGGGGGAAAAATGTGGTCATCTCAAAGGCTATTGTGCTAACATAGAAAGAGGTGAGTGTGAGAAGTAGAATGGACTGGACCCTAGAGAGGATCATGTCTAGGAAAGAGGAGAGTGTGGTCAAAGCCCATTTAATAAAATAAAGCCCACTGGACTGGATGAATGGTTGGTATCCTTTGGAAATACTGGGAAGATGAGATCAACTGGGGAAGAGGTAGAAAATAATGAGTTCCTCATCAGATGTGTGGAGCTAGAGAGCTCAGGGAAACCCAGATCCATTTGTCCTGAACATAATTCAATGAATGGGTCTGTAACAAATGGTCAGGGGTAGAATGGAGGTGAAGGTCACAGAAATGGAGAAAATCTGCAGGGAAAAACTGTAGGGTGAGAAGGAGGCAGGGATTAGGAACATAACCTTATTCAGCTTACCTCCATGCATGGTCCTGTGCTAGCCCTTTTACTCATATGATCTGTGATTCTTCCTGCAAGTAGAAATTGGTTAGCCCATTTTGTGGATAAGGAGACTATGGCTCAACAAAGTTACAGTCACTCTGTCAGAGAAGCCAGGAAAGGAGACAGAGAAGCTTGCAGAGGAATCAAGGAAGAAAAGGGCCTCAGAGCTTTTTTGCTTCACAAATATTCCATGCCAAGGCTCACGTAGAAAATGGAATTTATATGGCATATGGTGGATAAATAGGGAGGCTGCTTTTCACCAAAGGTGTTGCCCTCGAAACTCCCGACTCCATGTGGCTGGTCCTAGTATTAAAGGAATGATCTACACACAGCAATACACAGTGGTGATATTGACAATATCTAACAACTAGTACAATCCAGGTACCAACCAGCAAGAGCAGAAGCCCTGTGCCACACCAAACATCATTCTTTCTCTGCTACATAATGAGGAGGTCCATTTTGCGGTCCTGGAACAGGGGCTTGGGTAGCCACGTGGGGGAAAGGGACACGTAGGGTGCTCGGGCAGTGAGACAGAAGTATTTCTGTATTTTAATCACCCATATGTCTGAATGGCTCATCGCAGCCCAGCCTGGGACCAATCTGCAGCACATTCGTGAGCCATACACACCAGCTGGACCCCTGGCTCTGAATCTGGTTAAATAGTGTATGTGACCTGGCAGAGGAGCAGGTCTATGAGGATGGGGACTGGTGAAGCAGAGCTGCTAGGTTTGGCAATTTGAAGGTCATTGGTGGCCTTTAAGAGAGCAATTTTTGCAGTGTTATGGGTGTGGAAACCAGATTGCTAGTGGTTGGGACTGAGTGGGAGGTGAGGAAGTAGAGGCGGTGAGCGTATAATACTTTTTTGAGAAGTTTAGCTGTGAAAGGAGGGTGGAAGGTGGGATGGGAGCTCAGGAGAAATCAGAGTAAAGGAAAGACTTTCTTGGGGGTGGGAGATGTTTGGGTGTAAGCCAGGTTGAAGCAGCCAGTGCAGAGAGGGAATAAGAGAAAGATGCTCTGGGGGAGGGGGAGGGAGGGTTCAGACATGAACCCTAGCAGGAAGAAATGGTCCTTCTTTCTCAGAGACCGGAGGAAATAAACAAAGCACCAGAAGATGACAGATACATTTTGAGGTGAAGAGAAGTAAAATATGGTCTGGATCTTGCAAGTCGAGAAATGCAGATTGAGGAACTGGGATTTGAGGGAGAAAGAAGGTTGGAGCAGCCCCTTGGGGATGAGATTGGCAGTCGGCCAGAGGATGAACATAGATATTTCAGGCAGAAGGGAGGCCTGTGGTTTTCATTATGTTGTGGTGGAAACTCAGCAAGGTTGTGGGACTTTGTCTTGCAATTTGCCAACCTGGGAACAGCAGAAAGAACCAACATGCATGGGCTCTAGGATTTGGGGTTAGTCAAGAGACGTGGGGATGTATCAAATGTGCAGTGAATTGAGGGTCTTATAAAAGATGGGTTGTAGGGTTCTGGGTCAGTAGGTGACTAAGGATAGTTGGGGAATATTGGACAGGGAGTCAGGGGTCTTGCTCTGAAAAATAACTGGGGTTTCAACAGACACAGCGTGAGAGATGGAAAAATAAGCATTTGTGGCAAAGAAGAAAGTGGAGCTCCAGGTTTTGTGTTGAATGCTGCCTATTGGCAAGAGACCCATACTTGCTTTTTCCTACTCCCCACGGTGCCACACTAGCTTGGATATCTGAAAACTTTTTTCCAAGGCTCTCTTGCCTGCTGGATTCTTCATGGGGTCTACGGAAGGGAAGAACTCACATGAGATGAGAAGGCATGAAAAAGGTGGCGGCTATTCTATGCTTCTGGTAGCAGCATTGGTGAAGGTATGGGCTTCAGTATTAGCAGTTGCTCCACCCCTGTCCAAGAGCACAGAATCCTGTGGTCTGGATTATGACACTTTTGCTTTCTGCTCCTTCAGCTCTATGGGCTGCAGTGTTTTCCTGAAGCTACCAATCTTTGAGTAATAGTGCTTCTGGCTTTTGCTTTTTAAAAATCGACCAACAGCTTGATACGAATTCTCAGTGTTAAATTTCCCTCTGTTTGAAACACCAAGAGTGATTTCTATTTTCCAGATAAGACAGTGTTACCTGATGACAAAGTATGACTGGGCATGTGGATGGCTAAAGTGTGGTAAAGATGAAGACCTGGGGGTTGGCAAACACTGAGGCCAAATAATTGACACATCAGGAGGTGAAAAGCTCAGAGTGAGAATCTATGATCGTGGCTATAGAGGAACTCTCACACTTTCATCCAGTGTCTGAACTCTCTTGGGGCATTGGGATATTTCCCCAAGCATTCCTTCCCAACTTTCACTCAACCACAGCCTTCTGCTTATCCCTCATCTCCACAAGATAATATTCTCCTCTATGCCCACTCTGGTCCCACCACCTGTGATCAAACTTTGGTATATTTGTCACCCACTGCCCCTGTTATTCATTCTTTAACTACATCCCTTTCATGGTTTTTCTAACTTCCCAAATCCTCAGAAACAAATACTGTCCTCTCGTTCAGAAAGTTTTATTCTTTCTTAAAAGAGCTTCTTAATCTGAGCCCACAGGTGATTCTAAGAGGAGCTATGATCCGTCCCAAAGTATATAGCCAATCTTACAAGTATGTACATATATGCATTTTTTAAAAGACAGAGTCTATCATATTTATCACTCTTTCAAAGGGATCTTTGTTCCCTTCACCTTGAGAATGGTTTAAGGGAGAGAAAAGAGCAATCACTGATAGAGTCACAGGAACTTTATTTGCTCAAGGTCTCTTTCTGTGACCTCAGATAAGTTACTTCCACTCTCTAGACCTCAGTTTCCTCATCTGTAAAATGAAAACAATGATTCTTATCTTTCAAGATGGTTGTAAGGATTAGAAATAGTATTAAAAAACTAGCACAGTGCATGACATGGTTGATTTTTAACAAACAGTTGCTATTGGCATTGAGGTAGTTTGGATTCCTCCAGGCACAGAAGTTTACACGGGGTTTGAGTAAAATTATTTTATTTGAGAGGGGACCTAGAACATGTCAGTAGGAAAAAAAAAAAGAAGGGAAATGATCCAATAAAGGTTGCATCATCAAAAATGTACTTTCAGGTGAAACTCATAACCCACTGGCGGTCCCTGAGATACAATGTGAGGCACACCTTGAGTTGTCCATCAAGGGGTGAGGAAGTGGAGTATCTATCTGCCTGCTTGTCATCTATCATTGGCTAGGAGTTTACAGGGACATGAACTCTCCAGCACGACTGGCTCTCTTGGTAAAAAAAAAAAAAAAAAAAAAAAACAACCCTGGGGTGTAAAGTTTCAGGTGTTCACAGTAGCAACCTAGTTGTACAAAGGTAAATGCTCAAGAGATAACATCAGGGCAATGACAGCAACTGCCATAGTGAGTAACAGGAAGGCTTCCTCATCTCCACAACTGGCATTAATAGGCTCTCCACTGTGCCCCATTATCCCTTAGCTTGTCCTCTTGTCTTTGCTCTATGCTAGACTAGCAGTATTACATCATATGCATGTATATCTGTTTCTCCAGGAAGACTGGAAGCTTTTTGAAGGCAGTGGTTTCATCTAACCAAGTTCTCTGATGGCAAGAACTGATGTAACAGCTGATACAAAATGAAAATACCCCATACATGTTTATAATTAACTCCCCTCAGAGTGGCAGTTTGGGAGGTTTCTGATGACCCACTCTGCCAGAGGGGTGGCATCATTAGGCATTCTGCACACACGATGGGAGATTTATGTCCCCTCCTGTTTCTGTGGCAGGTGCCTTTATCACTCAGCATGTATGGTTCCTGAATCACTTGCCAGGGGATTCCTGTCTCAATATTATAATCTCCAAAGCAATGGTATTAGAAATTCAATTTTAAAAAGAAACTGTTTAGAGTGTCAGCATGTTATGATAATTATCTGGGAGGATTTTTCCCCCTGTTTCTTCTTGAACTGCACTAGTAAGCTCTTTTCCACCTCAATACAAAGAATGGGAAGAACATGGACTATTTATGTATGTGTCCCCCACCCCCATCCACATCCTCCAGCTCTTATCCCCATATTGCCAACACATGGGAAGCGTACTCTGCTTCCCAGAGCACGTGCCTGAATAAGCCTGATTGCTTTCCTGTATTTCTTTATAAAACTTTAAATATTCATCGCACCATCAAATTAAATGGGATTCTTTGGCTGTCATTCTTTTCAACACACTGAGCTCTTTCTCTGGTACCTGTCCTACCACCATTTGAAGCCTCTGGAGACTTGTCATTTATCTAACATTACCCCATAGGAGCTCAACCTGCAATCAGGGGAGAGGGATTCCAATGAAAACAGAGGAGTCGGAGGGCCTTGTGGAGGCCAGAAAATCAGCTAGGGCAGGGGGTCGGGAAAGTTGGAGGCAGCAGAGAAAGACCAGCTGCTTCTCCCTGCTCAAGGAAGAAGATGTAAGCATGAAAGACCTGATGGGAAGATGGGAAGAAGACGTGACAGAGTAGGCCAAAGATGAAACAGAAACCACTCAACGGGCCTGTTGACCTTCCTTCTTCCCTTTCCATCAAGTTTAAGGGCAGAGTAAATAGCCCTTCGGGATTTCAGTATTCCTAGGCCAGAAACAGACAGCTGGATTAGATGAGCTGTTGAAAGGCTCTCCTAGCCTTTCAAGTCATTAAATGTCTTTGTCTGGCAGTGATAGAAACTTAACCAGAAATGCTCGATGGGAACCTCTAGGAGAAGCTGGGGTGGGGTAAATATTTCAGATCCAGCTAAATATTATGCGTTGTATTGTGTTAAATTTCAATGCAATACATTATATTTTAATCTACTTCCTCTGCCTGCGCGGTCCCTTAACAAGGGAATCCATCAGCGAGCAGCTGACTAACTCGCCGGGGACCAGGTCACCATCTCGGCACTGTAGTCATTTATAACCACGCTGAAGTTGGATAATGTGCCGCGGGAGACAGTCCTGCGCGGCTGCGGCTGCAGGATCAGCGAGCTGCCGGGCGCAGGGGGAGGTGCGGGGGGCACTGCAGGCGGGCACTGCAGCAGTTTGCAGGGCGGGGCCGCCCACCTTCCTCTTAATTCTCCCTAGTGCTGGACGTCGGAGTTCGCCCAACTGAAGGCCAGCGCGCTTCAGGACCACGCAGTGCTGGAGAGCGCACCACGCGCTTCCGGAAGCGTTGAGCCGTCTCAGGAAATAATTTTACCTGAACCACGGAGTTTTTGAGGGGAATGGGGAACACCTGGGTGACATACCCCCAACAGGAGTATTAGCTCGCAGTGCGGACTCGGGCAAGGCCTGTCTCCCCTGGGCCTCAGCTTTTCTCATTTGCAAAATGAGGATTTGTTCCAGGTGTTCTCAAAGGACCCTCAGAGACCTGGTCTCCTATAAATCAGTTTCTTGTAAACGCAATAGTGGCCTGTAGAACAGTGGTTCTCAGACAAGAGTGGCCATCAGAACCACCTGTGGAGGGAGGTAAACAGTATATTCCCAGGGCCAACTGTGGAGTTCTGATTCAGTAGGCCTGGGATAGACTAGGGGGATGGTTATTTTTAACAGGCATCCTTGTAGGCGCTTCTGCACTAGACAGAGGATTTGAGAAATACTGCATTTAGAACACCTGTCCTGATCTTATCTCTTCACTATAACGTCTCTGCCTTCACAAGCCCATCGTCACATCTGTGCAACACGCACTCGCATCTCTATGTACAAATGACATTTATTCTCAAAACTTTTAAAGCACTTATTGTATTCCTTAGTTTTCTCCAAGATAAACAATATCTAAAACAAGGCAGCTGCTCTCAAAGAGGCCTTAGGCTCACAGGGAACACAGACAGGCAGATGGCTAACTGTAATGCAGAGTGATAAGTGCCCCCACTAAGGGTGCCTAGCTGAGTGTAATGGAAGCACAGATAAACTGGCTCATGCTATGTGCTCACAAAATGGGGCAGATGGCCGTCACCCTTGGGTGAGGGTATCGCTCTTCTGGGCCTGCTGCACAGGGTTGTTTTTTTTTTTTTTTTTGCACAGTTTCCTTAGCGTCATGTACAGGTCTCAATCTGTGTGGTACTCAGCACAACGCCAAGTAGACAATAATCACTCTGTGCATCGTACCTTCCTTTTTGTCCCCTTCTCCTCCCTGCCTTCCTGTTTTTCCCAAGATTTTCCCTAGCTCCCCACTTGTCCACATCACTCCCTATGGTGGCCTTTCCTTCAACAAAAAATGCCTCTTTTCTCTAACTCCATTCCTTGTCCCCAGCCGCCAGATGCCATCTGTGATGAGGGTGGTTTGCAGTGGCTGCTAGTGAGAGAGGTCCTTGAAGAGACTGAGTTGGATTGTTTGTCACAACACATTATGGTGAGGGTTGGTATGAAATTTGGCTCTAGCACAGTGACACTTGCATTAGCTGAGGGCTGAGGTGGTAGGATCAGCAAGGCAGGCCCCAGGTAATCAGCAAGGCAGGCCCTAGGTAATCATTGAAGCCCCTTCCATAGCTGTACCCAAACTGGCTCAGCATTGGTCATAGCCCCTTTTACCCAAAGATCTACACAGCAAACTTATTGCTTGGCAAATACTGAGTCTTTCCATCCCCTACCCCTATTGTTTTGTCTCGCTCCCTCTCTTTTGCCAACCCACCATTTGGAGCCCTATTACTGCTCTTCTCTGTTTTCGTGGACCTGATACTGGAGATACCCATTTTCAATATTGTTCATCCTACAAACATCCATTTCTGAATACTCAAACCCTTCTCTTTCATTAAAGAGGTCACCCTAATGGAGAACCTCTTCTAGATCTTTCCATGAAAGCCTGTAACTTCCCAGAATCCATACAAGTCCATGCACGTGATTGGAAGTCATAGAAATCTCTTCTACCTATTCTGAACTTTTTTCTATCAAACAAGGTGATTTTGCTACTCCTCTGCATGAACCTGGTTCTCAAGGTATACTAGTTTTTATTAAGGATAGCCGTAGTTTATGCCACATTCCCATGCCCATCAAGTAAGATTTGGAATGAATATTTTTGCAGCTGCAAAGTAAAGTTTCTAATGTGAATTTTACACATGTATTGATATGGTTTGGCTGTATCCCCACCCAAAATCTCATCTTGAATTATAATCCCCATAATCTCCATGTGTCAAGGGAGAGACCAGGTAGAGGTAATTGAATCATGGGAAGGTTTCCTCATTCTATTCTCATGATAGTGAGTGAGTTCTCACAAGATCTGATGGTTTTACAAGTGTTTGGTAGTTCTTCCTGTGTTCATTCTCCCTCCTACTACCTTGTAAAGAAGGTGCCTTGCTTCCCCCTCACCCTCTACCTGATTGTAAGTTTTCTGAGGCTTCCACAGCTATGTGAAACTGTGAGTCAATTAAACTTCGTCTCTTTACAAATTATCCAGTCTTGGGAAGCTCTTTATAGCAGTGTGAGAGTGGACTAATATATATACCATCGTGGTTCCCACAGTTTTTTGTCCTGGATCATGACTCACTTTTGGCTTTCCTGATAGGACTATCATAGAATATGCTTTCCAACTTTGGTGGTTCCTTTTCCTTGGGTCTGAGCCCTATTCCCCTATCGGCTTATCTGGTTTGATGTCTGATGCTCCAAACCAGAGGTCTTGCCTAGAGCTGAGAGTATGCCCCTCACAGAACCTAGTATACACTCACTACCACAAACTCCCACATTTGTGTTCCACCATCACATTAGTGGCTTCCTTGGACATAAAAGCTAATTTGGATCCAGCTCCAGTTCTCTATTTGCCTTGAAATATGGACTGTTAAACAATCTACTGGAAGAATTAGACATGTTCCCATAGCTTCCCAAGTCCCAGCTAAACCAGCCCCTGCCTTCTTCTTTTTCCCACTTGCCTACTCCATTTAATTATCATGACAACTCTTCAAGGTAACTACTAGTATTTCCTCTTTGCAGGTGTGAAAGTTGAAGCTCACGGGTTGAATAATTTGCCATAGTAACTAGTGGTCCTGAGACTACAATACAGGTTTTCTTCCTTCTTTATTCAGGAAAGATTTTCAGCACATTTGGGTCTTCAGGTTTAGATGAAGGGAGGATTTAGATAGTCAAAGTAAAAAAGAAAAACTCTTTATCTACTAGTTCTTTCCAGGTGGATGGCCCTTTTCATCCTTCAATTAGCCAGAGGAAGTCATAGAATTTTAAAGGTGTTAAATATGGATGGCAGATGCTGTCAGTGCCCTGCCCATATTCCCTCGGCATTCACTGGTTCTTTGCCTGCTGAGAGTCTCTTACTGTGAGCACCTGCATCTCCATGCCTAAAGGCTTTCTCTGGCTGTAGGAGCATGCTTGGTTCCCATCCAGAAAAGGCTGTTAAGTGCTAGAGAATTAACAACCAAACAGAAGTTCCCGATCAGTGATGAATAGGAGCTTGGTGGTTAATGACCTCGTCATTCCTCAGGTGAGATCAGTCTGGAACACGTGTCCCAGAAGTTCCCAGTGGGATTGAACACCAGTTGTTCACAGTGGTGAACTGGTCAACTACAAACCTGTATTGGCTTCTGTCTTATATTGCTTATGACAGAATACCTACATCTGGGTAACTTTTTTAAAAAAGGAATTTATTTATTGTTGTTATGGAGGCTGAGAAGTCCAAGGGGAAGGAGCCACATCTGGTGAGGGCCTTCTTGGTGGCAGGGATTCTCTACAGAGTCTCAAGTCACCACAGGATGAGGGGGCTGAGCATGCCAGCTCAGGTCTCTCTTCATCTTCTTGTAAAATCATCAGTTCTACTCCCAGAGTAACCCATCAATTCATTAACCCATTAATTCATCAATCCATGAATGAATTCATCCATCATGAGAGCAGAACCCTCATGACACAGTAACCTCTTAAAGGCTCCACCTCTCAACACTTCCACATTAGGGATTACATTTCAGTTTTGGAGGAGACAAAAATTCAAACCATAGCCGCTTATTTGTCTATCTCACTTCCCCAGTACCCTATTGGTGCTTCCCAGGCTCACCTCTGAAATGAACTACTTGGACTTGAATCCTAGTACCAGGGTCTGCTTTTGGGGGAAGCCTAAAACAATGTTCTTGGAACCTTAGATGTTTTCTGGCTCAACAATCTCACGAATAAATTAAGTTCCAGGGAGAAAAGTGACCTGCATAGGGTCACAACCTGGCAGAGCTGGACTGGGGCCACACATTTGTCCACTCTTAGTTCATTTCTCATTCCCTCCTGGGAGCCCTTCGTGGAACACCATGAAGCCACATATCACTGGGAGTACAGCAACAGGAATTGGTGGAACTAGTTGGGAAGTGGAGTAAGAAAGATAGAAAAAGAGTGAGTGAGTGCAGAAAAGCCCACAGTCTGTAAATTTCATTATGATTTTCCCCTATACTTTGGCTGTCTACGATTTCACACCACTCTGCATACCTGGCCAGCTATGGGCAGCAGGGTTCTGCAGCCCTGACTCAGGTTAATTACACAGTTCTCCTGAGACTTCAAGACCAAAGAGGTTAAAACACGTTCTGCAGCCATGTCCTGGAAGGCTGCTCTGTGCCCTTTTCAAGCCGCTATTTGTTGTGTTGAGTACTGTCCTTGGTGCTGGAATCTAAGTTGGCTGTCAGGCAGCCTGGACTAGGCTGAGCTAAACCAGGCTGCTGGTTAGAGGCTTAGAACATCATCACAGAGCAGGGCGGCAGCTTTGGAGTTACTTATTTCACCCCCCTTATGGTAAAGGTGGAGAATGTGAGACCCAGAGGGTAAATGGGATTGCTCAGTTGATGTGATTATACTTGCTATTTAAGATCAAATATAATTTGGCTTTGATTACTTGTGTCAATGGAAATAAAGAGGAAGCTCATAGAATTCCAAATACCATGTAATACAAAATAATTTCTATTTTAAGTGTAAATTGAATTTGAAGCCATATTTGGGAGAAGGTTGCAGGTGTACCTTTGTAATCATGCTGAGCCCTGCAAAATAAGCCAAGAGAGAAGAAGTTGAAGTAGGGAGGAAAGCCAGGAAGTGGAAGTAGCCGGCCTTGGATTAAGGATGTCCTGTGGACAATCTTCATGGGCTAAACAAAAAACCACTCTACTAATACAAACATATTTCCTTCACCTGGTCTTTACAATGCTGCCTTTTTCTCCCTCTCCCTCCCTGGTTTGAAGTTTTAGCTCCCAGGGAATCATATCCATCACTTCCTTATATCACCTCCAGCATTTTTACCTTCTTGTCAATCTGCCACATGTATCCTGAAAGCCACCATTGTAGTCCATTCAATTATCTTCCCTGTATGTCTGTGCTGAGCTCTGGAGAGAAAAGTCACATATTGAACAGGAACCGGAGTTGGGGGCTCATGCCTCATCTGGCTCCTTCTCCCCTCTTGGGGCTTGGACTTGGGTAATCTCCTTTTCTAACTCTCTATGGTGACTGTGTTAGTTAACCTTCCTCAACTTGTCTGAAAATCATTACATATTCCCAGTTTCCTCTCATTAGATGATAGGACTTCCCTGTTCATCAGAAGACTCAGGCTATTAGGCATGAATCCCCTCAACCCCATTAAAAATTGATCTGCTCTCACAGTTGTCCATACCTTCTTTCCTGATAAAGCCCTTCTTCTGCCCAAACATAACTCTATCCATAATGTAGAGCTTTCCTGTTCTAGCTCTGTGAGGAATTTGTTCCATTAGTAACTGCACTCTCCCTCATCAGCCTCTTTCTCCACTAAACCCTTACCCCTGAGCACAGAAGCAAGTTCAAGTTTCTGCCACCTTATGAAGGGCTTCTCCTAGCTAATCATCTCTCTCACCTTCCTTTAAAAGCCATAGTTTCTGAAAGAGCAGCCTGCAGTCACTATCCTCACATCCTCTCCCACATTCACCTCTCAACTCAGAGGGTCAGAGCGTGTGATCCAAGAGGTAGGAGAAAAAAACAGTTCTGTCACAAACATCATGAAAGAAGAGTCATGTTTAAGGTACTCATTGCACTGTGGGCTCTACTCTGGCCCCACCTGCCAAGGGCAGGGCATCAATGACTTCATAATTGCCACATCCCTCTGATATGATCCTTTTCTTACTTAATGTCCCCTTACTGGTTTACATTTTTTGAATACCTTATACACGATTCTTCTTCCACGATGTTTGTGACAGCACTGTTTTTTCTCCAAGCTCCTGTATCACACCCTCTGAGCCTCTTGGGTTGTCCCTAAAATGTGGGTGCTCCCCAGTATCCTGTCCTTAATCCTCTTCTCTTCTCACTTGATGCAGCCTACCAGAGTAAACCTACCCATGTCTCAGGTTTCTTTCTTGAGTTAATTGTTCCCAAATGCATGTCCCAGCTCAGCCCTATCCTCTGAGCCAGGCAAGAATATGTAAAGGCCTTTTGAACATCCCCAATGGATGTCCACAAGCACCTCAAACTCATGCCATACTTTGCAGAAATCATCACCCTTTTGCCAAAGCTGGCTTTCTTCCCCTATTTTTTACAGTTACAAACTTTGGTAACCCTAGATCCTACTCTCCACCTCCCCACCCATCTTCCTCAGGCCTTCCTATACCAGTATTCCATAGTATAGGAAGCCACATTTCATAGTATAGATCTATATGCATCTGTAGTTACCTAAATGTCTAATCTCCGGGCCATCCAACACACCCTCATTTAATTGCTGGTTAAGCTTTTTCATTTGATTTTTAGGTGCTGGGATGTGTACACACATGTGCATGTGTGTTTGTCTGTCTTTGTTCTATTCTTAGGTAAAATTCAATTCTAGGCCAGGAGAAGGCAAGTTATCATCAGTCATTTACACTTTAGTATGAAGCAAGAGAAAACAAATGTAACAAATTACAATTTGTTAACATTTGCTTAATGTTTCTGATAGGAGAATATGGTAGGGGGTGCAGGGGGAAAGCCTGAGTGCCCCAAATGGTAGCTAAATGGAGAATAAAGAGGCACTCCTAGGCACAGAACCAGGCAGCTGGAGGACTTGAGTCAAACTTTGCCAGCTTCCCAATTTTTGCCCAGCCTTGGCATGCAGTATTCACTAGCCTCAAATTACAAGATGCTTGTTAGTACTTCACATCTATCTCAGAGCTGACCCATCTGTGTCTGGCTCACATTGACTGTTGCTCTTGGGGAGATTTGAAGATTTAAGATAGAGTTGTCTGATCTATAAATACAAGCTATATTTTTATTCTCCCTCCCTCCCTCTCTCTCTGTTTCTTTCCTTTGCTTTCTTTCTTGCTTTCACTTAGCTAGAATGTAATTAAATTTGAATTGCGGCCAAAACCGATTTGTGAGACAAGCATTTGGTTAGTGATATTGAGCCAACCAGGTGAAAAAAAACCTCAGCAAAACTTCAAAAAGGCCAATAATCACAATGTGATTGAAATTCAGCCCCTGTCTTCTCATCCCCTCTCCTATTAACTTGGACAAGAGCTGGAATCCCTCTTGGGACCCTGGGCTCGTTGTGTTTCACAGATGGGTCTGGATGTATATGTGCACATAGCAGAGAGGAGGGCCAAGGCATCCCCCAGCCATAGTTGAGGAGGCCTAGTTTGACTAACAGATTCTAAGAAATTTTCTAGAAAGGGACTCGAGTTAGAAGAAGGGAGTTAGATAGAGACAATGACTGGAGGGAGAAGATGAAGGAGCAGCAATAAAGGGGTTGGATAGTTGGGGCATCAAATCCTGGAATTTGAACCTAGAACATAAGATGAAAAATCAGAGTAAGAGTCACACAGAAAGTCTTTGGGGATCGCTCATTTATGAAACAAGAGATTCTTAGGTTTGAAAAAGTAACCTCAGATGGTGTCTATTCTAACACCCCTTCTCCATTTACTGGTGTGGAAACTGATGCCCAAGAAGGGAATTGATTTACCCAAGGTCACCTTATAATATTAAATCAATCATCAGCAAATAGTGATGTGCCTTATTCTGTCCCTGATTCTCTGGGGGCTTCCAAGGAGTGTTGAGGTACATTTCTTACCCTCCAGGGAAATGGCACCTGGGTGACAATGAACACACCCTTCCCAGTAGCCTTTATCCCTGGCTTCTGTGATCTGCAGCATACCTGTGCTAGGTTAGCTATGACCCTGGCCCGTCCTTTCCCTGCTCTTCCCGGGGCCACTTTTGGGGAGTCAAATGAGTGGGCTAGAGACAGCCAAGAGTGTACAGCATGTGTGTGTTCACGCAAGCACGCGTGTGTGTGTGTGTGAGTTAATGCCTGTGCATGAAAGATGGGCCAGGCAGAGCCTGCTGCCATGTCTCATTACATTTCAATGCAATAGAGAAAGGATCTGTAGAGTGTTTATTATTTTGGGTTCTCCATGCCTCTACTTCCCTTTCTTGTTATGGCATAAAATTTGAAATCCAAACATCTGGACTCTAGTTTTGGCCCTGATGTTGGACGTACTAGTCATGTCTCCTCTTGGAGGGTCACTTCCTTTATTTGTAGAACAGGTCATATTTCACTGTATGGCATGCAAGGACTGTTAAGCCCTGATATTTTAAGATGCCATAATTTTAGATGCCAATGGATACCCAAGTCCCATTAATTCATTTAGTCAATAAATAATAATGTCAATAATAAAAAATAATAATTATGATTGTGATATTTTCCAGCTGGATGAGGGATGTTTGGCTGGTAGACTTTTCCTTCCTGTTGCTATTTGGGGGATTCAGAGCTAAATATAGCCAGTGACAGGCATTCCAAACACATCATCTCAAATTAGGAAACACATTTGCACCTCCTATCAACAGTCCTGTGGCAGACACTCTGACGATACTGACAAAGACACAGGAAGACTGTTTCCTCCCATGGAAAAAAAAAAAAAAAACATGTCTGCCTCCTGGAAAAGTCAGACAAGAGATTTCATGAAAGTAGCTGATAGCAGGGTATGGGTAGCAAAGGAATGTATGTAGGAGTCGACCTTGGCAGTGAGGAGGTCTGGCATATAGAATCCCTACTATTTATTGGGCACCTGCCATGTCCCAGCCTGTGTGCTAAGTAATATGTTATTTTTTCTTTTCGAGGCAGGGTCTCACTTTGTCACCCAGGCTGGAGTGCAGTGTCAGGATCTCAGCTCACTGCAGCCTTGACCCCCTGGGTTCAAGAGATCCTCCTTCCTCAGCCCCAAAAGTAGCTAGCACTACAAGGTGTGTACCACCATGCCCAGCTAATTTTTGTATTTTTTAAAACACAGTAGGAGTTTCACCATGTTGCATAGGCTAGTCTCAAACGTCCGAGTTTAAGTGATCCTCCCGCTTCAGCCTCCCAAAGTGCTGTGATTACAGGTGTGAGGCACTGTGCCTGGCCAGTAATTTGCTACTTCTAGTCTTCATGGCAACTTTGAAACACAACCCCTGAAGTTTTAAGTAACAGAGGAGAGATATATATCTCAACCCAAGGTTCAAGTATCATCCACTACATAGTACTGCCCCTCTGCAGTTTCTTCCTTTCCTCCTTCCTTGAACAGTAGTGGATGCTTACCATGTTTCCGATACTGTGCTAAGCATGCAAAGGTACCTAAGACACAGTTCTTGACCTCAAAGACCTCCCAGTCAATGCTTAACCAATAAAAGCAACCATAATCAAAATACAGCATACCACAAATAATGATAATAAATAAATAAATAAATGCAGGATGATATGAAAACTAGATTGGGGATGGCATGAGAATCTTCAGAAGAGAAACCAGGTTTAAGTCAAAATGTAGAGTGACAAGCATTTGGCAGGCCATCAAGGCGTGAGACAGCAATCTGGCAAACGGATCAGCGTGGGCAAAGACATGGAGCGTGGAGTGAGTGCCTGGGACCTGAAGACCATGGCTGCAGAATGGATTCTTGCTCATCAGCATCACTCCATCTCCATCCCCAGCATTAAGCAGCACTATTAGCGAACCAAGGGAGAAGAATCATTTAAGGGGCTGAAAATGAAGAACTTCTCTCCCGCCTGCTTCACAAAATGAGAGAAGCCTTGAGCCCTGTTTCTGGGTGCCCTCAATTCCTACATGCAGAAAGTTGTGTGTGCTGACCTGGGGCTGG
The DNA here is from genome assembly GCF_009761245.1 of Sapajus apella. NCBI lineage: Eukaryota > Metazoa > Chordata > Mammalia > Primates > Cebidae > Sapajus > Sapajus apella. Next base: position 8,155,429 of record NW_022437023.1, read on the forward strand.
AGTAACCTGAGAAAACCCTGACTCCTTTCCTTGGCCTCCAAGCCACTTTCTGTAATGCTGGCATCTGAACTGGTCAGTGTCTCCAGGGAGCTGAAGCATTTGCAATGAAACTGACTGCTGCCTTTGGCTCTTGGCACCTTCCCACTGGGAGGGGGCACTACAGAGGTAGATGCCAATATCTCACTCTGCAGCAGCAACTCCTCCTTCCCCCTTCACCTCCCCTTCCTTGGTCCCCATCTTCCTCTGCCCTTCTCCACAGCCTTTCTTTGTGTCTCCTCCGTTCTCCTCCCCTCTGGGTCTCATCACTTCTTCCTTCTTTTGCCTGGCCCCTCCCTGCCTTCCCTCCCACTTCTGTCTCCATTCCTCCTCAGCATTTCTCTCTCTAGCCTTAGCTGCATGTCAGAAAATAAAAACAAGCCACTTTTTATGCTTTGTTTCTAAACCCAAGCCAGTAAAATACTTCTTCCATTTGAGAAGAAGGGAAAGTAATAACTCAGGCATTAGCGGGGAACACAACACACCTATTTGTAGTCTCAGGGAGTGCTGCGAGGGCAAGCTCTTTCTGTGTGATGAGTCCTGCTCCCAGAGCAGCAGCACAGAGCGTGAGACTCAGGAATCAGCCCGAGGGGAGCAGAAGCAGCAGGTCCTCCTAATATAACAGGATGTGACACCATGCTCCCTGTCTCCCACAGCGGTCCCCTCCCTATGGGGTGTGTTTGAGTCTCACCCTTTGGCCAGGACCCTGGGACAGTCTCTATGATCCCTGCACAAGTCTTCAAAAAACCTGTGCCCAGTTCAGGGCAGCTTTCATGACACGGCCAAACTAGTCACGCCACTCCCCCATCCTGTAGTAAGTGGCCATGAGCAGAGACTTCCCAGTCACAGGTAGACCCAGTTCCTGGCCTCAGGGATTCCCCGGTCTGATGGAGCAGACACAGTCCATATCCCCAAAGAGCTTCTTGTTTGATGGAGTAACGCAACCCCTACCTTCAAGAAGTTCCCAAGTTAACAGCTGACACAAACTCATCCTAATACTTGCAACATACCAAAGTGTGATGCAAAAGAAAGCAAGCAAGCACGTGGTCTTTGGAGTTAGGGGTCCGGCTGGTTATAAATAAATCCCAGCCCAACCTCAATGACATCCTCATCTGTAAACTGGTGCTTCTTTTCCTGGCTGCCTGCATCCCAGATAAAGACCATGGAAAGCTTTATTAAATGTCACTCCCTCTAACATGCAGGTTGGCAGGTCCACGGCATTTTTGCCAGTAGCTCCTCTCGGTCTCTGCCTGTGTGGCCATCTCTGCTAGCTGCTCCCCCCACCCTGGCCCCATCCTAATTACTCTCATGCTGATTTCTTTCTCTCAGACTTTCTCTAGAATAACAATAACGATTCTCTTTTTGAGACAAAGTCACTCTGTTGCCCAGGCTGGAGTGCAGTGGCACAATCTCAGCTCACTGCAAACTCTACCTCCCAGGTTCAAGCGATTCTCTGCCTCAGCCTCCCAAGTAGCTGGGATTACAGGCACTTGCCACCATGCCCAGCTGATTTTTGTGTTTTTAGTAGAGACGGTGTTTCACCATGTTGGCCAGGCTGATCTCGAGCTCCTGACTTCAGGTGATCTACCCACCTCAGCCTCCCAAAGTGCTGGGATTACAGGCATGAGCCACCATGCCCAGCCAATGATACTCTTTTATAAAGGGCCAGCTTTGTGCCAGGCATCATATTAGGTGCTTAACAAAATCTCAATCTTCATCTCTTGGTTTTAAATTCATTCTCTTTTCTGAGAGTTTCCTATGTTAATTGCCAAAGAAAAGCTCCACTTCCCTACTGCTCCCATGCTCAGCTCAGAGCGGCTGTGTGCTATGGACGCCTTATTCCTGGTATGTCAGCTATAAACCCGCCCAGAGCAATCAACCAACACATTCGCTCTGGACCTCTCATACAGCTTAATATCCCAAAGTTCCCTTCAATGAGTTCATTTCTTGAGCCTTCTATTATTAGGCTACAAATCCATTTTCCAGATGGTGTTGCTGGCACAGGAAAAGTCTGGGACCCTGGCTCAAGGTCACACTACCCTGCACCATGAAAAACCATGAGTAGCTGGAGGTGGGTGGAAGAAGTGATAGTGGTGACATAAAAGAGTTGGGGGCTCCCATCCGGCTAGTTGGCAAAGTGGATTGGCACCTGTAAGCCATGCATTTTGGGGAGCATACTCGCCCCTTTCCGGCACTCCAGCTATGAGGCCTGAGGCCGGGTCTTGCAGGCATGATGCAGGCTACTGCAGTGGTCAGAGCAGAAGCCAGGGAGGCGGGCCGGATGCAGAGCTGACATGACTGTCGCACTCCTGCCAGGGCTCCTAAGGAGCCGTGAGGCTGGCTGCCAAGTAGTTAGGGCCCAGTCTTTGAGGATGGCCAGAATGGATGCCTCCTTCCCCTGAATGGCTGCCCAGAATGCAGAGTGACCCAGGCTTGGAAGGCACTGTTTCTTCTCAGATTCTCTGCAGCAGTGAAAGCAGAGAGGGGACAGTAGCAAGATGTGCCCACCACCATCCCTCCCTCAGTATCTGGGACAGTCTAGGGGGAGGGGAGTAGCTCTCAGCTAGGGACTTCTGCTCTTTAGGATAGGCTTCCGGCCCCACTGGGTAAGAGAACTTCAGCTCTACCAGTCCTGCTTCCTCTGGGATCTTCCAGGCTGGGGCTGTCTGCCTCGACCCAGGGGTAGGGGATCAGAAATGTCCTAGCCCCCTGCAGGACCTAGGAGGGGTGTAGGGTGACCTGCTATCCCAGTTTGCCTGGTACTGAGGTTGGGGATACATGTTTCCAGGTGGGACTTTCAGTGCTAAAACTGGCAAAGTTCTGAACAAACCAGGACAAGTTGCCCACTCTAGAGAACTGCCTTGTCCCATCCATCAGGGGCCACAAACTCCACCCGATCGTACAACCCAAACTGCTGCTGATTCCTATCTCCCTTCCTACTCTTTAAAATAATCCCTCTAGATTAAATGTTTCCTGTTTAGCACTCAACCCAGCATAAAGGACAGAAGGAACATAGAGTACTAGGTGAATAGATAACATCTCCATGGCCACAGCCTGCAAATGCTAAAACCAAGAAATGCTGGGTTGCAAAGCACCTATGAGAGAATCTCGTTTGGAAGGTGAAGGAGTTGGCCATCTTCTAAGGAAGATCCCAAGGGAGGCAGGTGCTCTGATCAAGAGGCTGGGACCTGTAGCTTTGAACTTACAGCTTTATCAAGGCTGCCCACCGCTTATCTCAGAGGATCTCAAATTGAGGACCTGACTGATGTCACGGGATTGGGAGCTTCCAATGAGGTGGTGTGCCGGAAGGTGAGCATCTCATCCCTGTCGTGGTAGTCAGTATATGTGCGTCCTTTCCTCCACTCTTTCACCCACAGCCTTCTGGAACAATCTCTTCCTCTCTCTGTTGGTTCTCATGTTTTCTTGTCATTCTTAGCTAATCTCGAAGTTCTTCTCTTTCAGGAAGCCTACGCAGAGGAGGAGTGTCAATGAATTTCTGTTACTCTTTATTCCACATTCAGGTGATATACACAGATGTCTTTGATTAGAGAATCCCATTCTAGCTAAGGAAGTGACAGATGTGTGTCTTTGCACTTTGCAATTTAATTTAAACTATAATATTTGCACCAAAATAAAATGTTTCTCTTCTTTCCATTATCAGATATGTGTACGTGTGTGCGTAAAATACCTACTTCATATTTTTTTTAATTCAGCATTTACAAAACAGGTGGGTAGTGGAAGAAAGTTCCTGCACCAATCTTCCAGGAGAGAAAATAGGAGTTCTATATATTTGGGGAGAAAAAGAGAATAATTGGCTACTGTTCATAAGAACTAATAATTAAGAAATTAAGACTCAAGGTATTTCTTCCCCAACGTAAGTATTTGTCTGTTTTAAATGAACAAATGGGTTGATTACAATTATTAACACGTGAAAGTGTTGACTGAGCCCAGCTAGCAGCTGTGAAATGCAAACAGACGTGTAGAGACATAATCACATTCTCATTCCCACTAATGGCTGTGATGAAGCTAGATCATCATACTACAAACTGAAAAGATTAGCCTTGAGGTTATAAGTTGATGCAGAAGTTCTTTAATTAATGCGTGTCATTTCTGTTCTCCAGGGCAGGCTTTTGCAGCAAATCTGTTGCTGAAAAGCTAAGCATGCTGGTATATGACATAAGGCAAAATTTTATTTCCCACAAATTATATTGTGTATACAAGTACTTTTCAACAATATTTCACTTATATTTTCCCTATATTTTATGAAAAATTGCAAGCATGTTGAAGAGACAAAAGAATTTTTTAGTGACACCCGTAAACATATCACCTGTATTCTACAATCAACATTTTAGAATGTCTGCTTTATCATACATCTATTACCTGTCCTGCCTATCCATCTACTAATCTCATTTTTATGCATTTTTAATCATATGACAGGTATTAGTGCAATTCACTTTTAAATACTTCAGTATACATATCATTAACTAGGGTTAAACATTTGCTTCTGGTTTTTTAGGTCATATTTACATACACAATACACATGGTGAATACACCAATTACCATTGGTACATTCTGTATAACCCAAACTCCTAGAACATAACCATAACTTCAGAAAATTTCCTCACATGTCTTCCAGTCCATCCCTTCACCACTACCCCCAAGGTAATCACTGTTCTGATTCTTTTCACTGCATAATAGTTAACCAGTTCTAGAATATTATATTAACAGAAACATCTAACACACACTCTTTTGCACAAGGCTTCCTTCACTGAGCACCATGTTTCTGAGTTTCATTCATGTTGTGTGAAATCAGAGATTTGCTCCTTTTGACGGCTGGATAGTGTGGTTCCTTAGGTGAATGTATCACAGCTTGATTGCTCATTCTCCTTCTTATGGACATCTAGGTTGTCAGTTTTTGGCAATTATAAATAAAGCTGACATGAACTTTCTGCACAACATTTCTTGTGGACATATGTTTTCATTTCATTTGGGTAAAATCCAGGAATAAAATCACTGGGTCATAGGTTAGATATATGTTTAGTTCTGAAACTGCCAGAAACTTCCAAAGCACTGGTGACATTTTACACTCTCATCAGCAATATATGAGAGTTCCAGTTCAAGTTCTACATCCTCGCCAGCACTGGTGCTGTCAGGCTGTTTAATTTTAGTTCTCTGAATGGGTGTGTAGAAGTCATTGTAGTTTTAATTTACGTTCTCCTGACGGCTAGTGATGTTGAGCCTCTTTTCTTCATGTGATTATTGGCTATTCATTTTCCCTTCTTTGTGCAGTGTTTCCTCAAATCTTTTGTCTATTTTTATTGGATTGTCTTTTTATTATTGAGTTGCAGAAGTGATGCTTGTATTCCAGATTCTCGTCCTTTTGAGATATGTTTTGCAAATATCTCGCCCAGTCTGTGGCTCGCCTATTCATTTTCTCAATAATGCCATTTGATGAGTAGAATTTTTGAAAAATTTATGAAGTCTGATATAATCACGGTTTCTTTTATGGTTATTGTCTTCCTTAATCTTGTCTAATAAACTCCTTCTTACTCCCAAGTCGCATAGATATTCTTCTATACTATCTTCTTGAAGCCTTATAGTTTATGATCCACATTGAATTAATTTTCGTATATGAGAAAGGCAAGACCAAAATTCAGTTTTCCATGTTAATAGTCAGTTCTTCCAGCACCATTTGCTGACTTTCCCTTCTTCCATTACATTGATTTGGTGTCTTTGGTGAAAATCAAATGCTTGTGTGTCTATTTCTGGACCCTCAATTCTGTTCCACTGATTTATTGATTCATACTATTTGGATTAATGTACATTTCATAATATGTCTTGGAGACAAGTAGCATAAGCCCTCTTTGTTCTTTTTTAGAAGATTGCTTTGGATATTTTAAATCCTTGGCATGTCTATATAAAATTTAAACTTAACAGGTCAATTTCTTTGAAAATGGCTATTGGAATTATCAGTGGGGTTGTAATCCATCTATGGGGACAGGCTAATTTGGGGAGATTTGGCATCACAATGATTTTGAGTCTTCCAATTAATGAACATGAAATATCTCTCCAGTTATTTATTTTCTCTCAACACATTTTATACTTTTTAGTCTTGCATTTATATTCTTAAATCTATTCCTATTTTATGATTTGTTGTTTTTGTAAGTGGAATTTTACAAATTGTTACTGGCATATAGAAACCCAATTGATTTTGGTATTTGACCTTGCACACTGGCGTCTTTCTAAGTTCACTTATTAGTTCTATTAGTTGTTTTATAGTACAACTTCTACTTCCTTGGCATTGTGTATGTGAACAACCATGGTCATCTACAATACAGTTTTATTTCTTCCTTTCCCATCTCTATGCCCTTCTTGTGTTACTGTACTAGCCATCGGGTCCAATATATTATTGAATTATAGTGGTGAGAGTGGACATCCTTGCCTTATTCTCCATCTTAGGAGTACGAGGACATAATTCTCCATGAATCTCTCATATTTCTGCAAGAAATTTCCATTCTGTAAGAGAGATGCTAACAGAAAGAAGCACGACCCCCTTTTCTTCTGGATTATCTTTTCAAGAGTGTTTATACAATAAACAGCCTAGGAAGACAGATAATATCTGCAAATACCTCTGAGTAAGAAGGCAGATTTGCTATACAGGATAGAACCTCCAGGGTGAAAGGTTGGGCAAGTTTGTTTAAGCCCCTTAGAAAAAACTGGGATTCTGGTGAGGGTGCAATGACTGGCTTGCTGATGATTACCTTCCCCCTGTGTCCTCACATGAAAGAAAAGGAGGGCAAGCTCTCTGGTGTCCCCTCCTATAAGAGCACAAATCCCATCGTAAGAACCCCACCCTCATAACCTCATCTAAACCTAATTGCCTTCTAAAGGCTCCATCTCCAAAAACCATCACATTATGGGTGTATTAGTCCCCCTACACTGCTGATAAAGAGCTACCCGAGACTGGGTAATTTATAAAGAAAAAAGTTTAATGAATTCACAGTTCCACATGGCTGGGGAGGACTCCCAATCATGGCAGAAGGTGAAAGGCATGTCTTACATGGTGGCAGGCAAGAGACAATGAGAACCAAGCAAAAAGGGAGACCCCTTATAAAACTGTCAGATCTCACAAGACCTATTCACTACCACAAGAACAGTATAGGGGAACCTCCCCCATGATACAATTATCTCCCACCGGGTTCCTCCGCAATGTAGAAATTTTGGGAGCTGCAATTCAGGATGAAATTTGGATAGGGACACAGTCAACCACGTTAGGGGATTAGGGCTTTAATATTTAGGATTTTTGGGGAGCACAATTCAGTTTTAGTAGAGCTGGTGTTATTTCATCCTTAAATGTTTGATATAATTAACTAGTGAAACCACCTGGGCCTAGGGTTTTCTTTGCAGAAAGATTTTAATTATGAATTCAATTTTCTTAATAAATATGGAACTATTAAAATTTTCTACTTCTTATTGAAACCGTTTAGATAATTTGATTCAGTGAATTTTTCTATTTACCCTAAGTTGGCAAGTTTATTGAAATAAATGGTCTTATTAACTTTTTAATGTCTTTAAGGTCTGTAGTGATGGTAATTTGTATCTTTTTTATTCTTGATGAGTCTAGCTACAGGGGTATCTGATAACTAATATTCTCTGTTGTTTGCCTTTTTTCAACTTTACTGATTCCTGTACTTACCTTTATTCTTTCCTTCTACCTACTTTCTTTGAGTTTGCTTTGCTCTTTGTTTCCCAGCTGTATAAGGTGGAATCTTAAATAATTAATTTTAAATATTTATTATTTTCTAATATAAGTATTTAAAGCTATAATTTTCCCTCTAAGCACTGCTTTAGCTGTTTCCCACAGATTTTGATATAGTGTATGTTTTGCCACTTCTATTATTATAGAAGTAATAATCATGAAAATGAGAACTGAATTTATCCTTGATTTGGACATATTTTCACATTTCTCTGGTGAGTTCTTTAATTTACGGTTCTTTAGAAAAATGTTTAATTTCCAAATATTTATGGTTTTGTGTCTATTTTGTTGATTTCTCATTTGATTTCATAGCGAGCAGAAAACATACTCGACATAATGCTCATCCTTTTAAATTTATTGAGCCTTGTTTTACAACCAGAATATGGTTGATCGTGAGGAACATACCAGTTCATTTGAAAAGACTGTGTATTCTACAGTTGTTGAATGTCCTATTCCATAAATATCACTTAGGTCAAGGTGGCTGGCATTATTCAGCTCTTGAGTCAGATTTTTACTTCTGCTTTCCTTATCTAAACTAGGTAATAAAATAAGAGTTTCTGTGCACATTAAATAAGAATGTAAACATATATAAAGCATTTGGGAGATGTAATTCTTAAAAATCCCAGTTGCCTTTCTCTTGTGTGCCCTCATCCCCACTCCAGCCCCTCCTTGAGGTCTGATGTCAGCCAGAGGAGCTGAATGAATGAACAGACAGACCCAAGAGAGGAGGGTGTGTCTGCTCTGATACACTCTCTTCCTGGTCCCTTCCTTACTCTGGTTGGCTGGTCCTGTTTTTTTCACTTAGAATTTGACCTTGTGAGGCTTTGATAAGTGGTCCTACCTTGTCTTTTGTATGTCTTGGAAAATAATTCGGTAAAGTACCAGAAGAGTCACTAGAAGCCTGGGGTCAGACAGCCTCAGCACCATGGGCTACATGGTAGAGAGAGAAAACAGATAGCAAGAGTGCCTTTTGTTCCAGACCTTGTTTTTATGACAGGCTTCATAATGTCTCACAGCACTTCATTCCTCTCAGAATCTGTGGGTGAGACTGCTGTGGTCCTTTAATAACTGTTCTCTCCCCCTTCCTTTAATAAAGGACCTCCCACATTTCAGCTGGATACATGGTGAACCCAGGCAGTGACTACCCTTCCCAACCTCTTTTACAAGAATATGTGACCATGGTACTGAGGTCTTCCCAAAAGATGTGAAGAGAAAAGACATCTACAGCTTTCTTGCTATGCTCTTGAAACAAATGGGCCACGTTTATCCCTTCCCCTTTCCACTGGCTTGAGGACACATAGGGTAATAGTGTGTCATTTTCTTGGAGCATCAAGATAGAAGTTTGAATCCTCTGAAACCTCCAGGAGCAATGGACACAAGGGCAGTCCTAGCTGCCCTGGTGATCTACTTCAAGATTTTAAAGTGGCAATAAAATAAATTTCAGTCTCATTTAAACCACTGTATTTTGGGGTCTCTTTGTTACCATAATCTAACCTGAATTCTGACTGATACTAAATCCTTCCCAACACAGAGGTCCAGGCATCCTCTGCCGATGGACTGGTATTTGAGTTGAAACCTATTTGCCATCCTGACTCAGGTGTCCTGTTCTAGGTGGGGAGACTGTCATCTCTGTGAGTCCAGGATCCGTATCTGCTTCTTCACCTCCAAATGTCCAGCATCTATCTCAGAGCTTGGCTCTCAGGAGCTGCTTAATAAATATGTGCTGAGCAAATGCATGAATGAATAAACTTGGCTCGTAGTTTATTCACATAGTAGGTTCTCAATAAATATAATGATGATGATGAAGACATAAAATTAGAGTGAAGGACTAAATGATTCTTAAACATTTCCAACTAGAAAAACATATAACTCCTTTTAAAATGGTCAAATAAAGAAATCCTCTGATTTTTCCACAGGTTTGATATAGTCAATGAACAGATGGCTCAGGAAGTCCAAGGCAGAGCAGTCTGTGTCTGGAGAGCATGCCGGACCCTGGGGTCCTCCTTAAATTGCAGCCATGCTCCCTTTGTGTTAAGAATAACTGTCTACTACCTCATTACCTTACATCCACTATGAGAAAGCACAAGGAGAAATTTCATGACAAAATGACCTGCATTTCTCCTAAGCAAAAATGCCTGATAATTTGTAAATTTTAGGCTATTGTTAAGGTTTAAACACTATCACTCTTTGACTGTCAAGGAACTGAGAATTGACCTTGTACCCTATGACTGCAAATGCAAAGCATGTGTGGTAGGTCCCTACTGTGCTAAGCAGACACAGAGAGGCATACAGAGAGAGAACACCATGTGAAGATTGAAAGCGTTCAAGGGAAGAAACTACCCAAAATGAGGAGAGAGGCCTGGAGCGGATCCTTCCCTGCCAATACCTTGATTTTGGGCTTCTGACCTCCAGAGATTTCTGTGGTTCAAGCTGCCCAATCTGTGGTACCTTGTTATGACTCCTCAAGCAAATGAAAACATCATCTTAAAGGGATTTTATAAAACTTAGGAAATAAAATATGTAAAGCCTCTGACACATCTACACTCAATAAATCATGATGATAATATAATTTTACCTTTTGGAATCTTTATTTCTTTATAGAAGGTTGCCGTGTGACTGTGGACAAATACTTAGTCTCTGTATGCCTCAGTTTTCTTATCTATAAAAGGGCAGTAAAAATATATAAAAGACATACCTTTGTCATAGGAATGTTGCAAGAAGAACAGAAGAGCAAACTCAGAGCACAATTAGAACAGTGTCTGGCACACAGTAAGTTCTCAATAAATATGATGATGATGATGACATCCTATGAGAATGAAGAACAAAATGATTTTTAAACATTTCCAACTAGAAAAACATATAACTGCTTTTAAAATGGCCATATAAAGAAATCCTGATTTTTCCATAGGTTTGATATGGAGTGCAATGAATGGGGACATGCAGATGGCTCAGGAAGTCCAAGGCAGAGCGGTCTGTGTCTGGAGAGCATGTCGGACCCTGGGGTCCTCCTTAAATTACAGCTAGCCCAGGCACAGTGAGGAAGCCCTCAGGGGCCTTCAGTGCCAGACGTCATAATTCATCTCTGAACCTGCAACTGTTGCCTGGCCTGGAGTTTGTCCTCCTACCGGTCCTTGCTCTGTGTGGAGTGTGGTTGTTATAGAACACAGGATAATCGTCCCCGAGTGACTCTTAGCATAAGAGGACCGTGGGATGCCCAGATTGCCTTGAGAGGCTGTTGCCTCAGGTGGGACCTTTGATCTCCCCAGTAAGCCAAGGAGGGCAGGGATCTGGTGAGGCTCCATCCCTACCCACTATGCTTCACAGCCTAAGGGATGCAGGTGACAGAGCTGGTGAAGGTGATGGTGACCATGTGTGGCCCCTGCTGTGGTTTGAGGATGCATGCTAAGCTCAGGGGGCTGGGAGGATAAATCTTCCCTTTTTATTGACGCCTCTGCCTCATCCTCCCTGAGAAATCTGATTATCTGGGCTATGCCGGCAGATGTCAACATGAAATGTTTGCTTCCAGGTCCCTACTTAGAGGGGTGGATGGGGCTGACTCCTGCCTTCCTGTCCACAAACCATCATTAATCCCCCTCTCTTACAGTCGATATCTGATGCCACTTTTCCTGGTTTATGTGGCTCAGTAACCTTTCTTTGTTTTGTTCCCAATAAAGATAGCCCCAATGGGGCTGGGCCTGAGGAGAGCTCTTTAATTCAGGGAGCACTAAATCAGAGAGAGCCAGCTCTTTGGGGTTCTGTTCACTGGTTGCTGTGGTCACTGTGGCAGCGTCTTTCTGTGACATCCCCTACAGAATCCACTATTCCAGAGCTTTCTGTTTCTCTTCCTTCCTGCTCCAGATCATTGACCTGGAAGGTACACTGCAATGAGTAGCTCCTCCAGTCCCTATGTTTTGGTATAAAGCTGTTTGTCTGAGACGGAGGATTCTTGCTGTAAGAGCTGGGGTGTATGGCTAGGCCCACCTGTGGATGGGGATCAGACCAGCAGGGCCAGCTAGTTGGCTGGCTCCCTGAGGGCTAAAGGGCAGAAGCATGATCCTCTCTCAATCAGACAATCCTGCTGGATTTGGGAGTGGGGACAGGAACTACTAAGGGTGGAGATGGACAGTGGCACTTGCTTTCCTGTTGGGCAGGAGTTTCTTACCTTCTCTTGGCAAGTGTGCCTACTAGAAGATTCCAGCTCAGCTGCTCCCAAGAGGTGCCCTGGACTCCAGGGTTATGGCCCCTGTAGGTACCATACTACACATACACACATACACACACACAACACACACAACACACACTACACACACACACACACACAGAGTCTACCCTGGCTTCACCAACTCTGTCTCTCTAAGCCAAAAGCTTTCTACCATAATAGTTAAGCTACTAAAGTTCTCAATGCTGGTTATGTATTAGAATCACCTGGGAAGCTTTAAAAAAATACAGATGCCTGAGAAAAAAGTAGCAAGCACTTTACAAAAGAGGCTACCTAAGTGGCCAATGAACACGCGTAGGTGCTCAGGTTCACTAGTCATTGGGGAAACATAATAAACCACAGTGTGATCTCACTACACACTCCACAGGCTGGTGAAGGTGATAAGTATAGACAATACCAAATTCTGGCTGGCACATGGCATAATCAGAACTTCTTATCCACTGCTGGTGATAGTGTAAATTGAACAATCACATCATGAAGTCACTTGGTGGGATCTAAACTGAACATACGCATACACTCTGACCTAGCACTTTCATCAGAGTGTACCCACAGAAATGCATTATATATCCACCAAAAACACATACAGGAACTTTCATAGCAGAAGTCTTCATAGGAACCCAAATCAGAAATGATCCATATGATCATCAATCAAATAACTGATCCATAAAGAATGGTATATTCATGCAGTGAGATTCTAGAGAGCAGTGAGTATGAGTAAACATTGCTGCAAGCAACAACAGGGATGCTTCTCATGTAATGTTATGTGAATGAAGCCATGCACACAAGAAAGGACTTGCTTTTTTAATCCATTTCTAAGAAGCTCAGAAACAGGCAAAACGAATCTAAGATGTCGGAAAGAATATTGGTGAACTTCAGGGGGTGACTGGGAGGAAGCTTGGGGGATTATGGGTGGCTGGCAACACAATGCTTTCTTTCTTGATGTGGGTGATAGTTACACAGGTGTGCTCAGTTTGTGAACATTCATCAACTGGTGCACACTTAGGAATTGTACACTTTTCTAAAGAATGTTATGTTTCAATATTTTTTAACATATATTAATACCTAGACTCTACCTTCAGAGAGTCTGATTCTGTTAGTCTGGGCTTCAGGCCTGGCATGAGTATGTCACATCTTCCCAGGAGGCTCTAATGGGCAGGCAGGACTGAGAATCCTGGGCTTAGGGAATGGGGGTTGGAGTCAGAAGCAGCAAGCTTAGAAGATGGATCCTCCCACAGACTTGTTGACATAAGCTACTGAGTCTCTCTGGATCTGTTTTTCCCCCGCGTCAGGAAAAGGGGACAATAATTCTGTACCCACTGCACAGGGTTGTTGCAAGGAACAGCTGGGCTTGTGTGTATACAGTACTCTCCACTGTGCCTGCCTGTAGAGTGAGTGCTCCATGATGACAACAAACCACAGTGAGTGCTCCACGATGGCAGCAAACCACAGTGAGTGGTCCATAATGGCAGCAAAGCACAGTGAGTGCTCCACAGTGACGGCAAAGCACAGCAAGTGCTCCACGGTGGCAGCAAAGCACAGTGAGTGCTCCACAGTGGCAGCAAAGCACAGTGAGTGCTCCACAGTTACAGCAAAGCACAGTGTGTGCCCACAGTGGCAGCAAACCACAGCAAGTGCTCCATGGTGGCAGCAAAGGACAGTGAGTGCTCCACAGTGACAGCAAACTACAGTGAGTGCTCCACAGTGACAGCAACCTACGGTGAGTGCTCCACAGTGGCAGCAAAGCACAGTGAGTGCTCCACAGTGACAGCAAACTACAGTGAGTGCTCCACAGTGGCAGCAAAGCACAGTGAGTACTTCATGATGACAACAAAACACTGTTAGTGCTCCATGATGACAGCAAACTACAGTGAGTGCTCCACAATTAATGTTCCACAATGACAACCAACCACAGTGAGTGCTCCACGATGACAACCGACCACAGTGAGTGCTCCACAGTGACATCTGACCATAGTGAGTGTTCCACAATGACAACAAACCACGGTAAGTGCTCCAGGATGACAGCAAACCACAGAAATTGCTGATCCAAAGTTGCTTCCCTTCCAATCCTGCTTCAGGGCATCTTGGCCCACCAGAAGTCAGCATCCCAGGACTGGGAGGCAGAAAGCCTGGACTCCAGAGTAGGACATGGAGAAAGGAGGCTAGGCAAGTCACATCCCCTTTTCAGGCCTTAGTTTCCCCAGGGTAATACCCAAGCGTTCCACAGAAGAGCACAGTTTCCTCCTGGATCTGACATTCAGGAAATGCCATTATCCATCTCTGAGCAGCTGTTACAGCTGTGGAGATCACCTCCTTTGGCTGCATCCCCCTTCCATACCCCTGCCCAGGATTAGCATATGTCAAGACATAACTAATGTGGCTGAAGAATCAATGTAGATCCCTGACTCCCAGAGGACCCCACGCTACGTGGAGGTCAAACAGTGCCTCTGCTTAAACTCAGCTAAGAGAAGAGCATTTCCATCGATTTTATAGGCCTAACTTCCTCCACCTGTTCTTTCCCCACCTGCCCACAAGAGAAAAAAGGTGAGGAGAAGGAAAACGAGAGAGTCGCCAGCTTTCCCCTTTGTCCAAGGGTCTTTGTCAGCCTTTGCTATTTCTAACTCCCTGATGCCCCATGTGAATCTTGAAGACCTTCAATTCTAGACCTGCCCTGCCAGACAGGGTGAAGCAGGCATTCTTTACCTCTTCTCCCACCGTCCGGGTGTCACGGACTGCATCTAGGAAGAAAGCCTGGAACCACACATGTTTAACTGAAATAGTCTAGCTCAATTAAGCAAGCAGGAATGGCAGTGAGGAAAGCCAGCATGCAGATGCTGCAAAACTACTCTGCCTTCAGAAGATGTCATCCCCCTAGCAGGGAATGGGGAAGGGGGCCAAGCTGGAAAGTTTGTTGCCCCTCTGAGTTCACTGAAAAGTCTGTTCTAATATCAGTCATCTAAATGTTTAAGAATACCACAGCTCAGCTCCCAGATGGGGAAGTAGGGGCAAATTGATGTGCGGATGACTGCCAATTAGGCAATGGAGCAGATGTCTGAGGAAGTGAGCCCTTTATTTACCTTCTCCCAGGAAGCCAGAAAGCCACCTCTGCAAGGTGGCCAGAGATCTCAGCACTCTGGACCTGGCCTGGTCCCCAGGGCTGGGGCTAGGCCACAGGAGGGGAGGTGAGCCATTCCTTCTAGTGACCGCAAACGCATAATTTTGCTGAAGTCCTCATAGACCCCACAAGCCAATGTATTCAGTTTGTTGAAGTTAAGGAAAAACAATTTTATCTCCTGCAACAAATGAAAAAGCATTACTCTGAAAGAGAAGAGAATCTGTTTTGCTATGGCCAGTGGATCGGAAGTCCTTATCAGCTGTGACAAGAAAATGTCATCTGCCTTTAAATGCCTTTTGAGGTTATCACCTCCAGACCTAAAATGTTTAAGTTTAAAAGTTTAAACACTAAAGGAGGACTTTATGAAGCCTGGTAGAGACACATATGTGCTCCCAGAAAGTCAGCAAATACTTAGTTCACATTTGCTGAGCACTCCACATGCATGAGCAAAAAGGAGACAGAGACGAGGTCCAGAGAGGGCAACATGCAGAGTGACAAACACTGAGAGAAAGCTGGAAAGACAGACAGATGCATAAGTACCGAGCTAAGAGGTGAAGACAGAGGATGAGAGGCCGCTAGAGTCAGAGAGTAAAAATGTTTCATGACTGCAGAACAAGGTATAAATACATCAAGGAGGATAGAAGATTCATTAAAACCACAGAGCAACAAATAGCATTTGCTTTAGTCATCTCTTCCCCTCCAGCACTAAAAATCCCTGGCTGCATCCCTTACAGAGTCCACTATTCCAGAGCTTTCTATTTCTCTTCCTTCTGGCTTCAGATCTTTGACCCAGAAGGTACACTGTGATGAGTAATTCTCCAAATCCCTGAGGGTTATGCTATAAACTTGTCTGGCTAACATGGAGGTTCCGTGCTGTAAGTACCGGGACTTATGGCTCTAAGCCCACCCGTGGATGGGAATCAGACCAGCAGGGCCGATCGGTTGGTTGGTTCCATGAGGGCTAAAGAGCAGGAGTTCGATCCTCTCTCAGACAATCCTGCTGGATTTTGGTGAGGGGACAGAAACTACTAAGGGTGGAGATGAACAGGCAAGCCAAGGTGAGAGAAGATATGAGAGTCCTCTGGTTGGTCAGGGATGGGTGTGGGGTAAGAGGAGGTCCACCGAGGAATGTGCAGTAACAGAGAAGAACTATTTCTACTGGATCCACAGGCATACTACTGAGGCCCCATGCGAGGCACCCCTGGCTAAAAAATCTCTCTGATTTTTGATGTGACTTAAAATATCTTTGCATCCATTGGGGTGCTTTCAGCTGTACATAACAGAATATCCAACTAAAACAATATTTGTTTTTTGCATTACAAAAACCTAGAAGTAGACCATTTTAGAGTTGGTTACCAGCTAGTCACTAAGTTCAACTCAGATTCAAGGGGAGAGGACATAGGCCCTACATCTTGACCAGAGCGGTGTGAAAGAATCTGAGAAACAAAAAAAAAGTCTGAAAATAAATAAACGTTGTTTTAGACAACTGAATTTTGAGTTGGTTTGTTACACAGCATTATGATGGCAATGGCTGACTGATACACCTTTAAAATTACCTCTTGCTGTCAGTTGATTACTATTGTAAAGTTCACACTGTCCAGAGGAACGGAGCTCAAGAAAGAACATCTAAGGTGGTCTCCTTAGTGCTTACAGTTCTCTCCTGCTCTCATCTCCTTCCCTCCTCAATCACCATCTAGATTGATGGAGGCCGTAGAAGCCCCGCTGTCCTCAGCTTCCATTCTTCTTCATGCTGTGGCCATTTCTCTGCTGTATCCACTGTTCTTGGATTCCTCATTACTGCCATGGCTGTACAATACAATTTTGTTGCTCTCAAAGCTTCCCTGCAGGCCTTCCTCCCTTCAGAATTCCCATTTATCCTTTGTAAAGCTTTCTCAAGCCAAGGGCCAGTTCCTTTGGAAATCTCACAGGCCCACCAATTTGGTGACACAATGAGACATTATCTCCTGCCTTTTCTCTAGGTGGCTTTGACACTTTTAATCTTTATCCATCAGTCTTTGCCAGATGGCTTCCCACAGGTCTCCTGCCCCCAACTCCTGCCTCTGTGCTCACTGAAGAACCGGCTTCTGGTTTCCATTCCTCACCCAAAATAGAGCTGCCTTC
Organism: Sapajus apella; assembly: GCF_009761245.1. Classification (NCBI taxonomy): domain Eukaryota; kingdom Metazoa; phylum Chordata; class Mammalia; order Primates; family Cebidae; genus Sapajus; species Sapajus apella. Next base: position 8,172,673 of record NW_022437023.1, read on the forward strand.
TTCCTTGGACTCCAGGAATCCTGAGCATCCAATTGACATGTCAGTCATAAGCACTCGCCACGTGCCAGTCACCGTGCTAAGTAAGCAGGCTGCACAAGGTACAGGCCTGCCCTGGCGGGCTGAGCATGTGTATTCAGAGGCACAGACAAGACAGTAAAGTGGGGCCCTAAATATTATCAAGTCATCAAGAAATATTTGTTGAGCACCTACTGTGTGCAGAGCAATGTGTTTGAAGATAGAGCAGCAGCCCAAACAAATGAAGTCCCTGCCTCTGAAAGCTTAGCCAGGAGTTTCCAGACGCTTACAGAATTTTATCCCAAGTCCAGTGGGATCCAATAAGGAGAATCACATTTCTCAAGGGACCAAGGTTGTATGTAGCAGATACACCCAGTGTTCTTTCCACTCACTGTCCCAGTTCATGCCCTGGGGCGCTGCAAGAAGCACTGCCACTGGGCTCAGGCTTTCTCCCGACCCATGCTGTCAGGAGTTGACAGTCCCGGAGCAGCCAATGAAGCCTGGGAGGTGGAGGGTAAACATGTGGGATTCCTTGCCCCCAGAGCAGACAACGCTGGGGTGTGTTCTACACAAGGGCCAAGGGGTCCCCGGCTGGATGGAGACCCCTTTCTCCACAGTGGTGGCTGCTCATTAACATACCCTCCAGGGGCTTCCTTCCCCTCCCTTCCCACAGCCCCACCCGCTGCTGCACCTCCAAAATAACTCACTTGCATCAAAATCCATGCTTCTAGGGAATCCTCGAATAACCAATAACAAGCAGGAGGAGCAGCAGTAGTTGCCATTGGGAGCCTACAGTGTGCCAGCTATCTTTTGAATGGCTCAATTTGCATTACGCACTTAATTTCTACAACACTATGAGGCAGGCATTGCAACTGATCTCCACTTCAAAAGGAGAAGCAGAGTCATAAGAGGGAAACCGGCATTACATTAGGAAATGCCACTGGCCAAAATTCAAGAACCCAGGCCCGGCTCTGCGCCAACCAGCTGAGGATATTTTGAGGAATCTGCTTCAATTCTAGGGCCTCAGTTTCCCCTCATTTACAATAAGGGTGACATTCCCCGTCTACCACATCTCAGAGGCCTTCTGAAGCTCCTACGAAGGGAAAGGTTATAAAGCTCCAGTAACATACTGAGCATATAAGGCCTTTGGAGAGGACGAAGCTCAGTGTGAAATGGATGGATGAAGAAGGGAAGGATGAAAAACGCACTGTGTTCTCCTGTGCAGCACTCCTAGCCCTGATGATCTGGGTTCCAGGAGGGGTGAGGCCTCTGTTCTTGTCACTCCCCATCCTCAAGGGATCAATAGTGCAATTAAAAGCCATGAAAAGTTCTTCCTATCTAGTATTTCCTATTCTCATTGTCTCAAAACAACATTCTAGTCTTACGTATTCATGGTTATTGTTTGCTGGATTTTATTGGTTTAATCTCTCCTCAGACTGGGGCTCCTTGAGGATGGGGCTGTGTCTCCCTCAGATTGGGGATCCCTGAGAACGGGGCTGTGTCTCCCTCAGACTGGGGCTCCCTGCGAACAGGGCTGTGTCTCCCTCAGATTGGGGATCCCTGAGAACGGGGCTGTGTCCCCCTCAGACTGGAGCTCCCTGCGAATGGGGCCGTGTCTCCCTCAGACTGGGGCTCCCTGCGAATGGGGCTGTGTCTCCCTCAGATTGGGGATCCCTGAGAACGGGGCTGTGTCTCCCTCAGACTGGGGCTCCCTGCGAACGGGGCTGTGTCTCCCTCAGATTAGGGATCCCTGAGAACCGGGCTGTGTCCCCCTCAGACTGGAGCTCCCTGCCAATGGGGCCGTGTCTCCCTCAGACTGGGGCTCCCTGCGAATGGGGCTGTGTCTCCTTCAGATCAGGCTCCATTAAGTAAATTAGGCCTGCCTTCCTTTCCCATCATTACCAATTGTGGTCCTGAGCGTGGGCACCTGTAGTAGAAATCCTGAGGCTGGGGGCTCCCACAGCAGATTCAGGACTCTTTCAGCAGATCTGGGAAGTTGGAAGGTAAGGAGGCTGGGATCCTGGTCTGAACTGCCATGGAGCACAGCCCTGTGCTGTGAGGATGTCCTCGTTCTGTTTGTGTAACTTTCCACTTGACTTATTTATAGGTGCCCACACTGAGTGAGTTTACTGGCTGTGGAGTCTGCCACATTTCAGGATCTTTGTGCCGGAGGGGTTAGGCGGGGAAGGACAGGAGCAGAGGGTGTGGGGAGGAGGAGAGGGAAGAGCTTCAGGACAGAGGCTCAGTGAAATATGACCAGATCCCCGGAGTTCCTAGACTCCCACATATTGTGTGAGTGTCAATCTGTGCCATTTCACATGACATTTTTATAAAGAAAGTTTAGAATGCCTACCTGGAGGATGAAATTCAGTGCTGCCTGGATGCCTGGCCTGACCCAAATCAGAAGTGGGATGATCCGTTTTTGGCTCTAATCGTTACCTCTCTAGGCCCTCTGTCTCGTAGGCTCCAGCCCGCCTGACCTCCATGCCCCGCCTCTACACTTACCTGGCTATGCCCCTCATCTGCAGGGCTCTGTTCTGGGAGAGGCACCTCCTGTCCATCGTGCCACCTTATTGAGCAGTCCGCATGCATTTAACTCATTCCCCCTCACAACAATCTTATGAACAGTGACTTGTGTTATCATTCCCATTTTACAGATGAGGAAACTGAGGAACAGGGAAATTAAGTGGCTTCCTCAGGGTCACACAGCTAGTTAGTGGCAGAGGTGGCTTGAACCCATGTCATCTGCTGGCAACAGTGAGCAGTTCCCAGAACAAGGGGATTTAGAGCCTCTACCTGCAACCTGCCCAGGCCCCATCAGCACCCCAGTCCCTTGCCTTGCTCTCCTCTTCCCTTCCTTTCCATGCAGTCAGCACTTTGTTCATGCTGAAAGGTTGTTTATAAACTGAGCAGTGGTTGTCTGTTCACTGTGAGCCTGTAGACTCCCTGAGGGCAGCCTCATCAGCCAGCTTTGTTCCCCCTGCTTTGCAGCTCTGGACCAGGACCTGTCACAGAGAGGCCACTCTGTACATGCTTGTGGAATCAACAAAGGAATGATTTAGAAAGTGGTCACCCAAATGGTCTTCTCTGTGTAAACAGTTTTTCCCAGTCACAGCAGTGAGGACTCAGACGCAGTCTGGGAAGACTGTGTGTGCCTGTGTGTGTGTGTGTGTGTGTGTGTGTGTCCCAGCAGTGTCCTGGCTGGAAGCTGTCAGCCCATTGGGCTGACTGGGCTGTGAGTTGCCCGTGTCTCGTGGCAGCCTAATCATATCTGACAGATTGATTAGTGGAGAAAGTTGCTGCATCTCCATCGCAACAGACAGGGTGAGCGTGTCTCCACTTAACCTTCTCAACGCACAGGAAAGCAGGGGGTGCAGGCTGGGGCGGAGAGGAGGGGTCAGGCATGGAGGGTGAGCAGGAGGTCTGCAGAGAGACAGAGGGAACAGGGGTGGGCAGAGTGAGTGAGCATGGACAAGCCAGAGGAACTGCAGGAAGAGCGTGGAAGACAAGGGAGGCAGATATGGAGCTGGTGGGGCTCGTCACCATGGTGTGTGCAGGGAGCCCCAGCTCTACAGACATCCTCGTTGAAGAAGTATTGCCCTTTCCCTTGGATCAATGGGGTGGTTTGCTGGACAACCTGCAGGCCCACAGCCCTTGGGTGTCCCTGAAGCCTGGCTCTGAGCTGCATTCAGGAAGGGAGTGAAGCAGAGTGAAAGTGTTCAGGAACCTTCAAACACGAGCCATCTGCCGGCCTGATGTGGTGGTTCATGCCTATAATCCCAGCACTTTGAGAGGCCAAGATGGGCGAATCACCTCAAATCAGGAGTTCGAGACCAGCCTGGCCAACATGGCAAAACCTAGCCTCTACTAAAAATACAAAAATTAGCCAGGTGTGGTGGTAGACACCTATAATTCCAGCTACTCTGGAGGCTAAGACAGGAGAATCGCTTGAACCTGAGAGGCAGAGGTTGCAGTGAGCCGATATCGCGCCACTGCACTCCAGCCTGGGCAACAAAGAGCAAAGCTCTGTCTCAGAAAAAAAGAGCCATCTGTCATGGGCTCCCCTCCCCTCCTGTGGCTGAATGATTGATGACCACTTAGCCTTCAGCTGGGAGGAGAGGAAGAGCACTGGCTGGATTGAGAAAGCTGCAGAGGCCTTTGGAAAGCATCAGTCTACCCCTCCCAGTTTCCTTCAGGAGGCAGTGGGTCTAGAGAAGGGAAGGAACCCTCCCCAGCCATTTAGTCACCCACCATCAGTGGCTTCTCTTAGAGAAGCTGAGCCTGGTGGGTGTCTGGGGTGACCCTGGTTCTCCTGGATCTGTCACCTCTGTCCTAGAGGCTTCACAGTGGGGGACATATAACAACTGTCACAATGGACCTTAGAGAGAAAGTCGCTGCCTCCAGCTTGGCACAGGGTCTTCTCCACAATTCCACAGGGGTCACAGGATGCAATGAAACCCCCGTGTTTTCACCCAGACCACTCCACTCTAAATGAAGAGGCCCATTGCTTCTAGACACCTGGCCACTGATGTTCTGAATCATTATACTTTTTTAATTGGGAAAGTCTTAGTGGCAGATACTATATGCCACCAAGCCGCCCCTTATATTGTGTTTTTTTGTCAAACTTGTACATGTTACTGGTTAACTGGGGTTGAAAAAACCATATATATATTCAAAATTTTATTTTAGAATGCTTAGCAGAAGGAACAAACTAGACAGAGCCGACAATAACAGTCATTATTATTGGGGAATTAGATCTGGGAATGAGAATTATATTTTTTTGCATCCCTTCTGTTTTATAATTAGACAATCGGCATTATTCTCCTAAAAGTAGTATGCCTGGTTTGAATACACAAAGGATTTCAGTTTCATACATAAAACACACATAGCAAAATGTCTGAAAAATAAAAGTTTTAAAAGTCATAGTGGCTGTGTTGTGAAGCTGTGAACATTTTTTCTTTTCTTCTACTTCCTCTCCTCCTCTCAAAATCAGCTGTGTTACCAACATCGGGTCTACAGGATGGGTGTAGGTGGGGAGGGGAGGACAATATCTTTAACAAACAAAACACTCATTTGCACTGTTCTTCCTCACCCTCATCAGGAGAGGCCCAGCAGAGAGGAAGATAATTGTAGCTTTACTCAAAGCTCTGGGCTGGAAGCCCTTAGAAAGACACACACAATGAAATCAGTTCAATAATCAGCAGACATTGTTAATGGCCTTCCCGAATCTGCCCCTCCCTTTGTGTCTCTGGCTGTATTCCAATGTTGATCCTCTTCCCAGAGGCCAGGTGTGCCGCGAGTGTCCCTTGGCCATGACTGGACCCCAGTGCTTTTCCATGGCACACTATTGGCATTTGTGTTACAGACGTGGAACATCTCTGCCCCGCTGGGACTGTATGCTCAGAGAGGCCCCAGATGTTACATCTTCCAAAAACTCCTCATGTCCATGTGTTCACCAGTGAGGCTGCTACACCCCGGTTGAGACCCCCTGGAAGCCAATTACCATGACTTTATTTCTTTTGCTACCAATTTAAGAAAGGTCAGGAGTTAGGGGTTGAATTGTGTCCCCCCCAGAAAAGATATATTGAAGTCCTAACCCCCAGTACCTGTGAATTTGACCTTACTTGGAATTAGGGTCTTTACAGATGTAGTCAAGTTAAGACAAGGTCATTAAGGAAGGCCTTAGTGCAATGTGACTGGTATTGAGGACGTAGACCCTTAATCACCCTTAAGCATCTAAGACCACCTCCCCCTTGACGTTCACATTGCATTTCAACAGGAGAAGTAAGGGCTGGCAGACTGGGCGCCACCTTTAATTGCTCTCCTGTAGATCACAGGCATGGCGTGGAGGAATCTTTCTGGAAAGCATTGTCTTTACTTAAACACGGTCAAACCCCCGCCTAAGTCATGTATCCGACGCCTGCTCCATGGATCAAGACCCTTTAGCCTGTAAATTCTAGAGTTGTAAGCCTTTATAAGAGCAATGATGTTTCTCTGTTGGGGTCTTCGCTATTTGGAGCATTTGGACCCGCTGCAGCTCCCAGCCGAATAAATCACCACTTCTTCCCAGTTCAGTGTTCGAGAGGTTTGTTTCATGGCCTTTCTTGCTTCAGTGTCATTATAAAAAGAGGGAAATGTGGACACTGACATGTGCAGGGGGAGGACTGTGCGAAGAGACATGAAAGATGAGTTATGCTGCCACAAGCCAAAAAATGCCAGCGCTGCAAAGATGGAAGAGACGAGAAAAGACCCTTCTACCGCATGTTCAGAAAGAGCATGGTCCTGTTGAAGCCTTGCTTTAGGCTTCAGGCCTCCAGAACTGTGAGAAAATACATTTCTGTTGTTCTAAGCCATTCAGTTTGTGGTGCTTTGGTATAGCAGCCCAGGAAATGAATGCAGCAGGAAACTCGATTGTAGCCAATAGCATCTGGGGGAAAGCCAGTGGGGAAAGTGTTTCCCATTACTACAAAGAAACCCAAAAGAAACAGTGGTTTATCTGATGATGGTGGTGTTCTGTGAGCATGTGGTGGTGGGAACTGCCGCAGCCATCTGGAGCATGTGGGAGACAAAGCTGATGTAATAAACCTGTAGAGAATAAAGAAGAACCTGGGTCATTGATGATGATTGTTAAGACTCTGAAGCAATCAGCCCTGCAATCACTCAATCTTATTATGTCAGATAATAAATCCAAATGTGCCTTCAGTGACACACCTATCATATACATCAATCAATCAGGAGCCTGGGGCCATTGGTGAACCCAAGTGAAGAAGTTGGTAAAAAGTAGCCAAACTTAGTTTGTCAATATTGGGTTTCTGAGTCACTGCCCTAGGACAGAGAAACCTAACACGGATATTATTTGCTTTTGCCTTAGTCAATCTTAATTTTCCAGATACAGTGACAGAAAAGTATACAAGCAGAGCCTGCCTGGACAGGAAGAGAGTTTAGTATTCATCTCATGCCGTGGTTCTCAAAGCGTGGTCCAGGCAGGGACCTCTGGGGGCCAGTGAAGTCAAAATTATTTTTATAATAATACCAAGGTGTCATTTGCCTTTTTGATTCCTTCACAAGCATTCAGTGGCATATTCCAGAGGCTGCATGACATGTGATATCATAACAGATGGAATGCAAAAACAGACATGAAAATCCAGCTGTCTTCTGATAAACCAGACATTCAAAGACAGTTCCAAAAATGGAAAATAAGACCACTGTTTTTACAAACTTTTTTTGTAAAATAGCTATTTTTCATAAAAATATCATTTGTATTCATATGCAATGGGTTTGTTATAATTTTAAAATAAGAAATATTTTATATAAATATTTAAAAATTTCTCTAAAGATAAAAGTATAGGTAACTCATATAAATGAAAGCTCTTTAGAGTCCTTGATAATATTTAACAGCGTAAAGGGGTACTGAGTCAAAATGCTTTCACACCGCTGATCCAGTGACACAGTGGTTGACCCAGGGCAAGGAGAGAGGTGCCCATATAGCTGGAACCGGAGACAGAGGCACGGAACTGTATCAGCTTATCATAGCAACAGCAAATACGTACAGATGCCTGGAACAGGCTAGATATTACACAGAACATTTACACCTGTTATCTTGACTCATTCTCATGTCAACCATACATCTTATAACCTTCCTATGAGATAAGCAGGTGGACGCTGCAATACCCACTTTGCAGATGAGTAAACCATGGATTAAATAAGACTACCCTCTGCCCAAAATCTCACAGCTAGTATGATGCTCAAGTCAGGATTCCAATCAGACACCAAAACTAGTGTTTCTGAATCTGGTGTCTCAGCCTCTGCACTTTCATGGAGTCAAAACTTGAGCCCCAACACTTACCAGAGTTTGAACTTCGGTCCATACTCTGAGCTCTCTGGGCTAGCGTCCCCAGGAGCAAAGGGGCAGAAGTGAGTGTTGGGAGAAAGGAGGAGCCAGAGCTTTAGACCAGGGTTTCACATGCCTCTTACGCATCTCCCAGCTCCCCAGGAAGTCTTACAAAGTTTGTGCATAGGGTGTTGGGTGTGCTAAGGACCAGCTCTGGGAGAGACAAAAGCCAAGAAATGGAGGCAGGGACAGAGGGAGAGACCCATAGTGGAAACAGACGAAGGCCCCTCTCTGGTCCCTTATTCCTCCATGATGCACTTGCCCCCAGTTCCCTTGTGTCTGCACAACTTTGCCCCCGAAGTCTCTGCACTCATCATGCCTATCTCCCCATGACTATCCCTCCCCCTCCACTCTCTGAAATCTCCTCCTCCCTCTCTCTCCTTTCTAGCTGTTAAGAGTGGTACCTCTCTTGTTCTGGATGCTTGGACACACAGACTTTTCTCTTGCCAACTCTTCTGTGAGATGGATGTGGCCTCTAGGTCCACCTCTGTCACTTACCACTAGTGGGCCCTCAGGCAAGTGCTTCTCTTATTTGAACCTCAGTTTCCTTATTTGTAATTTAGGGCTAAAATGGATGCATCTTCACAGGGTGTTTTGGTGATTACACATGAAGGCACTTAGTAAGCTGATATGGTGCTTAAATGCTATCATTTGACTACACTGTGCTCGATTTAATTTAATTTTGTTATCCCCTTTAGAGCCCTTGTGAAAATAGCAAGGTTTGCACACAGAGGTATATCTTGGAGAGAAAGCCTATCTGTCTTCCATGGGGCCCTTTACTTTTACACACATGCCACATGCACAAACACACACATACACACACACACACACACACACACACGCACACACAGTTGAGGCTCCAAAAATAGACTTAAGAGAAGGCAGGTGAGGGGGAAAGGGTGGGCACTCTACAGGGAGGGAGGAAGAACAGGAAGAAAGAGAGAGGGTTTCCCTTGCCCCTGGATTTTCCCACCTGAATGTCCACAAGTGGGTTGACAGACACTCAGTATTGGCTGAATTGTATGAAAAGACTCCTAAGACATGTACCCTCCCACCTTGCCTCCCAGTGCCTCCTTAGTCATATTATCTGAATATGGACATTCTGCCTTATAGAACTGGAGAGGCAGACAGCAGGTAATCTCCAGTTTGGGAGTAGCAAGAGCTAGGATGTGAGGCCTACTGCGGCCTCATCAGGAACTCTGTGGAAGCCAGCGCAGGCTAACCGATACAGTTTGGATGTTTTCCCCTCCACATCTCATGCTGAAATGTAGTCTCCAGTGTTGGAATCCCCAATGATATCCTGTCAATATCGGAGGTGGGGCCCAGTGGGAGGTGACTGGATCATGGGGGCAGATCTCTCATAAATGTTTTAGCACCATTCCCTTGGTGATAAGTGAGCTCTTGCTCAGTCAGTTCACATGAGGTCTGGTTGTTCAAAAGGGTCTGGACCACCCCCTCCTCTTTTTTGCCATGTGATGCACTGGTTCTGGCTTTGCCTTCTGCCATGAGTGGGGACTTCCTGAGGCCCTCACCAGAAGCAGGTTCCAGTACCATGCTACTCATACAGCCTGCAGAACCATGAGCCAAAATAAACCTTTTCTAAAATGTAAATTACCCAGTCTCAGGTATTTCTTTATAGTGATGTAAGAATGGCCCAGTACATTGAGCTTGGGCCAGGAACTCCAGCTTCCGTGGCTGGCCCTGAGGCAATGGTTCCTGGGGGGCCTTTAGCTGGGCACCCACCATGTGCCACTCTAACCCAGAGTTCAAAGAGCACAGAGAGGATGGGTGTGGTTCTGGTCTGGCTCAGTGGGTGGCACAACCCAGCAGTGGATCAAGTTTCACCAACAGGACCCTCCAAGTCATATGGCATCTGGGTTACAGGACCAGTCACAGCAGAATCCTGATCTCAGCAGAATTCTGTACTCTTCTAATATCAGGTATTCATGGATACCTGGAGGGTTGTGATCTCTATAATCCACGCCCCTCTGCGGTCCTAACTCCTTCTGCGCCCCCATCCATTTACCCCACCCTGGCACAACGCAGGGCAGGACCTTTAGCAGAACCTGGAGGGCTAGCTGTGCAGACCTGAATTATCAGTCACAAGCTGTCTGGGCATGGGAAAATGGCAAAGAGTGCTGGGAGAGGGCAGGAGCAACAAAGATGAGTCAGATTGCCCAGTTTTCATTCTGTGAACACTTTTGGGAGAGACGGACAGGGGTCTCACCTGGAGGAGGGAGTGAATCATTCTTCCTCAAAGGACACATCAAGAACTCAATATGTGTATATATTAGGGGTGAAGATGTGCAAACTTTCCCATAGTTGGGAAGGTACATTTGCCACCAAAATAGCGGCTTCATTCTCCTGGCAAAGGGAAAGGACTAACATTTATGAAGCACCTACTGTGTGTTCCAAGGTTGTGTGGTTGCTAGGCTGCCTGGGGACAGGAAAAGATGACTCTGTAAGATTATTATTACCATACTCTGCAGATGGAAGACACTGTAAGCTGCCCAAAGTCACAAAACGAGTCATTGGCCAAGCCAGAATTGGAACCCAGGCCCTTGATGTCAAAGCTGATGCTCTTTTTACGCCTGTATGACACTTCTTTGAAATCATATGACTCTGACCAGAATAAAAGTGAGCTAGAGTGAGTGCCTGGGTCTACAACTGTGGGAACCTCAACTCTTCCATGGTCACCAAAGTCAGGGGACTTTGTAATTCACAAAGATGGAAGAAAAACTGCTCCCCTCCAACCAGCTCTTGTACTCCATGTGACAAATGTTCACATTCTTGCTGCCTGAGTCACACATGCCAGTAAATAGTACAAACATTGATCCACATATTTCATGTTTATAGCCTGTGTTCTATCTACAGAGTCCTTAAGCACCTCCTATACATCAATTTATTTGTCAACAGGTGTGACGGTCAAAGTGAAGGGTCAGTACCATGAGGCCACCCTGTGGGATCCTCTGGGGACCCTGGGTCATTCTGGGGTGGCATTGACACAATACACCAAAGTACAGGGAGTGAGGCTGGTGGTAATCATCTTTGGGTGGGGGTGGGTCTAGGTTCCAAGGGGAAACGGTAAAAACTTGTGCTTTGTTCTGTATAATATTTAGCTTTGAACAGAAGAGAGACATGAACGAAGTGAAAGAGCACTTGGCAAAGTCCTAGACAAGATGGGCTTGGAACAGAAAATGAATAAGGGAGAAGGAAGCAGGCAGAGCTGTACAAGGTAAGAATGAAGAAGAAAGAAGGTAAGAAGCTGGCAAGTTGAGGTTGTCTTCGCTTTCTCCTTCTTCCTAAATTGAAGTAGAAAGGGAGTCTATTGAGACTCACTCACGTTATTAAACATGTCTCTAGGTCATCCAGGTCTCCCCACCCCACCCACCAGTGCATCTACCCACTCTGAGCCATTGGGAAGAAGGCCCATGTCCACACAGGCAAAACAATGAGCATTTCCACACTTGAATGTAAGTCATACAGATGGAAAATGAGCAAGATGGGCTTGCTTCCTCTAGGAGAGGGTTTCTCAACCTTGGCACTGTTCATATTTTGGGCCAGACCATTTTTTGTTGTCAGGGAGCCTTCCTGTGCTTTATAGGATGTTTAGCAGTGCCCTAGGCCTCTACCTACTAGATGCCAGTAGAACCCCCAGTGTGACAACCAAAAATGTCTCTAGACATTGCCAAAATTGCCCCTGATTGAAAACTGCTGCTCCAGCAAGCTACGGGCTCCCTGCCTCCTCGAATGAGTTTTTAGAAATAGTTACTCTACCTTCCTACATCTTGAAGGACCTGCCTCACGACTGGCCTCAATGTGTATCCCGCTCTCTGTCCCCATGTCTGATGATGCACTTCTAGATGTACCCAGAGAGAGAATTTATACAAACATCAAGGGTGGATGCTTTTCTTCTGCCTCTGAGGTCCACTCCCCAATCACCCCTGCAAAATCTGGTATAGATTAGGAATAAAAAGCTCTAGTACTGGCCAGCGAGAGGCAGAATCATTGAGGAGGATTCTGAGTCAACAGAACCTGGCTATGGGGCCCTCTGCCCTGGGGACAAAGATCCCTCCATCTTTTCTCTTCTTGTGCAAGTAGAAGCAGAAGACACCTGGCAGGCTGCAACTACATGTGTGCCCTTCCTTTATCGGGACCCCATGGCCCTTGTTCCTGCATTTTTCCATCTGCAATGGAAAAGACTGGACTGGAAAACCTATAAGGTTTCCACCCAACTCTGATGAACCGCGTTCTGAGAGTTTATGATTCCAAGGTTATAATTAGAAAAAGCCTGATCTTGCGGTGCATTAAGGATATGCAGAGCATGCTATGAATTCCCTCACGGTTACCTTTTAATTACCTGAATGGATATAGCAAAGCATTGCTAATTTGAAAGGAAGAGATATATCCAAACCTAATCTGACTGGACATCAAATGCAACATGAGTCTCTCTCTCTGTGTCAAACACACACATACACACACACACACACAGGCACACACACATCTGTAATAGGAAGGAGATCCCCAAGAGCTCAAGGAGAAGCCACACATGGGAAAAGTTCATTGATAACTGAGAGTTAGCCAAAATATTTGGCTATTTTTAAATTTTTAATTTAACAGATAACATTGATATATAAGCATTGTGTGCAACGTGATGTTTTGAAGTATATATACCCAAATATATATTTTGATTCATTTTTAGCAATAAGCCAAAGCCCAACTTGACCTGAATGCTTGGTTAATGTTTAATGTCCAGCAAAATACCAGAGTGTCCCTGCCTTTAACTCTCCCTGGCCTAACAAGATCAAAGGAAGAAAACATCTCTGCCCTCTCATCCTGAATTTCCCCAGGGCTGTTCCATTTTCTCTCTGTCTCAGTGTCTCTCCATTTGCATACATCTCTGAGTCTCTGTATCTCAGTCCCTGGGTCTCTGTCCCTGTCCACCTCTGTGTGCACCTCTGTGTGTCTCCATCATCTTTCTATGTGACACCCCCCACCCCCACCTCCACCTCCCTCCCTCCCTTCTTCCTTCTTGCTCTTTCTCCCACCAATCACAACAAATTGACATGGAGCGGAGGCCCTGTCAGGAACATTAGCTGCCTGTTCAGACCAAAGGGGTTTTCTTTGTGCATCTTGCAGTGATTCATCTTCAGAGGGATCGATTCCTGGGCATCCATCTCTGTATCTGCAGAAAAACTCTCTAAAGCTGCTGCTTCCCCACTTGGCCTGGACCTCTTGCTCTCTTGCAGCAACAGCTCTGTGGTTTGCTGGCTTCCGCCCCTCCAGGAAAAAAAAAAAATCACTTAGGGGTGGGAGGAGATGCTGACACCACCGAGGCCGAGCTAAAAGCAGCTCCTTGGAGGGAATAGAGCCAGGACAATGGGCCCTGGGAAGAGAACTCCAGCCAGCTACCAGCCCCCTCCGCCCACCTCGGAGGGCGCACCTCTCATCTTGTGTGCTCAACATCGTGATTATTTATGGAGTTGTAAAGTGTCCTTCAAGCAGCTCATTCCTCTCAACAAGCTGTAAGGCAGGCGAGAGAAGGCTCCGGCCAAAACCGGGCTGCCTGGGGAGGAGGTGGCAGGGCTGGGAGTGAGGGAGAGACCCCTTCATCCTCCCCCGCTCCACTCGCCTTTCAGGCTGACCTTGGAGAGCGCAGACTGGCTCAGATTTCCTCTGCTGTGGATGTCTTCCCCAGAGAGCTGTGTGCTAGCTGTGTGCTCCGACAACAAGGGAAGCACGCAGGGCCTGCCGGAGGGGTGACAGTGAGCACGTCCAGGGTCTGAGCAAAGACAAGCGTGAGGTGTGAGCTGGCCTCGACTCTACTGCCTTTCCCCAGAGCTGAGGGTCTCCCTGCTGTGTCAGGCAGACTGGGCACAGCCTCCACAAGCCCATGCCCAGGTCTAGGTAAGCAGAGATCACTGCTGAAGCCCTTAGGCAACGCTGAAACTCTCTGGAGGCCCTTCTGCCTGTGGGTGTGCCCCTGGCCCAAGCCAACGGTGGTGGGGAGCATCCTAAGTGTTTCTGGAAATGATGGTGGACAAGGATTATCTAGGAGTGGCCCCCCTCGGACCTCACAATCTGAGATACAGGGAAGACAGGGGTTTTAGGAATGAGGGTTCTCGGTAGCGTGCTGTACTGACATCTGGATCAGATTGATGGTAATCCTGGCCATGCTTTTTTGTGGGAGAATAATTACTGAATACATCAAGGATCAGAATGGGAGCAGACTAGGCGTCAAGAGGTAAGTCCTGAGAGGTCAGGAATGTGAGCTGACCATGAGTAACTAGCACTATCAGCAGCTGAGGGCAACAAGGCATTTGCTCCTGGAGTCAGAGATGAAGTGGCTGATAATAGAGAAGCAGGGCTCCTCCACAACTTGGAATGGTGGCCCAGTGGACTTGGCGTGTAGCATGATGCTCAAGCATATGCGCTCAGGCACCAAATGCCCTGGGTTTGAATCCTGGCTTTAGAGTCAACAAGCTGTAAGACTCCAGGCAGCTCCCTTATCTTCTGTGTGCCTCAGTTTTCCCAACTGTATAATGGGGCTAATATAATAGCGATATGCCTCCTAGGTATGTTGCATGAATTAATAAGATAATAGACCAGTGCCTAGCTTATTGCAAACAGCTGTTATTATTTTCATAGCTATTACTGGACTCCGAGAATTGAATTTGATTTTCACCTAATTCCAAGTCCAGACCTTAAACCAGATACTTCATTTCTTCAGGCTGTGGTTTCTTATATAAACCTGTTTCTATCTCACAAGGTTGTTGTGAGGATTAAATGTGAATGTATGTGGATACATTTGCTAAAACTGCAAGTGATTATCCAAATGTGAGCTGTTCCCAGGTACCACCTGGGGAGGGGCAGCATCTAAGAGATGAGGAAGAAAGGAAATAAAGACCCACATCCGGATTGGGTCTTGGGAGGTATTAAGCACACCTTCATGAAGCAATCCAGGAAGGCTTCCTGTAAGAAGAGGGTTGTGCAAGCTTGTCTCTCAGCAGTCTGAAGAAAAGGTGGCTCCCTGTGGGAAAATTATTTGACAAGATGCTCTGTGAGCAGTGACATCTGCTGCCATGGGTTCTGTAATAAGGAGCAATAACTCCAAACCAGGCTGTTGCCCTCTTGGGTCTGCAGAGGAGGAGAGCCACGGACCTCACGGAGAGTGTGTCTGGGACAGCATCATCTCCAGGAGGACATACATACTCTAATCCTGTCAAATGTTTGTTTCCCCTGAAGCCTCAAAGGCCCTGCCATTAGTGGTATTCACAAATATTTTGGTTCTTCCTCCTCTCTGGCACATGGTAGGATGCATGTCTGTGTGCCTTCAAGTCAGGCATGGCATATGATTTGTCTGCAGCTTGTATGTGATGTGCAATGAAACATAGACATGCTTAATTGCCTGCTTTTAATCACCACACCATACCACAAGCATAACATTTTATCTCCCTGGAATCTGGCTTCTTGGAAGGTTCCCATCTGTTCTTTCTTGGGGAGACTCCAGAGTAGGGTTGGATTTCAGAGTATCATCTGAACAGAGTGGCGGTACCATGTCACCGACATCAGACCTTGCTATGACTAGAACCTCTTTGGTGCCTCTGCCAGCCCTCTGTTCCTCCAGGCCTGCTATAGCCCCCACCAATTATTTCAAGAGCAGCTCTTTTACTGGCTACATCAGAAGTAGATGTTGACTTCTTGAGGCACACCCTGCTGTTGGTGGCTACCCAACAACTATTGCTGTCTCCCTTCTATGAGAACACTTGTCTGGAGTAGGTGGTACTGTGCCAAGCTCATTGCCACACTTCTTCGGGTGTGAAGTGAGTTCCTTGGTCATAAGCAATGCTGTGTGGAATATCATGTTGGTAGATACGGCATGATGAGGAGAAAACCTGCTTGTTCTAACTTGGTTGTGATAACTCCATTCTCTGTTGCCAGTTACTGTTCTAGGACTGGGCGTGTAACTCTGTTCTGGCCAATGAGATGACAAGGAAGCCTACATGGTGTTGGGGGATTGCTGAGAAACCTTTTCCTCCTGAGGAGGAATGCCCCTCCCACCTTGTCACTTGGGAGGTGAGCAGCCATATAGCAACTTGAGGGATGACGACCTGGCGGCCAGGCAGGAGAAGCCTGGGGCTTGGATGACCTCACCAAGCTGACCCAAGCCTGGAATTACCTCTTTTACACCCAAAATTCCCCTACTACTGAAGCCACTTTTGTTCAGATACTCGGCTGCTTGCTGCCTAACAGATCTTACCAAGAACAACTCTCATCGGTTTATTTTCTCCGAGGATACCTCCAATGAGGTATAAAGCAAGGGGACCCAATTAGTAGGGAAGCAGCCACATTCCCACGCTTAGAAAGACCGCCGTGCTAATATCTGAGAAATGAAAGCCTTCTTCAGGTCAGGTCTCAGTGACCAAAACACAATTAACTCTGGCTCATTGCACATTTTAAATCAAAGTATATTCACTATCTAATCTTAAATACAATCATACGACTTATTTTCTGCCAGGAAGACAAAATTCCACTAATGTCTTACAGAGGACGCTCCCATACACAGGTTGACACTTGCTTGCTTTCCTTTAGTTCCAAGTAGAGATAATGACAGGTGGAACTTTAAGAAGCTTCCTCCACAGGGCCCTGTGAGGTGCTGGGTGTGTACAAAGGGTGGGAGAACGGTACCTTGAAAAGGATAAGAGAAGGTGCACAGTATGAGCCAACTCCCTGGTGGGGAGCAGCCCCCCAAAACCTGACCGTGGCAACAAGAAGCAGTTGCTGTTCAGGGACTCCAAGACTGAAAGATATAGGCTTTAAATTGCTGATCCACATTTGCTGTGTGACCCTGGGCACTTCTTCCCTTCTCTGAGCCTCCATGTACTCAAGGGTAAAAACAGGGCAGTAACATCTAGACTGGTGAGAATGCAGGGAGGTTGGTGTCAGGGTTAGAAAAAAACAACAGCTATTACTAGTACTCTGGCTCCTATCCTGGCCTGGGATAAGCAAAGTGATTTCTAACAGAACTCTTAAATTTCTCAGTGGGGAGGCAGCATCACAAGCAGGTGGCTATGCCCATTGAGACATCCAGGCTGAGCAGTAGTGGCTCTGGAGGGCAGCCACCACAGAAGAAAACATGTCATGTCTTTTGGAGGCAGATTCTGTGGTGGCGCTGAGTCTGTGGCTGCCTTGCCCTGATTGGCAAGAAGAAGCTTACCTTGAATGAGATTCTAGAGGCTCTGGGTAGGAATTCATCAGGCCAGCACAGAGAAGTAAAACAGGCCATGTTTGGGAGCCAGAATACTGGGATTTTTAATTCAGCCCTGCCACTGATCAGCTTTAGAGTCTTGGGAAATATATTTAAGGGGTATATGCCTCAGTTTTCCCATCTGGAAGGTGGGACTCACAACCAGGAACGTGTGAGATTTGGTGATGATGCAAGCACTGAATGACTGGTGGCCAGCGCTTCTCCTATGACCCATCACAGGCTATTCCGTGAAAGCATCCAGCACGTGGGAGGGGGTGTTCTGAGTAGAAGAGTAAGTACAGCGGCTCATTTTCAAGTCCAATTCCTCACTTTAATTGAATTTTGCTGAAAAGCCCCATGCAAGCACTTTTCCTGCCATTTTGCCAGATTTGATTCTCGCTGATAACACAAATGCAAGCGGCTGCTGAAGATAGATGACTGCTGTTGGCAGTGGGACGGGGTGCTATGGATGAGCAAGTGGGCCTGGGAAGAGCAGAACTTGCTCTGCTCCGATCAGGGCCCCTATTGATGCGCCCCACAACCCGCTGCTCATGCCCATCCTGCCTGGGCATTCCCAGCTGACATTTCTAGTCCTCACCCTCACCAAACACCCTGCAGGACAAGAGGCACTCACAGTGTCTAGCTACTACTCTTTCTTTAAGGCTGCCTAAGTGATCAAAGTGTGTCTTTTGGAAGATGTCATCATAAGACTCCTGAATTAGGATCCATCCACCAGGTTACCTGGTAGAGAGCAGGACACAGATGGAATGGAGGGGGAAAGGGTAGCTTTGGATAGTGGTGGCAAGGTGGGAGATGAGTCAAGTTGCAGGCTTAAGTACCTATGTGATGGAGCAAGCCTCTCTGAGATGGAAAAGCCTTTGTAGGTTCAGTTTCGAAGAGGGTCAGCCCATTTCCTTCATCAGCAGACCAGCTGCAGGGAAAGTTACCCATCACTCATCCTTACACACGTCACATTCCGCACACTGCCACAGGGTAGGAAGACAGAAGCTGTTACAGCCCTCAGTGCAGGATTAGCAACAGAAAGTAAACAGAAAACCAAATGGGAGTAAAAAGATCCAGCCACCTCGCAGTTATTGCCATCTTTCAAAAGAAACTCCAGTCATTTTCTCTAAATGGAGCATTCTTACCTGAAAAAAAAAAAAATAAAAAAAAAAAAAAAAAACCTGCAACTTGAAAACAAATCAAATGAAGAAATAAAGGCTCCATTGTGATTCTAACTCTTACCCCAGAGGAATTCCGGCTCATCACACTTCTTAGTTTCTCTTTTGATGTTATGTCTTTTAAAATAAAATATTTTAGCCATAAAAAGTATAGCTAATAATATGATAAACATTATGGACCCACTGTCCATTTTACAAAATTAAACATTATAGTTTGAATTGAAAGCCCTTATAAATGCTTCCCAGGCTGCTCACGCTCCCAAGTCTAGTGTTTGTCATGTCCATTTCTATACAGGCTTCACGCTTGCCCAGGAGATACGTATCCATAAACAATATAAAGCATTGGTTTATATTTTTTAAAGCTTTATACAAATGGCGTATTCACTGCCTCTCCTGAAACTTTTTTTTCTTTATGCAATGTTATACGTTTGAGATGTATTCACGATGATCCATAGAGCTCTGATTGAATCATCTTCTCTGCTGTATAGATGGACATTTGGTTTTCTCCAGTTGTTGCTATTGCGAACAAAACCACAGTTAGCATTCACACTCACCTGTCCTTGTGCACACGTGGGAGAGATCCTAGGTACATACCTGGGAGGAGAATCCCTGGTTAGAAAATGTACCCTATCACTTTCACAATGAGAGGAAAGGTGAATGAAGCAAGGGTGCGGCAGGGACCCCTGGGTGAGAACCTCCCACATCTACATGACAGGGAACATTTTGCCCAAAGGCAGCGGCATCTACCCTAATGAGTAAAATCAGACTGTGGTCAAGGTAGCCAGAAGTTTTGACAAATGCAGTCCTTTCCTCCTAAGGAAGGTGTGGACAGAGAGAATGGTGTGTGAGGGGAGGTGTGTGTGTGAGAGAGAGAAAGAGAGAGAGAGAGAGAGAGAGAGAGTGTGTGTGTCTGTGTGTGTGTGTGCGTGTGTGTGTAAGATCCACAGAAGCAGTGTCCTTTGTCTTTTGGACCAATGCATCCCAGCACCTAGAACAGTGTCTTGCCTACATGTGCATGCAATAAATACTCCTTACTTGAATAGATACCATGCATGGATGTGCACATGTGCGCCCATGTACATGTTCCGTACTGAAGGGTGCTTCCCATTCAGGGAGGGCACAAGAGCTGAGATGTTAGGAGGCAAGACGATCTGCACTCCCAGCCCCTTAGTGCAAACATAACGACAGACCACCAAGCCATGAAGAAAGGCTGGTACCTGCCGCCTGCATTTCTGGGAAAGGATCGAAGAAGAAGATCCTTGGTATTTAGACAATAGGACAAAGCCAGAGGAAAACTTGAAGGAAGGCTTGTGGTCATCTTCCTCACAATAGCAAACATCCTCCTCAGCAAGTTCGAAGAGCCAGCAAATGGAAGCCAAAGAAGTAACAAATGAAAGCAAAAAGGAATTTAAAAACTAAACAGACAAGACAGAGAAAACCTGACACGGACGGATGAGACAAAGGAGTTTAACTGTAAGTAACCACCACCTAACTGGAGAGACTCTCAGGGACCTGGAATTTTGTTGCCCTGGACCTCAGGTTGTGACCCCTGCCTTCCCAGACCATGGAGGCTTTGGGGGCAACTTAAGTAGAAGTAATCATTTCAGCTGTTCCTAATTTTTTCTCCACAATAGAAATATGGTAGGCAGAGAGCAGGCCAGGATTCTGTGCTGAAGGAATGACAAGGCCGACAGGCAGGAAGAAAGTGGCAATGGGAGACCAGGGTACGCGGTGACTCCTGGGCATCTAGGGGAATGGGCCAGAAGACGGTCGGTACCAGCAGGCTGCCTGCCAGCACCACGGGGATAGTCAATGAGGAGGGTTCTGGTCTCTGGGCCAGGTTCTGATGAAAGCAGGGCAAGCTCTAGTCCTACTGGAGGAAGGACCCAGTCTCTGGAGCCAGAGAGCCAGGTCCAAGTCCTACCTGTGTGCCCTTGGGCAAGCTGTTTGCTCTCTCTAGGCCTCGACTTCATCGTCTGAAAATGGGAATGATAATAAGTAACATTGACTCAGTGCCCACCATGTGCCGGGCATCGCCTTAAGAGTTTTTGGCATATCATGTAAGCAGGTTTGGGAGCTCTTCCTGTTTTGCAGATAAAGAAAGCAAGCCTCAGAGAACTGTTGTGAGGACCTCGTACGTGTGATGTGTGCAAAGCATATCATGTAGCAGGGGCTTGCCACCAGCTGTGTTTTGATTGTGGCTACTGTGGCCCCGGCTGGGGTCCCAAGCACATTGCCCACCCACAGCCTCTGGCAAAGGAATGGGTCAAGGAATCTGTCATCTCTGGGACTGAAAAAGGGTGAGTGACTTCAAGAACAGTAGAGCCTGCTTCTTCATTCTGTGATTCCCAGAACAAAGCCTGCAGACATTCATGGGATTTAGGAGCCCCTGACCTGGAGCTCAGCCTTTACTTTGTTAGCATGCCCTCCCTGAAGGACCTCCATGGGCCAGCTACTGCACTGAGCGCTTGACATGTGCTTTCTCCTGTGTCCTTCCAGGTAGCCAAATGCTGAGACGTGATTCATCCATTCTAGAGGGGAGATGTGAAGGCTCAGAGCGGGGATGAGACCTGCCCTGATGCAGTGACAGAGCTGGGATTCCGACACCATCCAGGCCTCCTGTCACCTTGCCTCCCTCACTGGCCATGAGTCCCCCTTCCATCATCTCTGCCCAGGTCTATTAATATCTCAACCTTGAGTCCCACTTTCCTCTAACTCCACAGCCCCACTCTCACACTGGGTGACAAGCCCTGGGACCCTCACAAGCAGCCGTCTCATAGCCCCCACTGCCCCAAATGTTTAGAGAAACTAAAAGAGTAGAGGTATTTTCCACATGTTCTCGCTCATAAGTGGGTGTCGAACAATAAGAACACATGGACACAAGGAGGGGAACATCACACACTGGAGCCCATTGAGGGGTGGGAGAGCTAGGGGAGGGATAGCAGGGGGTGGGGAGATTGGGGAGGGATAACATTAGGAGAAATACCTAACGTAGGTATTCTCCTACGTGAGGTGGGGGGATGGATGCAGCAAACCACCATGGGATGTGTATACCTATGTAGCAATCCTGCATGATCTGCACATGTACCCCAGAATTTAAAGTATAATAATAATAAAAAAAAGAGTAGAGGTGTTTTAAACTCCTTTAAAAATGAGTTAATTTGCTCCCATAAAAACCAACCCTCTCTCCCAAGGCAATAACAGCAGACTGCACCTCGCGTACAAATTTCCCTGCCTGTTATTTGACACAGGATCCTGTGCACATATGTACCCTTGGACACGGTCCGACTAGCATAACAGCCCAGAGAAGGAGCTCATGCAGATAGACACAGGCAGGCACAGACACATGAGAAAACACAGAGAGACGGGTGTGAGCAGCCAGACACAAGACACATCACGTATATCACACAAGACCCATAGACATACTCCCCAGCTCAGGGAAGGCTGGCGCACAGCACACACTCTACCCCTACACGGAGACACAGAGGACCCTCCCCTCATGATTCCCAGGAACAAAGCCTTCAGATACTCATGGGAGTTAGGGGCCTCTGACATTCATGACCCTGGTGTCTTTTTCTGCCCCCTTTGGGCACTGACTCCATATGCAGAGGCTGGGAGAGGCTCCCTGTGGTCATCTCTTCCAGTTGGACTGAAGGACATGGTCTGGGGTTGGGTGGTGGCTGCCTCTCTGCTGTGAGGAGAACCTTCACCCTGTCCACTGCTGGCCATGGTGCTGGAGGTGAGGTGGGGGATGAGGAAGGAGGGTTGAAAATGCAGATGTCTAAACTCCCAGCTGCAGCCCAGAGTTCCAGTTAGTCTGACCCAGGCGACCAGATCTATTTATTTCCAGCAGAATAAATAATCAATCAGAGTTGATTTTCTAAAGAAAACCCTCCCTTGTGAACTCCAGCATGAGAAACAAGTGCTGGGAGTTGGAGTCCTAGAAAAGGAAATCATTTAAGTCCCGGCCTCTGAGCTGGCACCTGTGTGGTCACTCCGTCCCTCCCAGAGACCATTGCAGGACCAAGGAATCAGAGCCAACAGGATCGTCAGCTGTAACTCCAGGAGGCCCCCAGGCCCCTGCCACCCTTCACCCTTACCTAAAGGAAGAGCCACGGGCCTGCAGATCCGGGTGGGCTGAGAGATATAGAGCAGGGTTTACAATGTTTCTTCTTCATTGTTGCCCCCAATAAGCATTTTAAGATACTTTTTTCCTGATAGTAATTTTAATATTACAGATGCACTATATCCCTGTGGAAGTCCATACATCATCATAATAGATCATTCCTCCTCCTCCCCCTGCAAAAAATTTTCCCCCACTAGGGCAATATTATTACCCTTGTCAAGGTATCCTGCTCTGGGTCAATGGGTTCTGGAAGAGAAAGCCCTGAGACCATCCCAAAGGAGGCAGAGGAAGGCTGCTGTTCCATCAGAGGATTGGAGCATGGGGAACTGATGGCAAATGGGGAGCAACATGGAGCGCAGCAAGAATTATTGGTCTCTGGAGATTTATTAAAGAAAAATGAGCCGATTTTCCTGGTCTCCAACAAACTAAGGAAATTTCAGCAGTGGAGATGGATGCAGGCATCAGGAAGGACTTCCTGGCACCACAGTGCTGATAAGTCTCTTGCTAATTACTTGTTTATTGACTGGCCAGAGCAAGAGGGAGGCATTGTGGGGGTGGATTAAAAGTGAGGTGTGGTGGGGAAGGGCACAGCAGAGTGGATACTGCCTGGCTTTCATGGTGGCTGGGCCCAAGAGCGTGGAGGAGGCACCAAATCACATCTCACATCTTCAAGCCTCTGCATTCTCGTCTGAAAAATGAGATGAAACCTGTCTTGGAGTGTGGCTGTCATATTAAAAGATGTGATGTTGTAGAATGCCCAGCACAACGCCTGTGGACTGTCAGGCAAGGTGAGCTCCTGTGTGGTCTCTGATTCCCTTCCCAGGTCCTTCCTCCAGCCTTCTCTACCCAGGCCCATCTCCTCCTGCTGGATCTTCACATACCAGGAGTGAGTCAGGCATCCCTGAGAGTGTGTGCACACCCACCCCGCTGTGCATAACCCTGAACTCAGGCACAGCAGAATAGCTATGTGTTAGCACACTGACAATGTGCCAGACGTGGTGCTAGGCATTTGGTATAAAATGACTGGCTTCATTTAATACTGTTCCAATTGCCTTCTGCTGTCTAACAAACCACCTCCAAACACTGGCTCAAACAATAACAGTTATTTATTTTTCATGAGTCTGAGAACTAACCAGGCTCAGCCGGGCAGTTCTTGCTCAGGGTGTCTCATTGGTGACAGTCAAATGGGATCATCTCAGAAGCATCTCAGTCACAGGCCTGGCAGTTGATGTCAGCTGCCATCTGACCGCTGTTGGGGCCAACAGTGGGGACACTTACGTGTGGCCTCTTCACACTCCTTGGCTTCCTCACAGCATAGCATCCGGGTCTCAAGAGCAAGTGACCAAAAGAGACAGAGACAGAGAGAAAGGGGCAGAGACAGGCAGAGACAGGGGTCACGTGGAAGTTCTGCCACGTCTCCTTTTATTGCTCAGCCTTGGAACTCAGGTAGCATCACCCTGCCACATTCATTTGATCCGACGCAAGGCACACAGGTCAATGCGTAGTCAAAGGGAATGAGACTACCTCGTGAAGGGATGAGTGTCAAAGAGTGCATCCACATGCTTTAAAGTCACAGCCACTCAGAATCATCCTACAAGTTAAACATCATTATGCACCATAGACAAATGAGGAGACTGAGGTTTAGCACAATTGTGTGACTCATCCAAGAAAGTCTCAGTTTTCCTTTGAAGTTTTTAATTAAAAGTAGAGGAGTGGTCTCATTCTTAGAAAATTCTTCAGTCTGGTAAGGAAAAACAACCCTGCCTTCAGAAATCTCCCACATACTAGACAGACATAGCTGTACCCAAGAGAGTCTCCAAGTCTTAATGGAGATACAGCCTTGTCCTCAAGAAACCCCAGTCTGAGGGGTGATACAGCCCCATCCTCAGGGGGCCCCAGTCTGAGGGAGACACAGCCCCATCCTCAGGGAACCCTATTCTGAAGGGGGACACAGCCCTGACTCAGGGAACCCCAGTCTGATGAAGGACTCTGAGTCATTTATCTTCAGGGATTCTGTGGTCCTATCAGAATGCGTTGACCCTTCATCATGAACTACCTGGTGAAAATGCATTAAACTTGGTTTTTGTACCTAGTGTTGGACTATGGAGGTTGTGTCTACCAATTCTTTTTGTTGGAAAGTTTTAAATAATTGAATAAAGAAAAACTTTCATGCACCTACTCCTCTAAAACTTTCCTACCAAGATTTTAGCTCTAGTGTACTGGAAAGAGACTTGGATTGGGAGTCAGGTGATGGAGTTTTAGTCTTGGCCCCGCCAGAACTAAGCAGAACATTTTCTCTCTCCAGACCTCATCTTCTCCATCATACCATGGCCATGGTAATCCTGGCATGGTCACCAGTGACATATTGGAGACACATTCCCCGCATGGAATGTATAGCTGACAGGATTCAAACCCAGGCCCACAGCCCAGGGATGTTGAGGAATGTCTCTTCAGGAGGGTCAGTTCAAATAGGTGGAAGATGCACTGGGTTTCTGAGGGATGGGTGAGTCAGGGTGGGAGCTCACTAAGAAACAGCAAATTCACACTCATCCCTCAGGGAGATGCCAGAGCCCCATGGTTTCCTCCATTTCCTCCTACTCCTACTTGGACCCTAGGAGCTTCTGCACATCTATGGCAGGTAGACAGCAGGGTCATAAGGACCTTCAGACAGGCCTCTGAAGCTGGGAGCCATAAGGAGCTAGGAAGGGACCAGAGATCCTTATAAGGCACTAAGTTCAGTATCTCCACTTTCTCACTCTAAGCTGGAGACAAGTCTGCATTCCACGGAAGTCTCAAAGAGCACGAGAATAAAATAACTTGCGTAGCTATATACTCACCTGGTAGGAAGAAATTTTTGCTTTTTTTTCATTTTCATAGTAAAATTTGGAGTATTATTTCTATTTTTCACAGGAAGGTTGGGAGTCTGGAAGATGCTGAGACCTATAGTAGTAGCAGTCAGAGAGCAATCCAGATTTTCATTGTTCATTCATTCAGCAGCTACATGTTGCAGGCATGATACAGGACAATGGCATCAATTAGAGGCCTCATTCTTGCTTTCCTGGGGTGACAGTCTGAAGTGAAAAGACACATTTTAAACAAGTGACACAAGCGCACTGCGTGTTTTACATAAGAACAGTAAAAAGGAGCTGCAGGAGGGCATAAGAAGGGAGCCCACCTTGCCTTGATGGTGAGGGAAGCTGCCTAGAAGAGCTGGTGTGCATGTTTGTATTTCCAGGAAGAACTAGAATAAACCAACTCACTGACTTAGGAAAATATCAGCTGTTTACCTGTGTACTCTAGGCCTGGGGCCAGGGGCCAGCTTCTCCCTTTGGGAACAGAGACATGTTAGTTAGGGTGGGTGAGCCTGCGAAGCTGAACTCATCACAGGAGAGAGGCTGCTCTTAGGAACTTGTGCAGAGTCTGGGCCCTGAGAGTGAGTCAGGACAGCAAAGCTTTCCAAATCATTGTGGATCAGTTCATGGAGATATTAACCAACATCTCCCCTTAGCCCTGTTCTGGATGGAAGGGAGCTCCCTCACCTTCCAGACTAGCACACTCACCAGCAGCTCAGACATGGTTGGAGTTTTCCCCTGTGATCATTCATCCATTCCATGCTGTTCTCTCAGGGTCTTTCTAACAGTGCCTTAGTTTCTTTATCTGTAAAATTAAAGTAATGGCAGTCCCTACATAATGACTTGTTCAAGGATTAAAAGAGTTAACATAGGTAAAGTGGTTATAACAGTTCCTGGCATGTGGTATATGCTCAGCAAAGATTACATGTTATAATCATCAATGGCAAGTTGTCCCATAGATAGGGGCAGGGTAACTCTCTCTGTTGAGCCTTTTGCAAAAGTGTGTGTGTAGCTTTTGGTAATAGTGAAGTCAGTGGTGATGTTGTAAAAAGTGGTCGCAGCGGTGATAATGGTCAGTCTCCACAGTGACAATGATGATGGTAATAATGATGGTGATGGTAAAGATGATGGTTATGGTGATGGTGACGATGATGATGATGGTAATAGTGATGGTGATGGTGAAGATGATAATGATGATGGTTATGGTGATGGTAAAAATGATAATGATTATGCTGGTAATAACGATAGCGATGGTGATGGTGAAGATGATGTTGATGGTAATTATAGTGGCGACAATGATGGTGAAGATGACAATGATAATTATGATGATAGTGATGGTAAAGATGATAATGATGGTGGTAGATAGTGATGACAGTGGTGAAGATAATGATGACGGTAATAGGGATGGAGGTAGTGAAGATGACAATGGTGATGGCTGTAGTGATGATGAAGATGGTGATGATGGTGATGGTGAAGATGATGGTAATAATTATAGAGAGGGTGACGGTCAAGATGATGATGATAGTAATAATGATGGTTATAGTGACAGTGAAGATGACGATGATGGTAATGTTGATGGTGATGGTGAAGATGAGAATGATGATGGTTATAGTGATGATGGTGATGGTGAAGATGATGATGGCAATAATTATAGAGATGGTGATGGTAAAGATGGTGATAGTAATAATGATGGTTATAGTGATGGAGAAGATGATGATGATGGTAGTGTTGATGATGATGGTGAAGATGAGAATGATGATGATTATAGTGATGATGGTGATGGTCAAGATGATGATGATGATATAAGCAATGATGAAGATTCTCTGTGGTGATGATTGATACACAGCAAGGCGCAGGTTGTGGACAGGTAGTTATCATCAGTGTCTTTTTATGATTGCTATGGGGAAGGCAGAAGTATCTACCACTCATTTCTAGAGAAGGATCACATTTTAGGTATTTCCTCTTTCTTTTTCTGCCTTTCTTTATTTCAAATGAAGAGACATTAATGAAAAAATTTACAGAGGGATGAGCAGAATTAAGAGAATCAGTAAGGAGGAGTGAAGTAAGTACCCAGGTACTGGCAACAGCAGAAAGCTGTTACTACACCTGTGCCCTGAGGGAAAAGGGAAGAGGAAAATAGCATTGCTGGAGGCATTGGGATCTAGAGCGAGGAAAAAGAGCCTAGGGACAGACACTGCCAGGGATGCTCAACTGAAGCAAGGAGGGGGCCAGGAAGAAATACCATCACCTCTCTCTCCTCTGCCCTTTAATTTTCTGCCAAGCTTCCTAGTTGGACGCCAAGGACAAGGAGGCCTTGACGGTACTCTTTGTATAGGCTCAGAAAGTAAAGGGATTCCTGGTGTAGCTTGGAGGGGCATGTGTTTCCCTCCCGGGTTCCAGTTCTCTTGGTGAGTCCCCCAAGAGCATGACCCATGTCTCATTCCTCTTGGTGCCCCCTGCCCCATCCCAGGCTGAATCTGGTAACTAGCATACAATGCATGTTTTCTGGATACATACAAGACCTTGTTCTAGACAGGTAGCTCTCAGAGCCTTATCTTCACAAGAAAAAGAAATGTCACCCTCTCTTCTAGTGGCTGGTTCTATTTCTTTCATGACTCAGTTTAAACATCTTGATATTTTACCTGAATCATTCTAACTGAAATTGGAATTTCTCTACCCCCACTCATTCCTTGGTGGAGATAAAGCAGTAGCACTCACCTTTCTCTGGAGCCCCAGTGCGGGTGCAGAGGCTGGATTGAGGCATCACCCCTGCTCTGCCACTGCGCGACTGAGGATGCTTGTGGTACTGTCTGAATCTGAACTGTCAGTGACTGGGAGATACTTGGTGGGAAAAAAAGCCAAAATTCCTCTTCCTGTAAAACATTGAAGAATAAATAACTCCAAAGTGTCTCCTTGAGCCACACTTGCAGGGATATTAAATTATTTCAGCAGAGCCGTCCTAGCTGAGACCCCTGCAGGAAAGAAAAGCTTTCTCCAAAGCAGCCCTGCCCCTTTCACTAGGCAGCCTCCAAGCACCCAGATCCCATAGCCCCTTTCCTGCCCCTAACCATGAAGAGCAGGCTGGGTCAGTGAGGCCTCAAACTGAAGGCAACCTGGGGCCCAAACCATTAGTGTCACTTAAAATTCAAGCACCCCCTTTCCCATTGTTCTAATACTTTTGCTCCTTAATTGGGTACATGATCATCCTAAATTCAGAAAAAAAGGCCATCTTTCTGGGCTGGGTATGGTGGATCACGCCTGTAATCCCAGCACTTTGGGAGGCCAAGGTGGGCAGATCACTTGAGGTCAGGAGTTCAAGACCAGACTGGCCAACATAGTGAAACCCCATCTCTACTAAAAACACACAAAAAAATTTGCTGGGTGTGGTGGCAAGTGCCTATAACCCCAGCCACTTAGGAGGCTGAGGCAGGGGAATCACTTGAACCCGCGAGGTGGAGGTTACAGTGAGCTGAGATAGCATCACTGCACTCCAGCCTGGACAACAGAGTAGGAATCCATCTCAAAAAAAAAAAAAAAAAAAAAAATTTTTTCCTGGCCTTCATTACAACTAGGTAAAAACTTTGTGATCAACTTTTGGTCAATGAGATGTGAGTATAAATAAAGTGCGCAACTTCTGGAAAATGTCAAAGAGAGCATGCTCTTCTTCTTCTTCCCTTCCCTTGACTTGCTGGATAGGAGGTAAACACAATGGATGGGGCTCCAGCTACCATCTTGGATGAGGAGGTAGTGTTGGAGATAGAGACCATGGATGGCGGAGGAACAAGAAAGATGGAGCTTGAATACCACTGTAACACTTCAGCAGTCTCGAATTCACTACGTTTGGATTTCTTAGAAGTGAGAGAGAAATAAACTTGTATCTTATTTAAGCCACAGCTATTTTGCTCATTTGTTTGTTTTCTGTTACTGCAGGCTAAACCTAATTCTAGCTGACATATTCATGGACTACATCTAGTCCCCAGGTATATTTTGTTTGCCTACACAATAACATTTAAATATTTTAAATTCAAGTCGAGCATTTTAAAACCAATTGGTTCTTTCTTTCTTTCTTTCTTTTTTTTTTTTTTTTTGAGACAGAGTCTCTCTCTGTCTCCCAGGCTGGAGTGCAGCGTCACAAGCTTGGCTCACTGCAACCTTAGCCTCCATGGTTCAAGCAATTCTCCTACCTCAGCCTCCCAACTGTCTGGGACTACAGGTGCATGCCACCATGCCCGACTAACTTTTTGTATGTTTAGTAGAGACAGCGTTTCACTGTTTTAGCCAGGATGGTCTCAATCTCCTGATCTTGTGATATGCCCGCCATGGCCTCCAAAAGTGCTGGGATTACAGGTGTGAACCACCACTCCTGGATGGGTTTTTAAACATACAAATTTGAATTATGACTTTTTTTTTTTTTAGAGAGAGAGTCTTGCTCTGTCACCGGGTTGGAGGGCAGTGGTGCAATCTCGGCTTACTGCAACCTCCACCTTCCGTGTTCAAGTGATTCTCTTGCCTCAGCCTCTGGAGTAGCTAGGACTACAGGCGTGCACCACCACACCTGGCTAATTTTTGTATTTTTAGTAGAGACAGGTTTCACTATGTTAGCCAGGATGATCTCAATCTCCTGACCTTGTGATCCACCACCTCCTGGGAATACAGGCGTGAGCCACCACGCCCGCCCGTGTTTTTAAACACAAAAATTTGAATTATGACTTCTAACATGATGGAAGATCTGACACTCTTGGGCCTACAATTTCAGCCCAGAAAAACTGGAAGAGGCTGAATAGCACCTGCCCCTTTCAGCTGGGGCATGGATCCTCCTGTTCAACAGTCTCTCCTGAACCCACTTGATTCTACATTCCTGCCTGGCCTCTCCTGGCCCTGAGTTTGAGTTCCTGGGGCAGATCCGTCATCCACACTCAATTTCCTGGGAACCCCACAGCCCTCTGGAGAGCCCTTCTTTCCTGCCTTCTCTGCATGAGCTATGGAGAGCCTGGCCTCCCTTACACACCTTTGGGAACCAGCCTGAGTCTCACTCTCTGGCACAGCCACGGAGTGGGAGCGTTCTCCTGGAGGGAATTCCATCTGAAGGCAAAAGCAAGGTGGAGGACAGACATCATCTTGGAACCACAGAATTTACCAGTGAACCGCAGCCATGTCTGGGACTGGACTGGGCAGTGACTTGTCCTAGGCCATACAGCAAGTCTGCAGCAGAGCGGAAGCGAGAGTTGAGTTTCCCCATTCCCTGGCCGAGAGCACCAAGCTTCTTAGTTTTTGCAAGTTTGTGTGGAAAAACTTCCCTGGAAAAAGACAGTTTTTCTGTTATCCTCAAATTTATATTAAAAAAAAAAAAAGTCCCACTGTGTCCAAATCCAGGCTGTGGTAGGAGTGTGTGGGCAGAAACCTGCATATTTTGGTGAAGACAGCCCATCTGCCTCCGTCTTCTAGACCCTAACCTCCAAAATGCCTGTGATAGGGACAGAGGCCTCCACCTCATGGTGAGAGCTACCCTGTTCCAGTACCAGGCTAGGAATTTCTTCTCATAGAGGTCATAAGTTGTCATTCTTTTTTGTTTTGGTATCCCTGCTGCTAGCAAAGCACCTAGTACCTAAAAGAGGCTAAATACATATTTGTTGAATAAATAAATGAATGAAATAGCAAAAGTTCAGGGCCACATGTGATGAGCTCCAGGTGGCTGGCACAGTCACAAAACCTCACCTTCCCCTCCCAGCTTCCTGTCCTTAGGAATCAAATCACCAAACACTCCCAAATGAGGGTTTCTGAGCCTGCTAGTTCCAACCCCCATCCTTCCCTAACCCTCTGTGGACCCCTTCTGTGCTTCGAGAGAGACCCCAGAAGTAACTTCCTAAGCGGCTGTAGTAACCTCCCCGCAGGATACAGCCCCACTGCATGGGTTCTCTGCTGCGCCACAGGGGCTGACTAAGGCACAGTGCCCCATTCCAGTGCCACAGAGACCAGGAGGAAATTGCCCCACTATTAGGACCCATGATTTGTCTCTACAAGCAGCAAAGTTAACTAGAACAGCTAATTAATAAGAGAAATATGCAGCATCTCTGTAATTTTTAATTCCTCACCCACATGAATGCATTATTGGTTTACGTTAGAACTCATTCACACCCCACTGCTGATGTCCTTATCTCAGGGTTGCCAGCTTCAGGCTGGACGTGAAGGAACTTCTGCTGCTGATTTCCTAGCCCTTCAAATCATCTTAAGTATATTAGAGTCACATAAACAGGACATGTAATGAGACAGCCCTACTTTGCTTTGATACTCTTCATTACCAGCCTGAGAAAGGCAGGGGAAGGCAGGGGAGGGGGAGAGGCCCAGGAGAGACACCCGGAAGCTGATGATACATACACACATGTTGCCTGGTGATACACACAGGTGGCCTGCTGCAGAAACAAAGTCAAAACCAGCTAACTCTTCCCTGATCACATTCCCTGCCTCATGAGCACTGATAGTTGGCATCAGCAGAGAGACAGGAGGGCACACAGGAGAGATGTGGCATATGCCAACTTAAGGCACATAGAAAAAGGTTACTTTTTCAGCATCAAGATCCCTTCTCCCCACAGCATGCTGTGGATTCCTTAATGGAACTTCCTTGGTGGCAAAATGCCAACCAGAGGCTTTCTCCTTCCTCATACGATCATTTAGTCATTCAACAAATACTTTTTGAGCACCTACTATATGTCACACACTGTTCTAGTTATTGATGATACATCAGTGAACAAAAGGAGCATCAATCCTGGCCCTCATGGAGCATCCATTCCAGCCGAGAAAGATGGACATAAACAATAAGCCTAATAAATAAGTGCATTGCAGAGTTTGTTAATGTTGGGGGACAATTATCCACGGGCCTTTTGAAATTTTGTGCATCTCATTCTGATTTATCCTTTGCAGGATGTTTGCTACACAAACATCCTTGAAAGCTAGAGGTAATATTTCCCTTTGCAGCAGAAGGTGGATGTACTTACTACCCAGTTGATAAACCATTGTCTCTTCTGAAGAAAGGGGAAGCATGCTTACTATCTGTCATGCAGGATTCAGATTCCCCAAGCTCAGGTTTCTTTCCTATAACCTAACCCACTGCAGATGGCACCTGATCCTTTTCACTTCATCCTGGGGATTAAGGCTCATTTGGGGAATTGGTATGAGGACCATATTAAATAAGATAGGAGGTCTATGTTAGATAAGGAAGGATTAAATTTGTCCCTGACTTTAGTAAATTCTCTGATCAATAACACTGCCTCTGTCCTCAGAGTCATTCAAGTCAGCTTCAACTCATTGCCCAGGGTCACTTTAGATGATATGATTGCCCTAGGCTTTGTCCTGGCAGGTGACGGTAGAGTGCAATGGTTAATACTTCCTGTTGCACCAGGTGGGCTCCTGAAAGGAAGAGGTAGCATTTTGTCAGAACTTAGATAGACAGGGCTAACACCTGAGTGCCCTTGAAGGTTTCCCTGACTGGGCTGCCTGAGGTGGCCGCTGATGATGCTCATCTCCCACCACAATGACTCCACATCTCCCAGTGTTGCAATGAAGATATTCTCCTTTCCCTTTGGATGCTGCTTTCATCGCCCTAACTAGGTTGCCAGTCCAGGGCAAATACCAGGTCTCCGAGTGTCTCCAGTCTGTCATATACCTGGCAGAGCACTCTGCTCATCATAAACCATCAATAAATTCTCAGTGACAACAACAAGACTCCTACTCAATGCCAAGCATGGTGCCTGTCCTGAAGTCGCATAACCTGTGGATGGGCTGATGAGGAAGAGGAAGTCATGCTGAGGCTGGGCTGTTGAGGCCACAGAGTCCTTCTCTCTCCCCTCCAAGGTTCTCCTCTCTCTGGCTCAGCCTGCCCTGGCCATCCCACTCCTCAGGGGGAAGTCACACCCATTTCCCACACACTTTTTGGTGAATGGAGAAGCCATTTCCCCAACCAGAGCTCACCCCTCCTCCCCTACAGCCAAGCATCCCAGGAGAGGAGGTGGGGAAGCTGGTTAAGTACTTCCCATGTCTGCATCCTGCTCCCCCAGCCTCCGCGACTATTATTGGTAAGCGAACGAATTTTCTCTCCTGACATCTGTAGCTCTTAGCAGTGAATATATTTGAAAAACCCTTTATGATTGCTTGAAATCATCCCTGCAATTTGATTCCTGATATTTCTCTTTACTCAGTGAATGATTCTTTTAACTCATTATATCTTATACTGCAGGCCTGCCCATCTCCCCCACCAGCACACACCACCGTGGATATTTATCCCCATTCTCCCACAACCTGCAGAGAAGTGTCCCTAGCAAGCCCCACCTCCACCCTCCCCATCTGTCTCCTTCACTGCTTCTCCAGCCCGCAGACATCCCCTCCTCTCAAGCCTCACACTCCACCAGGGTTTTGGGAACAGGACAATTTCTCAGGGGAGAGGGGTCTTTTCTTCACCCACCTACTGTGAGCCTCGCATACCACCACCCGCTTGTTATCATGATTATTTCCAATTCCTTCCAGAACACTTAGCATTCCAGCCTCAGCATGTAAAGCAACCTTTCCTCCAGGGGAAAAATAAGGTTTGTGGATTAGTAATAATACCAGCGATCAGAATAACAATATAAATCAGAATGGGTCTCAGAATACTCCGAGGCTGATGGTGGGTGGGGATGCTGAGTGGCACAGACAGCCTCACTGGACCATAAAGATGTGCCTGCCCTGGACCTTCCTGCAGTGGGAGGGAGGGCAGAGGAGGGAGAGGAGCAGGTGGGAAAGGTTCTAAAGGCACAAAAATGTACTCGGATCCCAGGTGAACCCTGCGGATGTCTTACGACTCCAGTGCAGCACGTGTCCAACCACAATGTAGAGAGAGAAAATACACCCCCAGTGGGGCCTTTCCTGCTCTCTTCTCACCACTGGGCATTCAGCATCCCCCTGGATTAGATCCAAATAGTATGCCTTTTCAGTGGCACCTGTCACTATACCCCCATTTATTTATTTATTTATTTTGCAGATACTTGCTGGTCACCTTGTATGTGTGAGGAACTATGTCTGGGGCTAGGAGGACGAAGAGGACTATGTCAGGTTCCTGCACAGTCCAGCACGGAAGATGGACACAGAAATGACCATACCAGAACACAGCCTCAGCTGCTGGGTGGAGTAGCCTGGAGGTCAAGAGCCCAGATTTTGGAGTCAGCCTGTCTGGGTTTGAATCTCAGCCTTAATACTTGTTAATTGTGGGACTTTAGGCTAGTCTTTTCTGTGCCTTGACTTCCCCTTCTGTAAAATGGGGATATGAAAAGTATCTACCTCATATGGCTAATGTGAATTAATATAGGAAAAGCTTTTAGGACAGAGCCTGGCCGATGGCAAGTGCTGTATGTCAGCTATCTCTATTAAAAGGAAGGATTTATTCAGTTTCCCAGCACCTTTCCTTGAAAGAGGTTTTATTACATTGATCATTATTTGTCCTTAAAACTTTTGGTTCTCAGGACAAAGGGAGACCAAATAATCTCCATTTCACAAAAGGAAGAGCTGAGATTGACTCTGGAGAGGTTGGGAAAACGATCTGGGGAGGAAAGAAATATCCTCAAAAGATAAACTGAGTCAGAAAGGTAGGGTGTGCCTTCTGCTGAACACACAGGGGGATCAGTGCCCTTGATCCTGAGCAACTCAAATTCAGGGAGCATGTCTCTGTTTATACCCATGGCTCAGGAAGGAGTGTGGGATCAGGTTTCTTCCAGAGGGGCTCCTGGGGTAAGTTGACAAGAGGCCAAGCCAGGCTAAAACAGACCTTCTTCCAGGCAGCTGCTCCGCCCCTGAAGTTCCATTTGCTCTCACCACCTGGTAGGTATCTCCAGGTGCTTTGTTCACTGGACTGATGTGAGGGTCCCTACGGCACCTGGAGCCTCCCCGCCTGGACTGGAAGGTTCAGAGGCTGAGTCATACTCTCCAGCCAAACTGGAAGATCCCACAACTAGAACAGGGTCTCCAGCTGCCTATGGGTCTCCTCTTGGCCCTCAAAATTGGTTCTGCCGACAGGGCTCCCTTCAGTGGGGAGGGGATGTGGGAAGTGATTCAGATGCTGTGAATCATGGGAACCTGCCCTAAGGCTGGGAGTGCCCTGTCTTCCCAGACAGGCTACAGACACACATTGCCTTCTCATGATGGAACCAGACAGCCCTACCCTCCAGACCCCACCTCCACATCCACAGAAATCCCCCCTCATCCACAAGAGAATGCGGCACAGCTGGGGTGATGTGCTGCTCAGAAGGGTCCCCAGGGAGGAGCCAGAGGGTACCTCATCTCTATCCATCATGCAGGGAGGGGTCTCCATGAAATGCCATGGAAGCTCCAGATATTGATCGTTTGGTATGGCTCCTAAAGCAGTTTACATCTATGAAGCAGAAACTTTTGCTTCAGTCCTCTATGCTATTCAGAATGGGTCTTACTTTCTCCATTTCACAGATAAGGAAACTGAGGCTTAGACAGGTGGAGAGGCTTACCAAGTGCACATAGCCAGTAAGGGCCGCACAGACTCTCAGGCCATGGTCTCTCAACTCCAAATCCAGTGCTTTTCCACAGCCGTCACTGTGGGGTGTGTGAACCCTGCTTGCATTTGGGCTTTCAGCTCGGGAAGCAGAGCTCGCAGCTCACAAAGAGCCAAGGGAGGCAGGCCCAATAGCAGAGGGGTATAGGGGTATTCATATCTCTAGAAGTCAGAGGCATGCAGGTGTTCCTTTCCTGGTCTGGTTTGACCCCAGTCGAGCTGCCTCGGGGGCGGAGCTGCAGGGTGAGTGCGCAAGAGCTTTCTGGAAGGGGCGGTGAGTGAGCAGCTGCAGGAGGACACGTGGCCCAGCGCGGTGGGGCTGCCGGAACCATTACTGCAGTGATTAATTAGGCTCCTTCCACGCGGAGCCGCTGGGTTCCCAGGGCTGTCTGTCAAAACTGCAGGGCTCAGCAAACTGCAGGGTACCAACCTGGAACCACCATCCAGATCTGCTAGCCTGGGGAGGGAGAGTGTTCCCTGGCATGCTGAAGTTCTGCACCCAGGCTGGGCTCAGGCCCACCCCTGCCTGGGAGTGGTAGTGATGCGAGTGGGTCACTTATTGCTTCTACCGGAGAGTTTAAGGGCCTCACCAGCTTAAACTACTATTTATCAAAGACCTGCTATGGGCATCCACTAACTTTCATTGGTTATCATGTGTCATTCCTGCTGCAACCCCATTTTCTAGATGAAGAAACTGAGGCTCAGAGGAGTCAAGAAGTTGCCTGAGGCCAGCAGTGTAAATGAGGGGATAGAGCAGGGAATCTGTCCTTCTAAGACTCCCACATCTGCTTTATCAAGCCTAGGATAGGGGAGAAGTACCCACACCCTTCAACCTAGGGAACCCTAAGACCAAGACCTCTTGCCCTTAGAATCCCTTTCTCTCAGGTAAATCATTCAAGGGTCACCACAGACTCAATAATCTCACTCCTCCTTACATTCCCCTATCCAAGCTGCATGTGCTCTTCCCATCTGGGGCCAGAGGCAGATGGGATAAGGGAAAGAGTTAGTATTGGCCCCTTCACCCAAACACAGCCACACGGAAAGCCCCACCTGCAAGTGTCCACATGCGTCTTCTCCAGACGCAAGCTGGAAACAGCCGAGTAACAGATGATGGCCACCTTGGCTTTCCCTGTTCTCTACTTAAACAAACTGGGGTGCTCAGTGGTTTTAGGACCATGAATTAAAGTCAGGCTGAAAACGAAGGCTAAGAGTGTCCATGAAGCATCACCACCAGTAGATCACTAGTCCTTCATGGCGTCTGGATTCACGGCAGCATCTACCGGTCAACCAGGAGCGTAAGTGTTGAGTGTCACTTGCAAGGGGCCAGCACATCAACAAAATGCAAATGTGTATGAGGTTGTCCCACCAAGCCCTCACATCTGTGGTGATGTAACTCCCACACCCCCAAGGATGAGCTGCAGGGATGTGAGGGGGACCCCAAGTTTCTGAGGACAGAAAAAGGTGAAGAGAAATCAAACGAGAAGCAAGTTGTATTCGCGTTCTCTGGCAGCCATAACAAAATGCCATAAGGAGAGGGTTTTCTGTTTAAAACAACAGAAATTTATTTGTTTAGACCTCTGCAGGCTGAAAGTTCAAGATCAAGGCGCCAGCAGGACTGCTTCCCTCTGGGGCCTGTCTCCTTGGCTGACAGATGGCCACCCTCTCACTGCGTCCTCACAGGTTGTCTCACTGTGCCCATGGGTCCTAGAATCTCTCTGTGTCCTCTTAAGCTCCTCTTCTTATAAGGAAATCAAATTAAATTAGGCCCCACACTAACAGCCTCAGTTTAACTTAATCATCTCTCTAAGGATCCTATTTTCTAATCTAGCCACATTCTGAGGTACCGGGGGTTAGGGCTTCAGCACATACATATTGGGGGGATGTAATCCAGCTCAGTGTTCTACCCTCTGGAGCCCCCCAAATTCAGGTCACATGCAAAATACATTTACCCCCATCCCAACCAACAGTCCAAAAGTCTTAACCCCTTCCAGTATCAACTCTGAGCTGCAGCCATGTGACCAGGGCCCCAAAAGACTGAGGATGGTTAAAGGTACAGGAGCAGCCAAAAGGGGGCTGAGGGGTCTCGCAAGGCTGAAACTCCATAAAGTAGAGTCTAACCCTTGGGTGGGACTGGGAAGGATGTCTCCAAAGTAAATGGCCTGACCCCAAGATCTCACTGGGCTAGTACTATCCTCACGGGGGTGGATCAGGTTAGTGAGGATGGGGTAGGATGAGAGGCTATGAGGATGAGGACAGACAAGTTGTGCAAGGCTTTGGGTATAAGGGAACTGCCTGCTGTGCCTCCCTATGGGAGCAGTCCTCTGTGTGTGTGTGTGTGTGTGTGTGTGTGTGTGTGTGTGTGTGTGTGTGTGTGTTTAAATGCTATAATTGGTTTGTATTCCCTGAGTGTGCAGCTCAAAGGCCTGGGGGCCAGGGCAATAGATCTATTGATTAACATTTTCATTCAGTTCAAGATATGGAAAGTGGGTCACTTTTGAGATGCATCTTGCCAGAGGAAGGTGCCTTTGCCTTGAATGTTACTGGGCAACTCTGTGCTGTGATCTCTGGAAGAAGGTATAGACCCAGCTAGGGAGGCTGGGAGGGACCTGACCCTATGGATCTTTCCAGAGTAGAGGGAGAGACCCTAGGGCTCAGAGCTCATGGAGACGTGGATTCCAGGGTGGGGGATGTTTTTTATTTATCTCTGGAAAGCCTTTAGAGTCTTTCTAAAGCTGTGCCAGCCGTAGCCTTGAGTCTGTGGTGACCTTGAAGGCCCTCAGAGCAGCAGGCCCCTTTATCTGTGGTTTTTAAACATAAGCACCACTGCAGGAGTTTGATATAATGATAGACTTCAAGGCTTTCGTCTTGAGATCTCTCGGAGTGAGGTCCAGGATTCTGCATTTTAACAAGGAGTTCAGGGAGATTTTATGGTCCCCCCGATTGGCACTTGAGAAGAAGCCTGGGTCCTCTACAGGGCTGCTCCCTTAGCAGGGTGACCAGCTGGAGAAGCTGGGCCCTAGAACCAGTGCTAAGGCTGCGTGGCTGCAGCATAGTCTGGTCACCCCATATGTCCTTCCAGGAGAGAAAGAGACCCCTCTGGCATAACATCAACCATTCCTGATAAACTAGAGGTAACACCTTCCCACACCTCTGTCAATGCCTTACAGCCAAAGCCCCCAGGAACCTGTAGTTAGACAAGTTGGGTTTACGACTTGATGCATTCAGAACATGAAAAATGGATAATCATGAGACATCTCGGTAAGAGGCTAGAGCTGGGAAGAAGCTATTATAGGATCTGGCTTTGGTAAGCTGACTTGGGGAGAGTCCAAGAAAGCAGACGTCTGCTCTGGATTGAGTGCTGTCAGAAAGCAGGGACATGTCTGTGATTGGGTATTTCAATAAGTTTGATCTGTAGGGAGGACAGACTAAAGTGAGGCTAACACTGCAATTGGTAGAGAAGCAGCAGTCCCTCACGTTAGCTGGGGAGGGGCCGGTTGCTATTTTATGGTTTAGACAATGTTCATGTTTTGCCCGTGTTCAGACATGATTGTGGAATAGACTTGTCTCTGCCTTGATCCATTCTTGTCACAGGTGGCTTTGTCTGATGTTGATGTTCCTTCTATGAAATTGTCTATGTTCGTGATAGACATAGACGTTCTCCACCACGACATTCCAGGAGAATGCCATGGCCGGCTCGTGGACGTCAGGGGCCACTTTTCACTTCCTCATGATCCTATTACTTCTCCACCCAGGGAAATTGGGCTGTTTGTGCACTGTCCAAAGGAGGGACAACAACCAATGAAAGTGACCTTTTATCTCCCACCTCCCAGCTACTCTGACCAGGCTACACCCTGTGTAGCCTCAGGTGTCCCTCCACCAATACCAAGCCTGAGGTCTACTCTCTCCTCAGTGACGGATTCCCCTCCCATCTCTGTATTCACTGCCCTGCCCACTCAAAGGCATGTCCCGTGCAAAGGAGACATCCCCTCTCTGTTTCTTTCAGTCCTGATTTCACATTGCCTCTCTGCTGCTATGCTCCCTATGTTGGTACGACTGCTTCAAATGACAGCCCCTACGTTGCTCTCATCCTACAGCTCTTGGCCCAGCCAGACCCTTCCAGAAGGGTAAGGAGGGGCATTAGATGATGTGTAAGATGTTGAGGTTGATGGTGTTTTTAGTGTTGATTTCAGTGACGGTGGCCATAGAGGCAGTGATCACGTTAATAGTGGCAGTGATAGTGATGCAGGGGTGTGTTAAGGATGATGGTGACAATGGTGACGGTGATACCATTGCTGGTGGTTGTAGTGGCAGTGGGAGTGATGTTGGGGGTGGTGGTGATAGAGTTTGTGGCCAAACAGTGATGGGGATGGCGATCGTGATGGTTATCATAAAAATTCATTTATAGATTGAAATTCTTAAGATCCTTTCACAGTGTTCATGGAATAATCTCAGAGTTTATTAGGTTATTCTACTTCTTTCTTCAGGCAAGGAAATTCTAAATCAACTTTCTCACATTGCTCACAGGCAGACAGTAATGCAAAATTAAGCTGGTATGACAGATATCCTGTGGAGTCTACTTCCACATCTGCAGCTCCGCACTTGCCCCATTTCCAGGCCCGTGAAAAGAGATGCAGGTGGCCACTGAATTTCTGGCAGTGCCTTCAGGCGCTCGCTGATGAGTGCTGATAACTGTGAGGCACCTGGGGAGACTCAAGAGGCCTGTCTCTGATAAGACCTGTCATATGCAGCTACTGACAAGGATGGACACAAGATAAAGGGCCTTTTATCTTATGTCCATCCTTGTCCGTAGCTGCATATGACAGGTCTTGTCAGAGAGACAGGCCTCTTGGAGCCCCACAGCTGAAGCTGGCCCATTGGGTAGGGACACACTGTGCTGATAGGCTGGACCAGAGAACTCAGAAGCTGAGATGCAAGAAGTTTTTCTTTTTGTTTGTTTGTTTGTTTGTTTGTTTTTTTTTGAAGACAGAGTTTTTGCTCTGGTGCCAGGTGCCAGGCTGGAGTGCAGTGCTGTGATCTCGGCTCACTGCAACCTCCACCTCCCAGGTTCAAGCAATTCTCCTGCCTCAGCCTCCTGAGTAGCTGGGACTACAGGCAGACGCCACCACGCCAGCTAATTTTTTGTATTTTTAGTAGAAATGGGGTTTCACCATGTTGGCCAGGATGGTCTCAATCTCTTGACCTTGTGATCTGCCCGCCTCAGCCTCCCAAAGCACTGGGAATACAGGCTTGAGCCACCATGCCCAGCCCCAAGATGCAAGAAGCTTTGAGGAGCTGAATGCCAGTGAGCAGCCAGCAGTGAAGGTGGGGCTGACAACCCAGGATGCACAAGACTGAGGTTTCCAGGGAAGTCAGTTATCAACACAACGCCTGAGGAAAAGGGCCCTGAAACGGGGTCACAGCTGCCCCGGACGGTGGACTGTTACACACACCCTACGATAGGAGCACCCTGTGACTGGCTTCGTGGGGCAGGGAAAGCCTGGGCCCGAAGCAAAGAGTGTTGTATCCTGCCCTGGGAAACCTGGATCATACCCCACACAGTCTCCATGACTTCGTTCCTCCTTGGGACACTCAGGACTCAGAGCCACAGAGTTCAGGAGCTTGAGGTTTGCAGAGATCCCCAGGGAACTTTTGAATTCTATGGTGGCTTTTGAGATATTTGCCATCCAGGGAATCCACCACATCAATTCCCCAGATAGAAACTGTTCTGACCCAGTCACGGAAACATAAAGCACTCTAGATATTTCCAACAGTAATAATTTAATATAGGAAATTGGTTACCCAAGTGGTGGAAGAGCTGAGGAGCCAGAAAAGGGACAGCAAAGCAACCAGCTGTTAGCAAGAACAGAAAGCCACTGTGACCCTTAGGGCTGGCTGGAGAGACAACAGGAGGTGCTGTTTCCAGAAGCCAGATGCCAAGTCTGTTTGGTAGAAGCTGGAACTGTGTTGTGTACTCAGCAGAGAGATCTCCAGAGTGGAGTACACTCAGATCCTCCCCCAAATTTCCACTCACTAAAGCAGGAAGATTTTAATGAGAGAAACACCCTAGCTTCTCACCTTTTCTTCCTTGCAATCTCCCATTATTTCTCTCATTGTCTGACCCTGGCAAGAAGCCAGTTGCAAGGAAGGCTGGGAAATGTAGTGCACAGAAGGGCAGCTACTATGGTTTGAAGGTTTTTGATCTGTATGAAATTCCATTTGAAACTTAATCTCCAGTGCAACATTATTGGGAGGTGTGGCCTTTGGGAGGGGTTGAGTCAGGAGGGCTTCGCCCTTGTGAATGGCATTAGGTGCCCTTATAAAAGGACTTGACAAAGAGAGTTTCCCTCTCTTGCCCTTCCACCTTCTGCCATGTGAGGATGGTGTTTCTCCTCCCTGGAGGATGTGGTGTTCAAGGAGCCATCTTGGAAACAGAAACAAACCCTTACTAGACAGTCAATCTACTGGTACCTTGATCTTGGACTTCCCAAACTCCAGAACTGTGAGAAATAAATTTCTATTGGTCATGAATTATCCACTCTGTGGTATTCTGTTAGAGCAATACTCATGGACTAACACAGTAGGAAATAGATTCTTAAAGCAAAGAGGCATTGACTACCATATGTTCCAGCCTTAGGAAGTTGAATTATGTTAGGAACTCAGGGGGCCAATGACTAATGCCCCTTTTCCACACCTAGTTCAGGGCTAAGAAATGGATACAGGAGACAGGCAGATGGAGACCAAAATATTACCTTTAGACCATTGAAAAGGTGGAGAATCTGGCATTAGGTCTCTCAGCCAGGTGGGCTTGCTAATACCTCATTCCCTAATTTGACAGGCTCATTAAGTCTCAAGGAGAGCTAGACGTCAGCAGTCCCAGCCCTATCCTGTGGTGGGGAGAAGCAGAAAATACATGCCTTCTATCAGCAAAGAGATCCCAGAATGGAGTACACTCAGATCCTCCCCCAAATTTCCACTCAGAGAAGTCACCTCCTCCCCAGGATTGCCATGAAGGAAGCAATAAAGGAGGAGAAGATTGTTGCTCTGATGGAATCCCCTCCGCTTGGAACCAGAGACAGGCTGACAATTAACCCTGGAGCCTCCTGTTGGGAGTGCAGAATCAGCTCCACAGCATCTCTGTCAATTGGCTCCTCAGCCTCTCTTGAAAATCGTCAGTGATGGAGACTCAGCACCATCCAAAGTAGCCCTTTCTATCTCCACACAGTTCTGGTGGTTAAAATATTCTTTATGTTAATCTAAATTGTTCCTACAATTTCTATTTCTCCCTCTGGTGCTTCACATAATACATCTGATCCTTCTTCAAGGAGGTTACTTAAAGAAGGCAAGTATATCATCCTGAGATGTAACTTCTCCAAGTTAAATACCCTTTTATTTGATCCCATATGTCCAAGGTTTTCCAACTGCTCAGCACCTACTCACCTCTTTCTGAGCAAATTAAATTGGTCAAGTCATTTTCAAGGCATGGCACCCAACCAGACACACCAAGAAATCACCCTGTCATCACTACCATACAAGTGACTATCATGGACCCTCTCCTGAACGGGGATTTTATATTTACCATGGACAATATTACTCAGTGGGATAGGCACTAATGTTCCCCATTTGGAAGTGG
Source organism: Sapajus apella (assembly GCF_009761245.1). Taxonomy (NCBI): domain Eukaryota; kingdom Metazoa; phylum Chordata; class Mammalia; order Primates; family Cebidae; genus Sapajus; species Sapajus apella. Next base: position 8,216,161 of record NW_022437023.1, read on the forward strand.
GAAAACTGAGGTTCAGAGAAGCTGTAACCTGCCCAGGACCATATAATTAGCCAATGACTCACGACCGTCTCAGACCACATTTGTTCTGCTACGGCCCACTGTTTCCAACGCTAAGAGGTAAAGCAATGCGCATCAGTCAGGTTCACAACCACACCAAATGTCCTGCTTGGGGTCAGGTTCCAGGCCATGCTGAGGTTCGATGGGAGTGGGCGGCCAGGCAGATAGCTAAAAGAGCAGTCAGGGGGCTGTAAGCAGGTGAAATATAGTTTCATTCAGCAGATCCCTCAGCAGCTTCTTCACACTAGCTCTCTCACACTGTCCACCTTGTTTCAACTATCTGCTCTGGCTCTGTGGCTCCTGCTGCCCCCACACCTGTAGCTACACTCCCTGGCTTGCAAGGCCAGCTCTGTCAGGGTCTGCAGCTTAACTCTTTCTCTCTGGGCACAAGCTAGTTCCTAGCTCCCCACTGCCTGCCTTCAAGGTGACAGACTCTCCCTTACAGAGGTTAGTAGTGTTATTCTCTCTCTGGGCCCACATGCAAGCCATGCCATGCTGCGCTGTGCCAAACTGAGCCCTGTGCACAGCATCAGCAGGGCAGTTATACCTTCTACAGACAATAAGGGCATAGAGCCAACAGATGGCATTCCCATGTTATGGCTACATGGCTGTGACAGCAAGTGGAGTTGTACACCTGTACTCTAAACTCACTGAGTCACTCTGGATGTTTACCCTGCCTATCCTTGACCAAAGCACAGCCATGTTCCTTACAGTAACCCACTTACAGACAGTGAAGTTGATGAAGCCCAGTGGAGAAGTGAGATCCTGAGGCTCTCCATCCACAGGGCATAAGAGGAAGACAAGGGCAGAAAAGCCAGAGAGATCCTGAGCCCAAGGGCCCTTCTGTACTTAGATGTGGCCCCACAGTGATCCTGCCTTCTTGGCTGGGGGAAATGACTCAGATCCAGGACACCTGGCCCAGCATCCTCCTCCCCCAACAAACCCAGAGGAGGGGGACACAGCAGCAGCATTTCCTGGCTTCTCACCAACCGGAAACCCCGAAACACAGAGCCACAGTTTTCTCATGTTTATTTTAATATGTTTTAGGCAAATAGCTTCAGTAGAAATGCTCATTTCTGAGTGTAGCTGAATAAAGCCTTCAGCTTTTCCCAGTGCTTGAGACAGAAAGGAAATCACGTGTTAATAATTCATCAGAGGTCTTTGTGTGTGTCTCTGTGTGTGTGTGTCTGTGTGTTCGTCTAAGGCTACTGAGAACAAGTCTCATATTTCTCATTTATAGGTCTCAGATATCATCCGACAGAAATCCATTCTTAAGTGAAATATTGATAGGTTTATTCTGCCATCTTAAGCGTGTCTCCTAAATTGCTGTAATTAAGGCTAGCAAAGAGGGGTGGCAGCAGAGAGGGCAGAGCAGGGATGCTGACGCTAGACCTGAGAATGCACGTACACACACAAATCACACACACGCACACACACTGGCTGGTGATTAACAGCCAGCTGCCCTGAATGGAGCTGATGGCTGGATTCCCAAAGAAGAGTCACAAAGAGTCAGCTTAGACTCCTGCTCCCAGCTTGAAGTCCCTTCTCCATCCAAAACCACTTTGGATCTAAACCCTCTCACCTGACCCGTTATAGTGGCCACATGATAATTTTGGTGGCCACAATCTGTTTCTCACTTGTGGACCAGCACTTTAGAAGACTCTAAGAACCAGGTCTTTAAGATGAGGAGATGCCCACGGGGAAAAAGTGACAGCCCCTGCCCCAGGATGGCCACCCCAGGTTGTCTGCCCATGAGCCCTGCAGCCTTGGGGATGGGAGTGTTGGTGTCTGTGGTTGGAGTGGGTCTTGGAGTGCAGTAAGAGATGAGAGACAAGGGACTGGGGAGTGGAGCCTCAAGGAGATGTGGGCAGGCCAGGAAAGACGGGAATTAGTAACATAGGAACACACAGCAGGGAGTAAAAGAGGTTCCTGTTTTCAAAATCTAGTTACTGCTCCACAGCTCCACGGGAAGAAAGGGCCTGTGAGTGTGTGTGAGTATTCCAGGGGGCCTGGCCAAGCTTGTTTGGAGCCTGAAGACTTGTTTCTTTCATATTCCTAGTCTATCTCCTTCTGACTGTGTGTTCCCCCTTTTCTCCCTCTTCTTTCCTTTCTCCATCTCTCCCTCCCTTTCTCCTTCCTGCCTTCTTCTTCATCCCATCATCCTACCTTCTTTCTCTTTTTTATTTCTTTCCCAGGAAGAATCAGAAGCAATTGTAAACATTTATCAGAGAGGCTTTAATTACAACGTGAAACACTCAGCTGCAGCCCAAGCTCATTTCCAGCCCTCTGTCCTCTTAGGAGTTAATTATTTAAAGTAAAGTAATGCAGTTCCTGTCAGTGGGCTGTCCCCCATGGAGGAGAACTCATCTGATACACCTGTTCAGGTATCCTTTTCCTTCTAGGTCCTTAAATGGAAGCAAGATACCAAAGTGCCCTTCTCCTAGAGAGCCTTTCTCCCTGTCTGAGGTCTCTCCTTCTTAATTAGGAAGCACAAGAACTGGAGAAGGAGTGGAGATAATGGGATCAAAGTGTGGTGATGGGGAAAGTATTCTTTTTAGATGAGAGTGGCAGAAGGTGGGGAGAAATGGAAACTGCTTGTGGCGTGAAAATGGGGGCAGAGTGTTATTATTGGTAAAATGTATTCGGCAGCTGACACAAAAGGACACGCCAGAAGGGGAGGCTGTTGCCTTTCAGATTAGGGGGTTGGAATGAGAAATTGGGTCAGGGTAGTAAAAGAAATCAGACTTGGAGTAGAGTCTCCAGAGGAGCTGTGAGTCCTGATCATATGCATTCATTCATTCATCCATTTATTTACTCATTCATCGACTATTGATTATACATGAGGAATGTGCCAAGCACTGAGTAAGGCACTGGGGTCAGAGTACAGATAAACAGTCCCTGGCCTAAAGGAACAACCCAAGATCATAGCATCTGCATACGCCCTTGGTCTCTAGTCTATCTTCCAGAGACAGACACACGTCCTCAGCATTGCTAGAGTGCAAAGGTCATAAGAGAATGACAGTTGTGGGAGGCATAGGGGTGAACAAAACAAAATAGCTCCTTAGGATCACCCATCCTAAGACAGAGGGGTGCGTGAATCACAGCAGGTCAGACCTGGAAGGCCTTCAACACCACTGGGTTAGTCCAAATGTCCTGGAAGACTGAACCCAGAGACAGGATGACACAAAACCACATAGCTGGTCTATGACTAAACCGAGATCAAGCAGGACAAGCCTTACAGACACTAATTAAGAGGCAATATCACACAGAAGATATTGTCCAAAATAATGTACCTCTCAGATGCCTAGGGAAACCAGGTTCCCTTATGTGCCCAGCACCTGGCAGAAGGCCAGGCACCTAGCAGGTGCTCGCTCAGAGCTTACAGGGCATAAAGAGAGTGTCTGAGCCAGCCGAGCCACCTCCCTGGTAAACCTAGATACATGCTTAGAGGCAAGACCTGGAGCCAGAAACTGTGGCATAGAGAGCATAGACACGTTAAAAGAAAATGCACGTACCTAGTCCTCAGGCTCTGCCTGTGTGTGTGCATGTGCACATGTGTGTGTGTGACCTTTGAAAAATGTGACTATGTTTTTGGGGGAGTGGGGTGGGACAGATTGACCTTACTTATGGTGCAGAGCACATAGAAGCATGGTAGGGGAAGAACGCAACAGATTTGGATCCAATTCTCATTTCAAACTCTTAGTTACTGTGCAATCTTGTTCAAGTTACTAAACATGTTGAGTCTTGTCTGCCTCGTCTGTAAAATGGGCATAGTAAACCCTATTGTCTCCAGAAGACACATGGATTAGGGTGTGTGAAGAGCTGTAGGTAGAGTGCTGGCCCACACAAGATGGATCAACGGTATCACAGCAGCTGTCACCCTGGGCTGCAAGGACAACAGCCAAGCATCTTCTGAATAGGCACCACACAAGTTGGGACAGGTGACCCAGGAGTTTCACAGACAGTGGGGCAGACTGTCTGGGTTTTGCTTTTTGTTTCTTTTTTTTTCTACCAGATGATTCACTAATGCAATCACTTGCTTGAGGATAACTGGGAATGAACTCACATTTCCCAGCATGAGGCATAACAAGTAAGAAATGAAAGAGGGAAAGAAACATCATGTCCTTCACTTTCCAATTTGCATAGCACATTCTCACCTACGTCACCTCTATGGTCCAGCCTTCTAACCTCCTCTCCAGAAGAGCCAAGAAGGCATGGGCAGGGTCTGCGGATCCCCAAAAGGATACGTTGTGCTTCTGTTCATTCCTCTGAAGAGAGCCTGTAGGTTTCCTCAAGACTGCCCATCCTCAGGGAATCCTCAGCCTGAGCAAGGAAGACACAGCCCTGCCCTCAGGAAGCCCCATTCTGAGGCCAAGCAACATTTGCCTACTGAGCCGTGGGCACTGGAGAGAGATTCGACAAAAGCAGGGTTCAGGCGGAGGGCCCAGGACCAGGCTTGCATCCACACCCTCTACCCTCTTCTGCCGCCCTAAAAACTTGAAGGCTCGTGCTAAATTCAGGCAGCACGTAGTCACAGACCCTCAGCAAGCAATTAGTATTCTAAACATGAAATTAATTTGTCCTACAAATATGAGAACCTAGTAATTTGTTTCACTTTTATTTTATTGTCAGATAGGATTCATTTTCTACATGATTTTATGGTTGGATAGGATTCATTAGAAATTTTTCCCCAACTACTTCTCTTTTAAAAAAAAATCCCTTTTCTGTGCAGCCAGTGGCTGAGCTAGCCTTAGCCTTTCTTTTTAATACTCCTAATAGTGCCCATTTCCATGCAAAGTCCGTTGCTGTAGCCCCGGGTTGTGCACCTCAGTTTCACTTTAATTTCCAACCCTGAAGAGCCCCACTACCAAAATGGAGATAAATCTTTCTGGAAGCTCCTGCAGTGGGACCTTTGATAATGGAGCGGTCAGGACAGTTAACAGCTCTGATGTTTCTCCGTGTTATTTACTGACAGCATGATCCTCATTCAATAATAACTATCATTTATTTAGCACACACCTGGGCCAGGTGCTGGCCTGGGTCACTTAAATTCACTACCTGTTCTCCCTTCAACCTCTGCCTGTGCCCTCCTTACCATCAGATCACTGAAAACAGAACCCCTAGGGGTACGCTCAGCCCTGTCAGAAGAGAACCCAAAAAGGCCAACCCTAGCCTATCTTCCAAGGCCGCTTCAACTTTGACCATAGTCTCTGCTTTGTCTGGTGTCCTGCTCACTGACCTCAGCTCAACTCTCAGAACTAGGCCCCTGCGTATCCCTTCTTTTATTATATAAGCAGACACTTGGTCTTCATCTCCCTCATCAGACTAGATAATGAGGCTATACATCTTCCATCAGATCAGCACAGGTTAGCTCTCCCGCCTCAGACTGGGTGAGGTCAGACTAGACTCTCCCCGAGTCCAGGAGTGTCTCCCCCCTCAGACTAGGATCATACTACCGAGACTGGCAGGGTCAGCATCTCAGGGTCACTCCCTCCCACACAGGGCAGTTCACCTTGTCACATTTTCTCACTGAACCCTTCTCTTTTTATAGCACAGACCCCAACTGTAATTAATCATCTGCATAATTGTCTATTTAGCATCTATCTTCCCCTCTGGACTATAAGGTTTGGGCGGGCAAAGACAAGTCTAGCCTGCTCACTGCTATATCCCAGCACCTACCACACTCTCTGGCACAGAGAGGTCCCCAATAACTGTCTGCTAAATGGACAAATAAAAGAATGAAGTGCCCCAGACACACACACTGTCACAGAGGACCCAGGACTTGGAACTCAGACGTCTGTCAAGGCTGGAGAAATTTCCTAAAGAATACTGAATTATCTCCCAGCGTTCTCCCGGCAGCTCTGTGAGATGGGCACTCAAAGGCAAGACAGTGGAAGGGTAAGAAGCAAGACCACCTGGATCTGGAGCTCACTTTTGCTTCTTGCCAGCTTGTGATCTTGGGGAAATTTTTAAATTTCTCCGTAACTCGGTTGCTCCATCTTTACAAATGGGAATCATAATATATTTGCTTTGATTCCGTAGACCAGACCCACTCCAGCCTCAGGGTCTTTGCATTCTTCAGGACAGGGACCCAGGGCAATCAAGTTATGACCACGATGAGTTATAAACACACCTTTACCACCAGTCACTTCCATTTTAGCACCTAGACAGTGAGTGTTTCTACCTGATGCAGGGGCTGGAGAATAAGGGACTGGCTTAGTCTATGTCCTCTGCGAAACAGATGCCAAGAATATAAGCGAGAATAACATAGATGTGGATTGTATAATACATGTAAAGCACTCAGAATGTTCTCAGTACACAGGGGGCATTCACTTAGTGTTAGCTACTGTTACTACGATTATTAGCATCGCCTTTGTGCAGATGCAGAAACTAAGACTTCAAGAGGCTAATTAAGTTGTCCAGGGTTCCGGGGCTAATCGATAGGCAAGCAGGGCTATGACTTCTGGACTTGGACTCCTGCTCTGGAATTCTAATGTCCATCAGACTTTTTCTCTTCTAGGACAGAGCAGTTGGCCAATGCTCATTAAGAAGCATCAGAAGGGGTCTTAGAAGAAAACAAGCCATTTCTGGTGTTACAGCCTTGGAGAAATTAACCAGCAAGGGATAATCCTGCTTCTGATGAACAAGAGGAGGAGAGATAAGAAGAAAACCATGAAAAGGCTGAGTCCTGGCCTCCAGGAAAGACTACTGTGCTTTAGGCTGAGAATGATGTCCCAAGATTACCACAAGCCCCTAATTGATCTGGCCCCCCAACTCTCTGAACTCAGCTACTACGACTCTTTGCCTTAATTTTATGGTCCACACCCACTCCAGCCTCAGGGTCTTTGCATTCTTTAGGACAGGGACCTGGCAATCAAGTTACCATCACGATGAGTTATAAACACACGTTTATAACTACAAGTCACTTCCATCTTGGACAGTGGCTAGACAGTGAGCATTTCTGCCTGATCCAGGGGTTAGAGAATAAGGGACTGGGTTAGTCTATGTCTCCCAAGAAATATAATGCCAAGAAGACAAGACAGAAGATATGCCTGTGAGTAAAAATACGGAAAAGGCTGGAAGACGCTGGGACAACTGTCAAATGACAGTGCTGGTCTGACCCCTGTAGAGGAGAGTGAGAAGTAGGGAAGACTGAGTGAAAAAAATCCTAGCCTCAGAGCAGTTAGAAGACAGTTAGACTAGTAGGGGAAGGCCAGTGTAGGCTGTCGGGGGGAGAGAGTTAAACCAAAGCCAGAGCCTCTCCTTCCCTATCTGGCAGGAATGGGTCTGCCTTAAGGTTCCAGCCATTGTCCCACTCAGTCAGTGGCTAGAAGCAGCCAGGAAGAAGCATGGCCTTAGCTCCAACATGGCTGTGGGTTCAGAGCTCTGCAGCCAGGGCTGTCAGGCAGTTATGCTCCCTGCAGAAGACCTGGGAGGTGCAATTTCATAACTGCCACGAGCCAGACCCTTGCCTCTGAGAAGCCCGTCCCAGAAGTTTTGTCAACCAACACACTCCCTACCTCCAGTGCCCCGTCACATGAGGTGGCCTGAGGTTCCCTCCCTGAGGCACCACCAGGCATCAATGCTAGAGATAGGGAGAACACACTAGGCCATCGGCTTCTGGCCACAGCTCAGCCCCCAAGGGCCTTGCTAGAAAAACCCAGTGTCACGTCAGGGGCCAGCTGGGCGCTTCCGCCTCCAGAGACGATGGTCCCTAGGTCTGAGTTCTGTTTTCACTTTGCCTTTGGAGACCTTTCTGTCAGGTCTTCTGTAGCACAGGCCCAATCAATTTACCATGATGGGGACATATCAGGGTCCCAGTGCCGGGAGCTCGGCAGGCCTCAGCGTCAGTCAGCTCCCGCTGCGACCGGCCTGTTCTCTGTCCACTGGGAGGTTGCAGCTCCTCCTCACTGGGCACTGTGAGGCTTAAACAGCAGAAGGCGGCTGAAAACAACCAGCAAAGAGCCGGGCTCCCTACAGACCCCCCTGCAAGGGGGCCTCCCTCCCCGCTTCTCTCACATCTCTGATCTTATGCTCTCTGGCAGACATGCTGCCTCTGATGCCAACGCAGTTTGCTGGTTACATAACAGGCGTCTTCACTGGTGGCGAGTCTCACTCACTGGAGAGGTTCCAAATTAATAATCTATTATTCATGCGATCCACAGTCTTTCTCCACAGACAACCTCAAAAAGAAAGGAAAGCTATATACAAAGAAAAAGAGAGGGGAAGGCCAGCCTTGGAACCAAGCAGGGCCCGAGAGCTAATGTCTCCTGAAGGCATAGAGAACAGGACAGATGCTTGGTAGGGGCCAATGACCTGACAGAGCCCTTCAAGTGTCCTGGAGGAGTTTCTGTTCCTTGTTTTTTTTTTTTTTGAGACCCAAGGTCATCAGCAGAAGAATCAGGGAGAGAAGAAGCTCCTGGAGCCCGAACAGCTCCTGGGGGATCTCAGAAGCAGACTAGGTTGATGAAGCCTCCCTGACCTGTGATATCACTACAGCTCCCACATGAAGGCCCCTTCCTAGACACTGAGGTGGGGCTGGTGGACAAGAAATAGAGACAGGAAGGAGACACAGTCCCACAGACTCCCACAGTCTCCACAGCCTACCTGATTTCTTCCACAGTCTGTGGGACTATCTCCTCCCTGTTTCTATTTCTTGTCCACCAGCTCCAATCTATGGAGCCCCAGTCTAAGGGGAGACACAGTCCCGTCCTCAGGGAACCCCAGTCTGAGGGGAGATGCAACCTTGTCCTCAGGGAGCCCCACTCTGAGGGGAAATGCAACCCTGTACTCAGGGAGCCCCAGTCTGAGGGGACACACAGCCCCATCCTCAGGGAGCCCCAGTGTGAGAGGGGACACAGCCTGTCCTCAGGGAGCCCCAGTCTAAGGGGACACACAGCCCCATCCTCAGGGAGCCCCAGTGTGAGAGGGGACACAGCCTGTCCTCAGGGAGCCCCAATCTAAGGGGAGACACAGCCCCATCCTCAGGGAGCCCCAGTCTATTAAGAAATAAAACTCCTTCCCTCAGGAGGCTTCTAGTCTAAAGAAAGAAACACAGAACCTATTCCTGCAGACTCTGAAGACACATTTCTCCTGTGTGCAACAGGGAAAAGATTTCTATTAACCTTATATTAGACTTTTATAAATCTTAGATTATATTTCTATCTAATCTTAGATAGAAGAGAAGAGTGAAAAGCTGGAAAAGACATCTAGAATACTTATTTTAAAGTTTCAGGGAAAATCTTAAGGACTCATTTGTAAGTATTACACCCTTCACATAGTGGAAAATGATAGAAAATGATGCTATAGTTTTCAGCTGAACACGGCAAATGGAATACATTCATTTTTTAGCTCTGATCCCTCTCAGAAGTCTAAAATACGAGTAAAGGACGATATCAATAAAATAGAGATAATTAACTCTATGGAATTAAAAGTAGTCCAAGAAAGAAAATGTTATCATCTATGGCTCTTTTCTAAACGGTATTTATATAATCATAAATGCTAACGTGAACATTAAATACTAATTTTTTTATCACAAAAATTGTGATAAAACCATATTGGGAGGCTCTTGGGAAGCACAATTATGTTGTCGGGGCATGATAGGAGAACGGATATAAGAATGCTAAAAGCTTAAATGCCATGGTAGACAATCATCAGATAAGGTCTGAAAGTAAAAAATCAAGAAAGAGCCAATAACATGGAAATGAGTATCAGAGGAAGAAGCTAAAAGAGTGGAAGTGTTGCTCCTGAGGAGAAGAATTCCGAGTGCAAGGGTTGCAGCTGGGCACTGGCCTTTTACATTCTAAACCTATTTGACTTAAATATATATAAAACTGTGATTAAAATTAAAATGAATGTGTTTGTTCATGAAAGGAAGATGCTGTCAAATCTTTGCTATCTGGAAGATAACAGGTGTCATGTTGTTAACCAATCAGTGGATACAAATCAAAGCAGCATCAGAAGAGGGAGAACAGTTGGGTGCTGTTGCCACAGTCCTAGTGAGGGGTAATGAGAATCCATGGCTGGTTCAGCCCGAGCACAACAGAGCAGCGGCCAGAGAAGCTGACTCCAGCCTAGAAATGTGAGCCACAGACATTCTCCAAGTGAAAACCCCACTGGGTCAAGGATGACCTCCTGACCATCTAGGCTTTTAATATCATGAATAATCAAATTGCTTTTCCTTTTTTTTTGAGATGGGGTCTCACTCTGTCGCCAGGCTGGAGTGTAGTGGCATGACCTTGGCTCACTGCAACTTCTATCTCCCAGATTCAAGCGATTCTCCTGCCTCAGCCTCCTGAGTAGCTGCAATTACAGGTGCCCCCCACCACACCCAGCTAATTTTTGTATTTTTAGTAGAAACGGGGTTTCAACATGTTAGCCAGGATGGTCTCGATCTCGTGACCTCATGATTTGCTTGCCTTGGCCTCCCAAAGCGCTGGGATTACAGACGTGAGCCATCTCGCCCGACCTCAAATTGCTGTTTATTTTTGTTCAGCCCTTTACAGTTTATAAAGCCCTTTCACAAACATGTGAAATGTGAGCTTTGGGGCCCATCTTAGTCCTTTTGTGCTGCTATAAAAAAATACATAAGATTGGACAGTTAGTTTACAAACAAGAGAAATTTATTGCTCACAGATCTAGAGGCCATGTAGTCCAAGATCTAGGTGTGGGCACATTCAGTGTCTGGTGAGGGCTGGCTCTCTGCTGCATAGATGGTATCTTCTACCTGTCTTCACATGGTTGGAAGGGGTAAATAATCTCCCTCAGAACTTTTTTATGAGGGCATGCATCCCGTTCCTTAAGGCAGAGTCCTTCTGACCTAATCATCCCCTAAATAAACCCCTCTTAATATTATAACATTGGGGATTAGATTTCTTTCCCTTGTTTTTTTTTTTTTTTTTTTTTGTTGTTGTTGTTGTTGTTGAAGTTTTGCTCTTGTTACCCATGCAATGGCACAATCTTGGCTCACTGCAACCTCCGCCTCCTGGGTTCAAATGATTCTCTTGCCTCAGCCTCCAAAGTAGCTGGGATTACAGGCATATACCACCACACCTGGCTAATTTTGTATTCTTAGTAGAGAAAAGATTTCACCATGTTGGTCAGGCTGGTCTCAAACTCCCAACCTCAGGTGATCTGCCCAACTTGGCTTCCAAAGTGCTAGGATTGCAGGCATGAGCTACTGTGCCCAGTCAGGGAATTAGGTTTCAATATGTGAATTTGGGAGGGACACATTGAGACCATTGCAGGTCCTGTAAGTCCTATAATTGTCTCCTTTTTTGGCCTTAGAAATGGGGCTTAGAAAATAAACCAGTTAAAGGGTGAAAATAGGTATGTCTATGGCTCTTAAACCCGGTGGCATTTTGGGATCATCTAAATAGCTTAAAAAATATTCATGCCCAAACCCTACACAACTGAATTTGATTTTTTTTTGGTGGTTTGAAGTCCCTTCAGATGATTTTCATGTCCCACGTGAGTAGCTGCCTCTGCTACTCCTTAGTTAACCCAGCCTCACATCCCAATACTCAACACACATTCTTCCATGGACATCAGGGAAGGCTAGGTAATCTGCAAGAACCAGCACCACCAAGATTTCAGTGGCTTAAAGACAAATATTTGTTTATCACTCATCCAAAGTCCACAGTGGGTCCAGTAACTTTCCAGGACAGCTGTTCTCCATATGATTACTCAGTGTCCCTGATCCGTCCTCTCAACCCATGCCTCCACGGTGGTCATGGCTGGAGAAAAAAGGCACTGAAGACACTTTCACTGCCAATCAAATGCTTCAGCCTATAGGTGACACACATCACTTCCAATAGCAACCTGTTGGTCACATGATGTAGTAGATGGGGTGTAGTCATATCACCCCACATGATAGCAAGTGTGGGAGTGGGGGAAATACTTCTCTTAAGTGCCCCCAAATAGAGGAAAGCTGGGTATGGATAAATACTAGTAACATCTACAAGCCTCTTTGCATCAACCATGCTATGTTTGTTGCTCCCTGCATGGCAATCCCCTGCCCTCTCCATTCTCCCCATCCTCACTACTCTTTAAGGCCTGGCTGAAACCTCAGCCCCTCCTTGAAGTATTCAACCAAATCTTTCTGCACTGATCCCCTTGATCTGCCACCATCAGTTCTTATACTCTATGGGGTACGTTTTGGCATTTGTAGTTCATTAAGCATTTTTAGTCTTTACATTTCTTCTACTGACAATAATTTAATCTCCTGGATTTGGGGCAAAGTATCAAGAGGTACTATTGTTCCCACCAAAAGAGACGAATGTATCAGAAAGGTGGGAGGGATGGGCATGTAGGGAGTGAGGTCTGTGACTTCTGAGCATTTGTATAGCTCCAAAATGGTGAGCTAGAGGAGATGCAAGTGGATCTGGGAACTTTGAAGAGGTTTCAAAAGTTCCTCATCCTGAGACACTTAAGCTAAAAAAAAAAGTACACCATTAAAGAGAACTGGGCATTTCCACAGGAGAAGGATGACCTTAGAACTACTAGTTATCTTAATGAAGGAATAAGAAGAATTTTTAAATGACACAGGTTGCATGGAAAGCCCATCGCTTAGCCCAGGACTTAAAAGGACAAGCACAAAAGATGGGAGGTGAAGGATATTACTTCCCCTGAGCTCCCATTGCACCCTGAACAGATGGGTCCCTGCAGTTTCTTCAGGCTCTTGTACCTTTCTGCTGACATTGCCACTTATTTATTCTTATTTAACAGACATATAACATCTACTATGTAGCAGGCACTATTACATGACCTTTATAAACATTAACTCATTTAATCTCATTACAACCATATGTGGGTTATAGTCCCCCTTATTCCCTTTACAGGTGAGGAAACAAGTTTAAGTATCTTGCACAAGGTCATTGCTAGCAAAAGGCAGAGCCACTAGCTCCTTCACAACAGGTGCATATCTTTACATGCCCAGCAACTAACAACAACAAGCACATAGGAAGTAATCAAGTGCCTTTTAAATGAGTGAATGCAGTCTTGTTTTCCTCTGAAGCAAGACTGCCTGGGTTCAAGTCCTTCTACTGCTTGCTAACTGTTTGAACCTGGGCAGGTTATTCAACCTTTCTGCACCTCTGTCTCCTCGCCTGTAAAGTGGGAATAAGAATCCTCACAGGGTTGTTGTGAGGACTGAAAAAAATTAAAATATATACATATATATAGCACATCTAAAGAGTTTAACACCATTCTGGAACAGAGGAAACACTCAGGAAAATCTTAGTTGTTATCATTTCACATGCTATATCTTAGCTCATCAAACTACAAACTCCTGTAAATCATTTACTTAGTAACCATTTACTTTCATACCTGAAACTAGAATGTGGTAGGCATCCTAAATATTATCCTAAAATTGGATATTACTATTACTGCTACATAACAAAATTCAGCAGTTTAAAACAACACAGATTTATTTTTCTACAGTTCCTGTGGGTCAGGAAAGCAGGCCTAGCTTAATCTGGTCTTCTGCTCATGGTCTCTTACAAGTACATAAACAAGATGTTAGCCAGGGCTGTGGTCTCATCTGAAGGTTCAATTGAGAAAGAATCTGATTCCAAGTTCACTCTGTGGTTATCGGCAGGATTCTGTTTTTTCATGGCTATTGGACTGAGGGCCTTAGTTCCTTGCTGGCCATTGTCTGGTGGTCCTTGGCTTCTTCCCACATGGGCTCTTATAGCTCACTTCATTATAGCAAGTTCATCAAGACCCAGAAAGAGTGAGAGGATGCAAACAAGAAGAAAGTCATAATCATCATGTAACCTAATCATGGAATTAACACCCCATCACTTTTGTCATATTCTATTAGTTAGAAGCAAGCCATTCTCTAGGTTCTGCTCACACTTAATGGCAGGGGTTTACACAAGGGCATGGACACCAGGAGGTGAAATTAGAGGCCAATTTCAGAAACTGCTGATGACAGGGATCAAACATATTTGTTGACTGAATTCAAGAGGCAGCTCTGCTTTAGATGAAAGTAGGCAAGGTGGAGATGTTGATGTTTAGGGTTCTGATGTTTGGGGTTCTGATTCTACTTCTGCCTCTAGGGTATATCTTTTTAAACCTTCCCTGGGGCCTTGGTTTCCACTTCTATAAAATGAGCAGCCTAGCCTAGGAGATGCCTCAGGTACTTTTATCCAGCACTCTAGAGTTCTAGGTTTCTAAAAATAATTTGCCAGATCTTAATTCAATTAAGCTCATAAAGTTAGATTTCTCTATACTCTTGGAGAGCTTCAAGGTACACAATTATCTGAGTCCCTTCTTGATAGAGGTGAAATGTGAATCTCCACCTTCCTCTCCAGTAGCCATGCTGCCCCTCCATGCCAGTACTGGTGGAAGGAAGGAAGTAGGGCAGGCAGAGTCCTCAGGAAAGGGAAGGTCCCAGGTGTTTCCATTTGCCTTCTTCCTACCTCCTTGCTAAATCACAGCCCAGCACAGGCGGCCAGGCAGGCTGGCATCAAACCCTCGGCGAGATGAAAGGCCCTTTCGAGGTGCATAATTCAGAGCAGCACGCCCTGCATGGAGCATGTGATTAGAATAAATGTGTGTCCCTGAGGCTGAACAGGGCTCTGCAGCATGGCAAGCTCCTGCACATTCCCCCTGGAATTCTTCTTATTTCCCATCCCACCACTCATTTCCTTCCCTCTGATGGCTCAGCAGCAGCCCACCCAGTGAGCCCTGCCTTTCCAACAGCACCCTCTGTTCCTTACGGAAACAGTACAGGAAGCCAGAAAAACATGACAGAAGATTAGGAGTTTGAAGAGCCTAGTGTAGGTCCAGTCTGTGACCCTACTCTGTGCTGTGACCCTGAGTCCCTTCCCCTAACTGACCCTCAGTTTCTTCATCCATTAAGTATAGAATTTGGATTAGATGACTCTCAATATCTCATCCAGCTCTTAAATCCTGTGGTTCTTATATTTCCCTAAACTGAGCAGGGAAATTGGGGGTCACTAGATGAGTTCTGATGTGTTTGACCATGAGTAACTACCATGGTTGAAATGATGGTGTCTCCTCCAAAATTTATACTAAAATTTTATCCCCAATGCAACAGTATTAAGAGGTATGGCCTTTATGAGATGATTGGATCATAAGGACTCTGCCCTTATGAATGGGATTAGGTATACTTATAAAAGAGCTTGATGGAGGGATTTCATCCATTTTCACCCTTTCCGTCCCTCTGCCACGTGAAGACACAGTGTCCTTCCCCTCCAGAGGATACAGCAACAAAGTGTCATCTTAGAAGCAGAGAGCTGTCTTCACCAGACACCCATGCCTGCCAGTGCCTTGATCTTGGACTTCCCACAGAATTCCTCCAGAATTCTGAGAAAACAAACGTCTGTTCTTTATGAATTAGTGAGCTTCAATGCATTTTGTTATATCAGCAAAAATGAACTCAGACAGTAGTAGAATCTCAAATAAAATGTGACTCCTGTACATTTATCCCACTCAGTAAACAATACAGAGATAGGAAGCAGTAGTTTTGGGGTAGTGGTTCAGCATTGTTACTTTTGCATCTCCCTTCGCTGCCAACCCCAGTGAGAGCCACCCCTCTCAGCATCAGACCCTCACACCAGGGGGCAAACACCACAGGCAGTGTGGTGGACTCTCTTTGATGATGCTCCTTAGCAGCGAGGCAAGCTTTTCCCAAATACTCTCATGTCTTATGGGTGGGATTGGGTCCCCCAGAGGGAAATGTGGAAGTGCCTCACAATGTGGTGTTATTTGGAAGTGGGGTCATTCATCACAGATATAATGAGGAATTAAGAGGAAGTCACACTGGAGCAGGCTAGGCCCCTAATCCAATATGACTGGTGTCCTTGTAAGAAGAAGACAGAGACACAGAGGGGAGATGGCCATGTGAAGACAGAGAAACACAGGGAGAACACCATGTGACAAAAGAGGCAGAGGCTGGAGTTCTGCAGCAGCAAGCCAAGGACTGCCAAGGATCGCTAGAGACACCAGAAGCTAAGAGAAAGGCATGAGACGGATTTTCGCCTGAAGCCTCGGAGAAAGCATGGCTTCGCTGACCCCTTTTTTTACACTTCTAGCCTCCAGACCTGAGAAAATGAATTTCTGTTGTTTTAAGTCACCCAGGGTGTGCTACTTTGTTATGGCAGCCCTAGAAAACTAATACATGCCCCTTCTGCTAAAACTGAGTTATAAGTCCACAACTATCGGTAAATCACCCATTGGTAAAAAGAGAGTGGTATTGCCGTGGTCAGTCGTGGCTCATCTTGTGAGGCTGAGCTCATTGCTTCCAGGACAAAACCAGGTTCTACAGACTACAAAAAAATTAGAGAGTGACTATCAGGTCGCTGAGTCTAATATACACATTTTGAAAAGTTAAAAAAAAAAAAAAAAGGCTCAGAGAAGGGAAGCATCCTGCTTCAGCTCCCCTGCCTGTGATGCAGTGCCTCCTCACTGCATGTGCAGTTGCTCCATGTGTGGGCTCTTGCCCTCTCTTAGTCTATGCTATGCGATTCTGGCTTGCACAGATTACAGCAAATCACTAAACAATGCTTGATGAGAGGCAAAGTAAGAAAAGGGTATTTTCCAAGCCTTTCGGCATCCCAGTTCACACAGAAGATTAGAAGCAGAGCTTCTGGGTCTGGGTACAACTCAGTCTGGATGAGTAATGGGATTGGGAAGGAACAGCCTGAATATTGCTCCCTTAAAGGTCAGGGGTCACAGCAAAGGCCGAGGTTGGACAGGGGGTTAAAATGAGAAGGGACAGAAGAACAACATGACACCTGAAGAGGACAGCATGCCTGGCCTAGCCTGCAGAAGGCATGCTCTTGGAGTCCTGAGCTGACATGGAAGGCTTTCTCATGAAGACTCTATAGATAAACACAGACATGTCTAGGAAAAAAAACAGTTATATTGCTGCCAAGAATGTCTCACGAGCACTCACAGTCGGAGCAACACGTATCTCCTCCAAATGCTCTTCACCATGTGCTTTCTGCCTTACCAAAGTGTTTGCATTGGCCCAGTTGTCCAAGCCACAGTCATGGCAGTCATCCTTGCTCCCTCCCCCACGCCCTCCTTAGCCAATCACTCACCAATTCTCCCTCCTAAATACTCATCAAACCCATGCACCTCTCCCAGTCCCTCTACCTCCATCATGCTCGCCTGTGGAGATTACCGCAGTGGTCTCGTCATTCATCTGTTGCCTTTACTGTCCCTTCCTGCCTTCCTCATACTCCAGTCCCTGCAGCTGGAATGGTCTTTCTGAAACCTGGGTCTGATCACCTCACTGCTTAATGCCAGTCAGTGGCTCCCCATGGCTTTCGCATCAATGTCCAGTCTTCCTGACTTGCTTTCAAGACCCCTCGTGGCCTTCCTCCTACTTCGCTCCAAGCCTTCTCTCTCACCCCATTTCCCCTGGACCCTGGCCTTCATTATTCATGCTTCACAAAACTACCCTTCCTATTTTCCCCAATAAACTTGCTCTCTTAAGCACCAGCACCCATCTCCCCACCATTCCTACCCACTCCATCCCCTGGGCCCAAGTCTAGACTGAACCTCTTGGGCCTCAGGTTCATTTTGCACCCTCCCTGGTCAACTCTGTGTTGCTGGGGGTGGGAAGGACCAGGCTGACCCCTGTAAGTGGCAATTCTCAGCCTCCCCTGTCACGGGCTACTGGCTGGGGTCAGACAGTGGGAGGCACTGACAGGCAGGAGGCGGTGACAGGAGAGAAGGAAAAGAGGGTATTTCTTTCCTCTTTCTCTGCCTCAGGGGATATCAGCAGCAGTGGCTCATCTAGGCTCCCACCAGACACACCCAGTGTGGCTCTACTTTCCACTAGGGGACTCTATGATCTCATTACGCTGCCTCCTGCCCTTGTGGCTCTAACTGAGGTACAGTAACTGCTTCCTGGAGTTGTTAATTTCTAAGTCAACTGGCCCCTTCCAACACCTGTTAACCAGTTTCCAGCATTAAGTCACTTCAGTTATAAATATACTATGTGATTTTTATTTTTTTGGTTTTTCCTAACTGACATGGGCCTTCTCTATCATCAGCTCCCTGTCCTTCCCTAAGGCACCCCTATTCAGCCTGAATTATAAGGACTGGTTAGCTTATGTCTACTCCCTTCTGATCTGAGTGCCCCACGAAGGCAAAGGCCATGACTGCTGGCTTGCCATGGTACCCCATTGTACCCCTAAACAGTACCTGCACACAGTAAGTATCCAATGAACTCTTGAATGAGTGAGTGACAGAATGAATACACTTTGTCGCTAAGTTTCTTGGCTATTCTTTCAACTGCCCAAGTCTACTTTGTTTTTCTCGGTCTTTCAAACCTCCCTCCTCCAAGAAAATAATAACCTTTGCTGTTTTATCCTTACTCTATAGCTTTCCCCCTTTCCATTACTTTATTAAGTACAAGTAAGATGGGGTAAACCATCCAAAGGTCTCTGCCCACACCAGCTTCCCATTTCCATGGCATATCTCCTGAGTAGGGGCCACAGCCAGGGCTACCGACCAGAAGAGAAAGAGAGCTACAAGGTACAAGGATGTGCACAAAGCTGCCTGACAGAATTCTTGCTGGGGCTTTGGCTATGGTTCCTGCAGGGAGCTTCCTCCTGGCATCACAGGGTGTGAATCTGGAGACAGCTTCATGAGTAGGAAGGCCTTTGTGCCATTTCCCCTTCCCGGTGTTCCGAGCACCTACTAGCTTCCCTGCAATGCAGCTTTGCTAGAGTGAGGTGAGGATGCAAAGGAAAGAAGATACTTGGCTTTGTTCCCAGGTATGGGCTGGGTGGAAGGGTCATGCCTAGTTTGGCAGCCTAGCATGGGAGGGGACAGGGTACCCAGTGGAGGGAGGGAAGCATAGACAATGAACCAGGACAACTGCTGTGGTCTGAGTTGCTGTTTTTCCTCTCTCCCTCCTAAGCCCACACATCACATTTCAATCAGCTCGGAGGATCTGTGCAGCAGCGGGAGACAGACTGCAGGGAGGCAGAGCATCCAGCCATGGCCTCCCCGGCTCCATAAGCTGATTAGAAATAAACATGAGGGCAGTACACAGCAGTGGCTTTCTCACCATATGCAACAGAATCTGTTTCTAGGGCCAGGCTAAAAGTCAGCAGGCAAGAGAGGAGGGCACTGAGATACTTAGGCAAAGGCTCAGGGGCTCGATGCCTTGGGATCTTCTTACCATCCCTCTGTCTCCAAGAAAAATTTCCAAGATCCAGTCCGGGCACTCTTTTGACTCCCTTTGGATAATGAGACTCTCTAAAGAGTAAAGTGCAGGTCACCACATATCTCAAGAAAATATGAGGATTCAATGGAATAGGAATCTGAATTGGTGCAAGGGTTGGAAGAAACCTCTCTCCCGTGCCAGCCAGAAACCTTATCTTGGAGTCCTGGATCTTCACATGATATGACGAGGAAAGGCTAGGAGAGAGGGAGTTCTCAACCGTGTGGGCTGGGGATGGGTGCAATGAGGGGAGCTCAAGATCAGCGCTGCTCGGATATAATAACAACCAACACTCACCCTTACTGAGAATGTCCTAGGCACCAGGCCCAATGCCAGGCACTGTTATAATGTCATGATGATGACATTAAATCCTTATCATAAGCCTCAGAAGTAGCTACTATTGTCCTCATGTTACAAAAGAGGGAAACCAAGGCTCAGAGAAGTAAAGAGGCTTGCTAGGGCCACACGGCTAGGTGTGAGTGGCCCAGTCAGACCTGGCAACCAAGCTTCCAAAACCCATCACTCTTGCAGTGACACCTGTGCCCTGTCCCCCAGTGCAGAGCCATCACCACGGTACTGCAGCAGGGGAGGCTAGGCCCATAGCTCTCCAATGGCAGGCAGAGGGGTGGCTCTGCCACCATCAGTGGATGATGCTGGGTAGGGGGGACCCCACGGGTCTGGTTCCCTCTGTCTAGAGGCCTTTGGTTAGGGCAGCTGGAAGCCCAATCATCTCACCTCATGCTTCTAACACCTGTCTGGTTATTAACAGGGACGGTGGTTGAGTTTCCCCTCTGTCTCTAAAGTTTCACCGTGTCCAAGTGCCTGGATACAGCCATTGCCTGAGGTCAAACCCTGGCCATTTTTCACGTGGCCCATCTGAGCAGCCCCCTACCTCTGACCTAGCCAGCTGCCGCCATAATTCTTCCTGAGGCAAAGCTCGTCATGTCGCCTCTCTTAAACTAACTCTTTCAGGATCACTTTTACCTGGGAAGAAAAGTTCAGATTGCTTAACTTGGCTTTCCCAAGCTGGCCTCAACCTGCCTCCAGGGTCCTGTCTCTCCCACATCCTCTGCACTCCAGAGACCTCGGAGGCCTGACTGTTATCCTGGGTGTGCCTTGCATTGCCACACTTCCTCACCTATGCTGGTGCTCCCATTCCCTCTTCCGGGGTCAGATTTCCTGCTCCTGATTGTTTCCTTTGGCAAAATGTCACCTTTCCTGCCCAACTCAAATGTCATGTGCTTTATGTAGTTTTTCCTAGAAGCTTCTCCCCTGTGCCAGCTCCTCCCCTGTAGACTCCTTCTGAGTTTGTGATGAAGATGAGGATGATAGGAGTCACAGCTGGCCTGGTGCAGTGAATGACATCTGTAATCCCAGCACTTTGGGAGGCCAAGGCTAGTGGATCATGAGGTCAGGAGTTCAAGACCAGCCTGACCAACATGGTGAAACCCTGTCTCTACTAAAAATCCAAAAAAAAATTAGCCAGGCGTGGTGGCATGTGCCTGTAATCCCAGCTACTCAGGAAGCTAAGGCAGGAGAATTGCTTGAACCCAGGAGGCAGAGATTGCAGTGAGCTGAGAGTGTGCCATGGCGTTCCAGCCTGGGTGACTGATCGAGACTCTGTCTCAAAAAAAAAAAAAAAAAAAAATGTAGTAACAGCTAACACTGAGGAATGCTCATTCTGTGCCGGGCACCTTTCAAACATTACCTTGTTCAATTCTCACAACAACCCAAGGAGATAAGTGCCATCATTATCTTCATTTCCGAGATAGAAAATGGAGGCCCAGAGAGATTAGGTAACTTGCCCATGGTCATGCAGCTCACAAGTCGAGAGGAGCAAGGATTCAACCACAGCCATGCAGTTCCTGTGCCTGTGCTCTTAAGCTCCCCCGGGGCCCCCTCCACACAAAGAACACCCACGGGGCGCATATCCAAAGATTCCTCTACAGAAGCATTGCTCACCTGATATGAGAGGCCCTGAGCCCGCCTGTCTCTCCTGACCATCTGTGAGCTCCTTGAGGGCAAGATCTGTCTTAGGAATCTGTCTTGTATCTAGCAAAGCACCAAGGACAACAATGAACAAGGCGTTTGCCGGAGAGAACAAATGAATGATGTGTAATGATAATTATTTAAAGCATCATTCTATCTGAGTCATCACAGGAGAGTGATAAAGTCCCCAAAATGATGACCCAGTTGTGAGATGAGGTACTTCTCTGCTGTCTCCCAGGCAGAAATGTGGGAAAAGAGGCCAGGAAATGTGTCCTCTATGAAGGACCCTTAATGGGGCTCTGTGCACACAGGGAAAGGGAGGTCACATGTCCTTTCACTGTCTTTTGGGCCAACAGTTTAGGGCAGGGGCAGGGCATGCCTTTTCCTTTTTCCTAAATATTCAAGTCTCAGGTAATATCTCATGGACTTTACTGTTTATGGGCTCACCAAGTCCTGTGAGACATGGTCAGCCATCTGCCCCTTCTCTCACCCACACGCTTCACTGTAGAGATGGAGGCGGAGTTGGGATTTACATAAATCAGGGGGAGAAGGTGATGGGTGACAGTGCCATTAGCCACTGAGAATCAGCTTTCCCACCCTGAGCCTGAAATCCACACACCCCACTGGACCTCCTACAGAATCCCCATCTCAGTTCAGTTCACCACCCATCTGGCTATCCAAATGAGGAACCTCCCACTCTCCATCACCACCTCCCTCCGTCTCACCCCCACACCCAGCCAGTCCCCAGGCCCTGTCACTCCATTTCCCAAATATTGCTGAACCTATCCCTCTTCTTCACTACCATGATCCCAGCTCAAAGCTCACCACTCCTGGTCTAGAACTGGAAGGCTCCTACCTTCTACTTATTTAGCTCCCATGGAGCACATTATAATTTATAAATGGGATCATACCACTTCCTGTTTAAAAACTTCCAGTGGCTGTCACTGCCCAAAGGATGGCACCCATGCCCGTAACCTCTTCCCACCCCCTCACTACCTTCCACTCCTCTGCAACAGCACAACATGCCATTGTCGGGCCTTCTGCCCAAAGTACCTCCCCATCTCCACTCTCGCCCTTTCTCACCTGGCTGACGCCCCTCCCTGTGGAAGATGTGGATCAGCTCCTCTAGGAAGCCCTCTGCAAGCCACTCCCTCTTCAAATTCCCCCTCCCCTGAAATTTGGCCACCTGCCCCAAAGTATTCCCACATAAAAATTGCTCGTGAGACTTGATAATTTCACTGAAATCATTTCATCGTATGTATTTCCCCACTGAGCTGGTTCAGGGCAGGAATCCCCTCTTATTAATGCTTCCATTTCCTGTCCCTAGCATATAGCACCTGGAATGGGACCTAACAGAGGCTCAGTGAATGTGTCTTGAATTGAACTGAAGTCATCTTTGAATCATCCATCTGTAAATAGTCTAACTACTGAGCCTACTCACAGGGCTGCCGTGAGACAAGAGAGATACTGCTTGTGAAGTGCTTAGCATGGACCCACTGATTGCTCACTATTAATATAACTGTTATTCCTATAATCCAGTGCCCCTCAGGCTGGGCATTAGGAGGCACAGATTCTAGTCCCAGACCTGATGTTAACTATCAGGCTGACCTTAGGCAAGTCAATTACCCTTTCCGAATTCGTCCTCAATAAATATTATTTTCTTTCCTTGCTTCACCTCCAGTACAGAATGATTCTCTATATAATCTCTACCTCTCCCTTACTTTAGCATAGACAATTCAGAATTTGCAGATAACTTACAGTATATCTGCACTTATGAACACTGCATTTATGAATAACTCAACACATAAGTAATCACTCTGAAGCCCACCACATGGGGGTAACCTCTTCCCTCTCATTCCCTCTTGGCATTTTCACATTAAAAGTGAAAAAAGAATCAAACCAAAGGACAGTCCTTTAAATTAAATATGTTTAGCCTTACAACAAACAAGTTAGATTTTTCTTATTTTCTCATTTCCTTGTGGACTGGTAAAGCTTCATTGTGAATGAATAACCACCAGCCTGGATCAATACTTGGAAACAAAGAACTTTGGTGCCCGCTACAGGGTCTCCGCAGCAAGAACAAGCACCTCTTAGTTACCAAATCCCACTGACCCACACAGTCTCAGCTCCTCCCCTAACTGTGGGGAAATAGCAACTGCAGGGAAATTCCATCAGCAGACGGGGGACAGGATCTTATCAAAAACAGCACTGCATCCAGGCCCAGTGGCTCATGCCTATAATCCCAGCACTCTGGGGGGCCTAAGCAGGAGGATCACTTGAGCCTAGGAGTTCAAGACCAGCCTGGGCAATATAGTGACCCCATCTCCACAAAAATATTTTTTTTTAATTAGCCAGGCATGGTGTCATGTACCTGTAGTCCTAGCTACTTGGGAGGCTGAGGTGGGAGGATCACTTGAGCCCAGGAAGTCGAGGCTGCAGTGAGCTATGATCAGACTACTGCTCTTTGGTCTGGGCAACAGAGCAAGACTCAAAAAAACAAAAAAAGAACAGAAAAAAAAAGCAACCTGCCCTTTCTGAAAATCTCTAAACTGTATCAAGCTATAAAAAAGAAAATCACTGTTTCTATAACTCCAATTGTACTATTACTCCCTTCCCTTCTGAAGAGATCCGTCTCACAGAAGCTACTTTTTTTTAGTTCTTTTTTTTTTTTAATTTATTTTATTGCATTAAGCTACTTTAAGATTTGAAGCCATTTTCTCCTAATAGCAGCAGGAAGAAGGCAGGGAACTACATTACCCAGAAACCCTGTGGAGGAACCTGGGCTGATCCACGGCTTTCATTCCTACTGGCAGTAGCCTGAGTTGCTGAGTAGGCAGAGAGAATCTCCTCTGAGCTCTAAAGACCAATCGGAGCATGAAACGGAGGGTGATGTTTCCATCTGCCTCACCAAGAAACTCAGGGTGGGCGTGAGGCAAGTAAAATGAAAGTGTTGAGTTTTTCTAAGGCTGTTTTAGAAAAGAAGACTTGAGCAGAAATACAGTCTGCTGGTAACCAGTCCCTTAACCATGGGCTGGTGGAAGCAGTGCAGAGCCCAGATTAACACAGCCACTCTTCTACCCACAGAGGGTAGTTTGTCTTATTTATTTATCCCTAAGTCTGGGAGAAAAACTATCTCTGTGATCAGGGAACCCTTGATTTGATGGGGGACATGCAGCCCTTCTCTGCAGAGAACCCCTGATCTGGCAGAATCCTGACCCCTGACTTTCAAGAACTTCCAGTCTAATGGGGGTGACAGAGCTCCTGCCCCCAGGGAGCTCCCAGTCTGATGGGAGAAGCAGAGGTCCCATCTTCAAAGAGCATCCAAGTGATGGGGGAGCTCAGAGTTCAGCTCTGTGCACTTGCTGCCAAAGTGTCCTCTGCAGCCAGCTGTGCAGCTGTGAGGGACACAGGTGACTTGGCACTTGTCCTTGTCTTTGCCCCACTGAGCCTGAGGCTGGGCCAGCTCTGGAGATGAATGGGCAGTCCACATACCAGGGAGAAGAGCTTTGAGGATGCAGACAGATCTCTGCATCTGTAGCAGAACTTTGCAGCCTGAGCAGGTGGGCCGCCAAGGGCAAGCTTCTCTGGAACTCCTATTGGCCAGAAACCTAGCCCTCTTTCCACCCTCAGAATGCTGTTCTCTATTTTCTTTCCTCTTTCAGAAACTGGCCCAGCTTGCCCTGTTCAGGAAGCTGTCAGGGGTCACTGTCCCACTTCTGCCTGTCGTGTTCCACATAAGGCAGGCAGCTGCGTAGGGCTGCCACAGACACCTACCTTTCCTGATTTGACATCCTTTCCTCTCGGATTTTCTTGGGTCCTTTAATTCTTTCAGAAGTTCCTGTACTTCTCAAAAGTTGTGCCTGAATCTCTTCCTTTCAACTTGTTTTGTTCCTAGCTGACCTAGGGCTCCCTACATGTAGGATCTTTGGGGCCTCCACAAGGGTGGACCTGTCCCCTCCAGAGGATTTGAAATTAGAAAACTTGTGTTTGAACCCCATCCCTGCCACCCGAAAGCTGTGTTACTTTAGCTAAGACACTGCACTTCTCTAAGCCTGTTTCCTCGAAAATGAGTAAAATAAGAACATTCTTCCCAACTCAAATGGTAGCAAAGTTGTTTAAATGATTAAGAGCTCTGCAAGTATTAATTACCATTATCATTTAGCTGAGAGTTTCCTGGGTGCAACCAACACCTGGGATCCTCATTCCTAATGTATATAAAAAAGATAAAACGTGACTTTTCAGTTGACAGCCAGGATGGCTCCTGGAAGCCCTTCCTTTTCAACTTCTTCCATCTCCCTTCCTCCTGAAGACCTCAGAGCCTCCAATAAGCATAGTTACAAAGCTAGAACATCACTCAACAACAAAGCCCAACTCTGAAGTTCATATCATTAGGAATTAGCAGGAAACTCAGTCAGATAATTTAAATTAAAAGATGGTTATTGTTCTTAGATATCAAGTAATCTGGAGGTAGGTGTTGCTGGTATTGATTTATCACTCAGTGATGCCAGAGACCTTGGCGTTTTCTACCATTCCATTCTACCACCCCCAAAGAGCTGGCTTTCTTCCTTCTGCTTAGAGTATCATGGCCTCAAGATGGTTTCTGTAGCTCCAGGCATCACATCACATTCAATGAAGGAAGGAAGAGGTCAAGGGAAGGACAGGATCATCTGATGTCAGAGCAAATGCTGTAGGGCCATGACCTCTACAGCAGATAGAACTCATCTTTCCAGGAGGGTCAGGTGGGACTGCAGAAGTGTGGTGTGCCTAGCCTTTTGGACAAGCAGCCTCACCCTCCTGAAGCTTGCTGCTCACCCAGTTCAGGTTTCCAAAGGATCACCTGCGCAGATATGTGCTCATCAAGTGTAGAATCTTTATCCCTTTATACCAGATGGAGAGGGTGGAGAGCAGGTGGAAGGACCCCATTTCCAAAGCCTCCTCCTCCTTCTGGTGGCATTCAAGCTTGTCTCAAACACTGGAGGTGGAATCTCTGGGAACAGAACTGTGTCCCTCAGAGGTTGCCAGCTTAGTTACTATAATAACTATTTACTTCGCCTTCCTCTCACTGTTCTCTACAGCAATATGATTAGAAGCACATGCTGTGCTAGGCAGAGATTATTAGAGATGCAAGACCATAAAAAGGCCCCCTCTGTGCCAACTGCCTCTTCTACAGAGGGTCTAGTGCACACATCTGAAAATGGCAGCACTAGGTTCTTAATATTTCACCTCGATTTTCTTCCTTTTATAGCACGAACGGGAGGTGACTGGTGGTGAGATGAGCACCGTGCTGGGAATCCAGTCCCAGTCCTGAGGCTGATCTCATTGTGTGGCCTTGGGCGAGTCACCTACTCTCTCAATCTCCTCTTCTGTAAAGTGGAAGTGATAATCATATGCACCTCAAGGTACTATTAAACTGCTTAAAGCCCATGTTAGAAACTTACTTTAAAATTGTTTATTCTGGGCCAGACACAGTGGCTCATGCCTGTAATCCCAGCACTTTGGGAGGCTGAGGCACGCAGATCACAAGGTCAGGAGATCGAGACCATCCTGGCTAACATGGTGAAACCCAGTCTCTACTAAAAATACAAAAAATTAGCCAGGTATGGTGGCACATGCCTGTAGTTCCAGCTACTTGGGAGACTGAGGCAGGTGAATCGTTTGAACCAGGGAGGCAGAGGTTGCAGTAAGCCAAGATCGCACCACTGCACTCCAGCCTGGATGACAGAGCAAGACTCTGTCTCAATTTAAAAAAAAAAAAAATTGTTTATTCTAGAAATTTCTTGATTCGAGATTGAAAGGGAAATGGGTAAATATTATAGGCTAAATTGTGTTTCCCAAAAATTCATGTATTGAAATCCTAACTTTCAGTCCCTTAGAATGTGGCTGTGTTTGGAGATAAGGCCTTTAAAGTGATAATTAAGTTAAAATGAGGCTGTTAGTGTGGGCCCCAGTCCAGTATGACCAGTGTCCTTATAAGAAGAGGAGATTAGGGCGCAGACAGTGCACAAGGGAAGACCATGTGAAGACACAGGGAGAAGACGGCCATCTACAAGCCGAGGAGAGAGGCCGTGCAAGAAACCAACCTGCCAACACCTAGATCCTGGACTTGTAGCCTCCAGAATTGTGAGAAAATCGATTTCTTTGTTTAAGCCACCCAGCCCATGGCACTTTGCTATGGCAGCTCAAGCAACATAAAGCAGTAGGAATGCTAGATTTTTAAATCCCAAGGCACCTTCAGAATGCAAAGTGTCATTTCCTCACTAGTACCACAAAGTGTTTAAATGGAGAATCCCACATTGCCAAGCCCCACTGAGGGTTGGGGAGTCATGCACACTCAACGGGGAGGTTCCAGACTAGGTGGTAAATGGTGCTATTTTAGGCAGACCCTTTCAATCAGAGAAGGCATCTGTGTAGCCCCAGCGAGCCCCGTGGATGTCAGTTGTGCACCCAACAGCAACAGCTCATCCTAGTCACAGAGGCAGGAATGAGTGCATGCCCCTTGCTTGTTAATGACATATTGGAAATTATAATTTTCAATTCCCCAGTCCCATAGCTGCTACTGCACTTCTAGGCCTGGCTGAACACCGCCTCACAGCCATCCAGCCACAGGCTCTCCCGTTACTGCAACTGTCTTCATCCTTTACCCTCAGAAGTGACACACTGACCCTCAGCCACCTGTAAGGATGTCTCCTAGCAGTGGGGATGGAGAACCACACATCCTCCCTGGGTCCCCTTGTGACTGAGATCCTATTTGTGAGAAGAGAGAGCAAGCTGGGGAAGCCACGGCAAAGGGTGATGTCAGCTGAGCCACTGCGACCCATAGAAGCTCGATATGACAGCTAAGTTGCTGATTTTAAAAATCAGACAAGATTCTGGGTCATGCCTGTGATACTCCCTATTCACTTACTGATTTCACTTATTCAGCATGGGTATTTTGAGGGTCTGCTGTGTGCCAGGCTGTGTTCCAGGCTCTGGGGACAGAGCAGAAAGTAATCAACCTCCCTGCTTTCATGGAACTTACATTCCCTGGAGCATAAAAGGCTTGAAGTAAGCTAACTTGGTGTGAATACACACACATGTACACATGAAAAATAGCGCCAGGTAAGGGAATAGCACATGTAGGGATGTTATCTGACAAAAAGCATCAAAGAAGAATAGAAAAGCTTTCAGATTGCCATTAAATGCAATGAGGAAGCAAACCATGCAGATGTGTGAAGAAAGGGTAGCATTCCAGGCAGAGAGGGCAGTAAGTGCAAGACCCTGTCCATGTATTTATGGGACAGCCAGGAGGCAGTTTGAAGAAAGGGAGTGAAGGGGGATTGATGGGAGATGAGGTCAGGGAGGTAGCGAAGGCCAGCTCATGTAAGTTCAATGAAGACTTTGGATTATATTTGGAGTGTGGTATGAAGCCACTGGGAGGATTTTACTCTGGAGAATTACATGCTTTAAAAAGACCCCACTGGCTGCCATGTAAGCAACAGACCGGAAAGGCAAGATTTGCCAATGGAAAGGATATAGATGGTGAGAAAAAGTTAATTAAGATTATGCCAACATTTTTTTCCCTGAATACCTGGGTGAATAGAAAGGTATTTACCCACTATGATATAATCTCTGCAGGAGGAAAGAAAGGGGCAGAGAACTACTCATAAACCACAGAGCCTATTCTGCCCCAGGGTCTGGGAACAGGTGGGGCACGTGACATTATTGGTCTCCAGTAGCACAGGAAGAACCACCACCGAACCTCGCGTCCCTGAGATGGCAGTTATGTTCTGACAAACCAAAGGCTGGAAGGCCCCTGAATGTAAAAGTTGGGAGGACCACCTTCATCATTATCACCTGGGATGCATGCCAAAGATGGAGCATCCGAGCCCATCCTTACTCCTTCTGAATTAGAACATCAGTGTCTAGGGGCTGAAAAGCTACCTGTAACAGGCTCTCTGGATGTCTCCAAAGTCAATGTTCCCTGGCTCTAGCCTTCAATTTGCAGGTAAAGAAACAGCTCTTAACCTCCAGGTCAGGCCTCTTCCACTATATCAAGCTTCTAGGGTCGTCAGTGGCTCAGCTGATGTCACACTTCACCGTGGCTCCCCCAGCTCTCTATCTCTTCTCACAAACAGAAAATCAGTCACAAGCGGACCCAGAGAGAATGTGTGGTTCTCCACCCCCACTGCTGGGAGATGTCCTTACTGGTGGTCAGTGTGTCATTCCCGGGGGTAAACGATGAAGACAGCTGGGCTGATGGGAGAGCTTATGGCTGGCTGGCTGTGAGACAGTGTTAAGCCAGCCACAGAAATGCAGTAGCAGATATGGGACTGGGGTCCTCACTCTCCTGACACTGGCCCTTCCGGGTGAGTTACTAAGACTGGAAGAAAGTGTTGCTGCTGGTTCCCTCCATAAAGCCACCTCATAGCACAGTCAACATTAACCCAAATAGAGAAAGGCTGAGACCAGGCTCTGATGAAGCCATCTCACTGATTAAGGACTCAGTTTTATGGCAAAACCAGCAGTAGCTACCCCCCTGAATCCCACCTCTGGGGATGAATTGGCAACTTTCTCATAAGGCCTTAAGCCAAACACGCAGCCAGCAGTGGGCAGTGCATGGCAATTCCACCAGCATTATGCTTGACTGACTCCTCCTCCCCAAAGCCCCAGGCTCCAAGGAACACTGATGGCAGAGAGTAGAGGCCCTGCAGTCAGATGATTTGGCAAACCCACCTATTTGGTTAACGTGTAAGAATTATAGTGAGAAAAATCAGTCAGAGTTATATCTGGCCCCTTGGAGCTTCATTAAATCCTTTGAGTTTCATTATATTGACAGACAAAACTTTCATTCTCTGCCTGTGAAATATGGCCCTCCAGTTACCCACCTGTCCACTCCCCCATAAGCCCCAGGTAAAGGAGGCCTCTGCAGTGATGGGAGAATTTTTTTATCACTTCCCAGCTCCAGGTGAGATCTCCAACTAGAAGGTATGGGTATCACATTCTACCTGGGAGGGGATGAGTCCCCAACAGCCAGGAAGTTCATTGTCTTTAATCACACTAAGGTTTCATGCTCACCTTCACATGGTTGCCTTTATGCACATGCGCAACTGAACACAGATTCAGATAAACACATATGTACACATTCCAAATAGGAGTTCACATGAATAAATACACGAAACACATGAAATGAAAGCAGCCATCATCATAAGTGTTTACAATATGTTAGGCAACCTTACAATATGAAAGGCAAGGTAAGTGTCACCTCCTTTAACCCTCGCAAGAATTCTTTAAGATAGGTGCCATCATTATTATGATCTCCATCTCACAGATGAGGAAGGCCATTAGGGGTTTCCAGCTGTAAATGGTAGAGCCAAGACTCTACTGTGTCTCTGTGGTCTGTATTCTCAACCACGACCTTCCAGGTTTCCACTAGGACACATGCTACCCGCTGCACGTGTCCCCCCATGTATGGTGCTCCCACACCCAACTCTTCATGACCACATACCCGCATACCTGACTAAATGCACTGTGCTCTTTGGGGACAGGCGCCACGTCAGCAGCATTCAGTGTTTCTCTGGCCCTCTCTGCAGGGGAATGGCACTGCCTTTCAATGCTGTTTTAAGGCTCATTGGTTCCCCTCCAGTCCTCAGACCTCGAGAAATTGCCCGTTTGTCTTATTCAAATGCAAGCAAATTACTGAGATGGGATAAGTCCTTGTTGAAGCTTCCTGGTGATAGGCAGATCAGGAACAGAAGCATGAACTTTAAATCATCTTATCTAAGTCCACAACATTTAATAAATCTGTGGTCAGGAGCTTTTTCACTTGCTGCTGCCAGTTAAAGAAAAGGGCAGTTTTATAGCTAAGCCCTAATATGCTGGCTCATAAAGAAATCACTCCCTGATCTGACTTATCAGCCTCCATGATCACTCCCTTAAGCAGAAACACACCGTTTTGTTCTGCTGCTAACACTATTAGCTCAACATGCACTGAAAATATCAAAACCACCAAGGAGCTTCCAGTCTCTAGCAAGTTCCTGGGGTGCAAAGCCCCTCTAGATAGGGTGAGAACTGCATGGAAAGAAGTGGGCACTGTGTGGGCAAGGGCAACTCCCTGGGAATGCCAAGCCCTTCTCTGGAGGGTAGACATTAGCTACCTCACCTCCAGGCTGCAGAGAGGACTTTTGGACTCAAGCCTGGGCAGATGCAAGTAGCAGGGCTGTTATTCACCCCCGCTGGGGCTGAGCCTGGTTCCAAGAGGTATGAGGAATATAAACTTGGGTTTGAAATCTGATTCAGAATATGCTGGCCATGGCCTTAGACAAGTCAACTTCCTAGGCCTCAGCGTCCCAATTTATGAAATGTGGATGATAAAAATAGCAAATGTTTTGAGTTCTTGAAAGAATAAAATAGAAAATGAGTTTACTCTTAGGGTCTTTGTCCTAGAAAATATCTCATTCTAGAGGCCAGGAACATTTGAGGAAACCTTAGGAAGACTTGGTCCTGGCTGTTGCTCTGTGACCAGCAGAACTAGAAGGGGAATGATCGTCCTAGATCATAGTCAAAGAAAGCCAGGATTTAGAGATGAGACATGCAAAGCCTACCTTTAAGACGGCCCTCAGTGATTTCGTCTCTTTCACCCTCTTGCATAGTCACTTCTCACAAGGTCAGGGTGACCCAGAGAATACAGTGGAGTGTTTTGTATGACTTCCAAAGCCAGGTCATGTGGCTTTCATCTTGGTGGCTGGGATTGTTGTTCTGGGGAAAGCCAGACACCTTGCTATGGAGATGCTCAAGCAGCCTTGTGGAGAGTCCTGCAGGAGAGGAACTGAGGCCCCAGGCCAACAGCCAGCCCCAATTCTCCAAGCATGTGAGTAAGCCACCTTGGAGGTGAATCCTCAGCCCGTTAAGCCTTCAGATGACTGCAGATAAAAGACCCTGAGGCAGAACCACCCAGCCACGCCTCTCTTGTATTCTTAATCCTTGGAAACCATGAGAGACCATAAATGATTATTTATAATTATAAATGGTTCTGGGGTGACTAGTGTCACACGTGAAGTGACCAGGACAGGGTCAAACCCGTCATTTTACAGATTAGGCGAGCCCATCAAAAAGCAGCTTGCCCAAGGTTGAGAGAAACACAGCGAATGGAACCCAGACTTCTGGGTCCTCAGCTGGCCCTTTCTGTATGCTACCTTGAACCTAGTGCCTGGCCTGGACTAGTCTCTGGAAGCTGGATTCAGTGGCATCCAGAAAGTTTCACACACGTCTCCTTCCCATTCCCTTTGACACATTTCAGGGATTGAGGCAAGGTTATTTAAAAAGCTATCATTGTAAAATTGCATCAGGGACAGTTAGCACTCACCACGTTACCATACGCTCCTCTGTATCTTCCAGCTTTCCTTGTAGTTAAGTGGGGATGTGTGACTAGGTCTGGACAATAGGCTATGAAGAAAGCTGGCACCACTTCCAGGCAACAGTACTCAAGAGTTGGTACATGACCCTCAGCTCCCTCCTTTTTTTGCTTCAGTAACCAGGAAGTCACCTGTTCTAAAGTCTGTATCTCTAAGATGCAGCCTGGATCCCTGAGTCATTAGTTGGAAGAGAACTTCTCTGGAGAGCCAATAGACCAAGAACAGAATTTAAGTGAACCAAAAAAGAAACCTTTATGTATTAAACTACTGAAACTTCAGAGTTCATTACTGTAACCTAGCTTAGCTTAACTTGACTAATATGCCATGTGTTCTAGATGACACTGCTGCTAGTTGGGATAGGGTTATCCACACCTTACCGGACTACGATGGAGTGAAGAATAAGCTATTATAGTGTTAAGTCACTGAGACTTTAAGCTGTTGTATCAGATTGTATCAGAGCCCCCTAACTTGTTAATAAATCAACTGGAAATGCACCTTATAACTGAGGATCCCTACAAATAAGAAAATTGAATAGTGAAAGATAAAAATAGACACAAATATTATCAGTAAGTTTCTGCATGAATGCAAGTAACAGTGCATCAAACTAACAGAGATTAAAACCATGAGGATACTTAGGTTTACTTCACAAGAAGTCAGAGTTAGGCAGTTCAGCTACTGGGTCAGCAGGTCCCTAGTGTTATCAGAGACCCAGACTCTCCCTCCTGCCTCTATGAGCCCTCAGCTTGCTGGTTTTCATCCTTATCGTCTTATGGTCAAATGATGCTGCCATAGCCCTAAGTACCATATCCTTACATAACCACTTTTTTATCTGGAATGGAGGAAGGAAAAAAGAGCATTTATCTTTGAGTAGCTCTGTCTTATCAACGAAGTAAGCCTTTCTTAGATAACCCCAGGAAACTTCCCCTTAGACATCTTACTGGCCATAACTAATTCAAAAACAAGTGGTAAGAGATTTACCATGTCATTGGGATTATTATCCAATGAGAAAAGTCAGGATTCTCTTAGCAAGAAGTAGGTGACAGCCATTAGATTAGGTAGATTATCAATAGTATCTGCCCCATATATAAATTTGTCTCATTGCCTAACACCATGGTATTAAAAAAGGAAAAATAAATGGTAAGATAATGATTAGAATAACATTATCTCCCTCAGGCAAACCCATATTCCTCCTTTTCTTCAAATCCCTTTTTTCCAAATTAACTGAGGCTCAGAGAGAAGAAGGACTTGTTCAGAGTCTCCCTCCTGCTGATTAATAACAGAGATGAATCTTCAAGCCAGATCCCCCAACCCTTGGACAAAGGTTGGGTCCATGTTAATATTTCTCACTCTGGGTTTCAGGGAACATTTTTCACAATGTGCCCTATAAATCAAAAAGGGATGAGCAATCAAGTAACTTTTTAAAGATGCTACCTACTTGATGCCTATCTTGGTGATTCATCACACCCCCTAGTATATTAAAGTCTCTGAGAGGTCCTGCAGCAAAGGACAAATAACATTTAACTTTGTGGTTCCCAAAATGTATTTGAGCATGGAATTGTCTCTTCACAACACCTGTTAACATCTCATGGGACCAGAGTTTTGGAGAATACCCTTTGGAAGTGCTGTCCTGAACAAGGCAGCTTCCAGCCACCCCACCCCATCATGCAACCACGGTGCTGAACAAATCCATCTATGGAGACAGGAGTAATTAGTTCAGCATATGCTGCTGTGATTCTCCTGCATTATGGTTCACGTTCCACTCAAGCGGTGCATTTCTTCCCCTAGTTAACAAAGAGGTTTATTTTTGTGTGTTCATTTAGGGATTGTAATCACTTTCAAGAAACAATGAGAGCTCATCACTGGAAAGAATGAGCATGGCATTGGGAGGTTATGGAGAAATCCACTTAGATGTATCTCTGGCCCAGAGAATGCTGGCAATAGCAGTCTGCACAGCTTTACCATGCCCATCGAGCACACAGCACCTCTGCCGACATCATCCCATCACTCTAAAAGCATTTGGGAAGGGCCTTGGCTACCTTCTTGCATGTGGCCAAGACAAAGTCTCTGATTCTTCCAGCCACTGCCTATACAACCTTGGAGGGTTCCCTTCTTCTCTTTGGTCTAAGTTTCCTTGTCATCTATTGATAAGGGCATTGGTATACTTGGATAGCTGTCCCCTCCAAATTTCTGCTGAAATGTGATCCCTAATGTTAAGAGGTGGGGCTTAGTGGGAGGTGTTTGAGTCATGAGGATAGATCCTTCATGAATTACTTGATGCCTTTCCTACAGTAAAGAGTGAATTATCTCT
Organism: Sapajus apella; assembly: GCF_009761245.1. Classification (NCBI taxonomy): domain Eukaryota; kingdom Metazoa; phylum Chordata; class Mammalia; order Primates; family Cebidae; genus Sapajus; species Sapajus apella. Next base: position 8,251,115 of record NW_022437023.1, read on the forward strand.
ATTAGTTCATGGGAGGGCTGGTTACATGAAAGAGCCTGGCACCTCCACCCCTCTCTCTTGCTCCATCTCTCACAATGTGACACGCTGGCTCCCCTTCTCATTCCACTATGATTGGAAGCTCCCTGAAACCCACAACAGAAGCAGATGCCAGTGCCATGCTTCTTGTACAGCCTGCAGAACTGTGAGCCAAATAAATCTCGTTTCCTTTAAAAATTACCCAGCCTCAGCTATTCCTTTATAACAGTCCAAAATCAACTGATATAAGCACTTGGAAGTGAGACTTGGAAGGCTTAAAGGTTTTGGGCTCGGGGTCTAGGTCTTGGATCATGGACTTCTTTCCCTCCCATAAGGCTGCCTCCTTAGGAACAGTAGGAGACATGAACTGCCTGATATTCCATGCACACTTAGATTTTTTAATAAGAGACAGGGCCTTTCTCTGTCACCCATGCTATAATGCAGTGGCACCATTATAACTCACTGCAGTCTTGAATTCCTGGGTTCAAGAAATCCTCACTTCTCAGCCTCCCAAGTAGCTAGGGCTACAGGTATGCACCACCATGCCTGGCTAATTTCTTTATCTTTTTGTAGAAACAAAATCTTGCTGTGTTGTCTAGGCTGATCTTGAACTCCTGGTCTCAAGCAATTCTCCTGCCTCAGCCCCTCAAAATGCTGGGATTATAGGTATGAGCCACTGCCCTTGGCCAAGACTTTAAATCTTTTGTTGAAGTAATCACACAGAGAAGTACACACGTCAGAAGTATTCGTCTCAGTGAAGTTTTACAAACTGAACACATCAGCGTCACTAGCACTTCTTAAGATATGAACATAACTTACCAGCACCTTAGAAGCCCCCTTGCGCTGCCTTCCAGTTACTATCTCCCGGGGGGAGCCACCATCTGCCATCTAATGCCATAGATTGGTTCTGTCAGTTACTGAACTTTATATAAATGGAATCAAACAGTATATACATATTCTTTCATGTCTGGCTTCTTTTGCTTGAGTATGTTTATGCAGTTCTTTCATGTTCCTGAGTGTAATCACAGGTCATTAATTCTCATTGCTGTGTAGTATTTTTCTGTGTGAATACGCCACTCTTGATTTATCCCTTCTACTATTGACGGACCTCTTTATTCAGGTAGTTTCCAGTTTGGAGCTCCCAACTTATTCTAGCTCCCAACTTTCAAGAGAATCACATGGACACACTTCTATAGGTATATTATACCTAAAAGTAGAAATACTGGACCATAGGATATACTTTGGTAATATTTCCCAACAGTTGTCTAAAGTGGCTTTATCAGTGTATTCTCACAATGGCCCTACAGAAGAGTTCAGTTGCTCCACATCTTCCTCCAAACCCAATATTTTCCATCTCCTTTACTTTGGCCTTCTTGGTGACTGTGTAGTGGTATCCCACTGTGGTTTTAATATGCATTTTCCTACAGACTAATGATGTGAGCACCTTCTCATGTTTATTGGCCACTTGGTTATTCATTTTCAAGTAATGTACAAGGCTTTTCTTCATTTCTCTCTTGAATCACCTTTTACTTATTAATACACTGTAATATAAACACAGGGACCTGGTAACCTCCTACCCACCCATCCCAACATGTCCTACCTTCCCTGACTACCAGAAGCAAGGGAGTATGAAAGCAAGTCCTAGGTGAGCAAAGACTGCTCCCTAGCTGTGGGGTGCTTCCACCAGGAGCTGAAGTCTACTCCTTAGCTCCTGATGCCCCTCCTCTTCTCAAGGCCAGACTGACAGATGAGACAGAGTGAGAGGAGCTGGCTTTTTCACACAGTGAGTAGCTGCTGAGTCTATACTATGTTCTGAGAACTGCTCTGGGGGTTGGAAATTCTGCAGTGGACAAGGCAAGACAGACCCAGGCCTTGGGAACCCAGATGCTCAACTGAGGTTGAGGATGGTGCTCCACCTTTCTCCTCTGGAGCTGGGCTAAACTTCCTCACCCAGGACTCTAGGAGTAAAGAGTGCCCTGGCTAATAATAACAAAAAATAAGCTGCTGGCACTTACTGAGCACTTTCGATGTCCCAGGCATTATGCTAAGTACTTTCATGTGTTAAACCCACTGTTCTCAAATTTTAATGCTCATCAGCATTGTCTAGGGGGTGTATTAAACACAGACTGCTGCTGGGCCCTGCCAGTTTCTGACTCAAGGAGCCTGAGAATTTTCATTTCTAACAGACTCCCAGATAATGCTAATGGTACAACCATTTAAGTCATTACGTCAGAGCCACCCTATGGGGTAGGAACAATTATAATCTCTGTTACCTTGTGATGCCACTGAGACACAAACAGGCTATGTAATATCTATGCCTCCGGCCACACTGCTAATAATTGGCAGAACTGATATTAGAAACAGAGCAGCATGGCTTCACAGTGCGCACACTTGTCTATTAACCACACCACACTATGCCCCAAGTAGCTTGCTTTTAAAGCTCTCATAAACAGTCCAGCTTAACTGCTGAAATAAGAGCCAGGTGTAGCCTATAGCCTCTATTCCCATTAGATGGATCTGTCCTTTGAGCACTCGTGGATGAGCTATGTATCTGTTCTTATCCTGCAGAGAGGTGCCAATACTGTGACAGGTGGATAAGCAGTGGAGGACAGGGACATATGTTAGGGTTTGCAGCTTAAAAATCTGTATTGGAATCCCAACTCCAGGCGTTACTCTCTACCTTTGAAAGCTTGGCAAGTCCTTAAGGTAACTGAGCTTCATTTTCTTCATTATTGTTACAAGAAAAATATATAAAGTAATTTAAAACCCCAACTGATGGTAGCTGTTTTATCCTACCAGCTGGAAGGGCATAATTTCCCTGCAGGCAAATGACTTTTTGCTTAACAGCGTCTCCTGATGTAGCACAGTGAGTATGAAAACAGAGAGGCCCTGACAGCTCAGACTGCATCAAGTCAGTGTTAGGAGGTTTTGGGGGAGCTGGGGAAGGGAAGCAAAGGGCAGGAACAGGAGACAAAGGGCAGGGGCAGGGATCTGGGAGAGGCGAAAAGAAGTAATTCCAAAGGCACACTGGGAGGATGGGGTATGCCATGGGGGTGGTGGATAGGGAGATCAGACAGAGGCACTTAAGAAAATGGGTATTTAAAATCCGGTTCTAAGTAACTTGCTTTCTGGTGATATGATGTCACCACCCCTTCCTCCCCCATTACCTCCAAATTCTGCCACTACGTGGTCGTGTGTTTCTGCGTTTAGCAAATAAGCGAATAAATGGGATAAACATAAGACAACATGCCCACCACAGGGAATGCAAACAGACCCCCATGTGGATGACCCACCGTGGCAACCAGAAAGCACACCACTTTTTAAAAAATAGTATTTGTGCCTCAGACTGCGGGACCCCCAGGAGCAGGATCCAAGCCAAAGACCCCTTCTTGCCCTGAACCTGAACTAGTAAGTTGGCATGAATGAGGATGGTGATTCCTGCCTTATGAGCGGGGTGAACATCAAGTCCCATCCCATGCCTTGTACTGGAAAGACAGGGGTGTCGGCTGAGTAGGAAGTCATGGAGGTTTCCAATATATGTTATTCCATGGAATGACATGATCTGGGAAAGTTTCTCTCTATAGATGTAATCAGCTAAGAAATAAAGAATCCACCTAATAAATGAAGAAAGAATAATAAAATTAAAATAGCACCATCTGGCAATCCCTGTGAATTAATGAATTCAGGCATTGCTCATTGAGCTGCTAACATTACAAAAGGTGAAACAATCAGACTTCTGTGTCTTTTGACCTGAGAATACAGTGCCACCCATGAGAGAGTGAGTAGTTTTGCCAAGAGAGAGTTAGGGGGAGAAAGGAATGAGAGAGGAAGGGTGGGAGAGAGAAAGAGAACAAAACAAAAGAAAGAAGGGTAGAGGGAGGGAGGAAGAGAGAGAGGAAGAGAGAGAGAGAGAGAAAGCTGAATCTACTCAAGCCTGTGTGTCCAGCTGGCAATCTACAGGAAATACAAAGGACAGAGGAACATGTTAAAAGACACCAAAGGAATGCGATCAGTAAAGACCAAATAATGTAAAACTATGGAACAAATAGCCCAATTTCATCCATAAGTTGCAAGGGCAAAAAACAGAGATGGGAGGAACTATAGATTAATAAACATATAAATACATATTGACCACTCAAAATGTGTGGACCTTATTCAAATTCTGACTTAAACAAATAGATGACTTTTTTTTTAATGGTCATGGAGGCTCTTCTTCTGCCTCAAAGCAGAACATTACCTAACCAATATTGGATTAGATTTAGGTCCAGGGAGCCATAGAAAAATTTTTGCTCAACTCTTGGGGCTGCGTTCATTCCTAGTCTGCATGCTTGTGAGGAATAAACACCTTGGTTATAGGGTCTGTTTCTACGGTCTGATGAAGGTCTTATACACTTTCCCACCCATTCCTTTACTGGGCCCTCTCAGGCAATCAGATGGATTGAGGAATAGAGAGTTAGGAAGGGAAAAGAATATGTCTTTGGGGGAAGAAGCCTGTTTTACGGGTGAAGAGAAAAAGGTAAGTTCCTAGAATAGTGGGGCTAAACTGAAATGACTGACACCACTGCCTGCTCCCATGTCAGCAGGGAAACGTAGAAATCATTGAGACCTAAACTGTGGCAGCCACCTTGCCAGGAGCTGAGAGAGGCACTGACAGCCTCAGGTGACCTGCAGGATGTCAGTCAGGCTAATGAAGGTATCAAGTGCTCCTTAGCACCAGAACACAGGGCTCCTGGATCAGAAGGAGCAGAATCGAAGTCATGTTGCCAGGAGAAATACTTTTTGTTAATATGAGGCTGGACTTTGCCCTTCTAGGAGAAAACCACTAATGTTTCCTTAGTAGGGTATGTTTGTTTGTTTGATAGCTAGTGAGGAAATCAGTCATAGCACTCACTGGTGGGACTAACGTGGAATCCCAGGAAAAAAAAAAAAGAGGTAGAGAAGGAAGTAGCTGAATCTGCTCAAGCCTATGGGCCCAGCTTCTAATTTGTAGAAATACAGAAGACAGAGAAATATGTTAAAGAATACTATACCATAAGGATGCAAGTAACAAAAGCTAAGCACTGGAAGACTGTAAAGAACAGAAATTCAATTCATCAACAAGTTACAATGGGAAAAAAAAAGGGTGAGAAGACATAGATTTTTTTTAAAAATTAGCCAGTCCTGGTGGCACACTCCTGTAGTCCCAGCTATTGGGGAGGCTGAGGTGGGAGGATTGCTTGGGCCCAGGAGGGAAAGGTTGCAGTGAGCCATGATCTCACCACTGCACTCCAGCTTGGGTAACAGAGTGAGACCTCCATCTCTAAAAAATTGTTTTTAAATTATTTTGTTTAAAAAGACTTAGAAGACATGTCACCCTTTGTCACTGAACAAGACAGCCCCCTTCCTGCTCTCAACTGGCATAGCTTGAGCAGAGGAAAAGTTCTGAGGACAGGGCTAAGTTAGCTAGACAGAAGGGAAGACTGAGGCTTGGGATGGGATATCCTCTTCCTTCTGGAAGAAGGGAGACACCTCTCCATGGAGGAGGTAGGAAAATGACCCGGGGGCTTAAAAGAGGAGGCCACTGCAGAGGAGGTCAGGAACTCAACAGAGGCCTCTGGGGAGACTGACAACCATGTGAAGAAACTCCTTTTAAAGGTGAAATTTGAAAAGAGCTTCTGCTCCGTGAACAGAGAGAACAGCTACTGAGCTGATGAATGAATAGCCTCTTTTCTTCCCACCTTCACTGCTCTGACCCTTTAGGGAAACACTTATATCAATAGGAACATAGTTTCTGCCATTATGGGAAGGGAGCTCTACAAAGTGCCGTGGGCTCAAGGTCTGCACAGATCCCATTTGGGAGAAGGTGCTTAAAGATGTAGCTCCTGCCCCCACAGTGCCCTGTCTATACCTTCATGGTACTGCAAAGTGTACTGGATGAGGGAGCTGGGGAGGAGGAGGACACTCCAGACAAGGAAACGAACCCCTCCCCAACATGGCGCCAAGCAAAGCAGTACCAAAGAGAGCATGGAGGTCCCTATGGCTGACCAAATGGGGTCACCCCTAATTAATGGCAGCCCCAGAAAGATCTAAAGGAGGAAAGGTAGGAGCTGAAATACACCCCCATGCTTGAGAGCTGGGAAAACTGAAAGCCTTGATTTCTCCCTTAGAGATTGTTAAGCAATAGTTCCGAGTGTCTAAGTCCATTTTGTATCATTGTAACAGAATACCACAAATTAGGTAATTTATAAAGAACAGATTTATTTCTTACAGTTCTGGAGGCTGGAAAGTCCAAGGCTAAAGGGCATGTACCTGGTGAGGGCCTTCTTGCTGTGTCATCCTATGGTGGAAGGTGGAAAGGCAAGAGAACAAGAGGGGGCCAAACCCACTTTTATAACAAGCCCACTCTCATGATAATTGTAAGGCTGGTTGCCTCGCCGGGAGTTCAGACACGCCCATCTCCCTCCCCGATTGAAAATTACATTATCAGAATATGCCCATCATCTAGCTCCACCTTGGAAATCCCCTCTGCACTCGGCACCTAACCCCACCCTTGGAAATCTCCTCTGCACTCAGCACTTAGCCCGCTGACCGGAAATCCCACCTACCTACCAATAGCAGCTGACCCGTCCACATCCTGTTTCTCCAAATCCAGTCAAACACCTTCACTCCCTATAAAACCCCACTCCTGAGAGGAGTCAGGCCGACTTCCCTGGCCACTCTTCCTGGGACCACAGAACCTCACCTGGGAGCTGAATAAATTGTCATCTTATGTTCTTGTGCTGGCCTCAGTTTCCTCGTTTTTAACTCGGCAATAAACCTACAGAGAATAAACTTTACAAAAATGACGTTAATCCACTCAGGATTGGATGACGTGATCACCTCTTGTTAGGCCCTGCCTCCTAACACTGTTGTATTGGGAATTAAGTTTTCAACACATGAACTTTGGAAGACAAATTCGAACCATTGCACCGAAAAACAGAAAATGAGAGGATGCTAATTCTTCCAGATTAAACTAGTAACATGGTGATAAACCCTCAAAGCCCCTCAATAGTGCTGCAGGCATGGTCTTGCCTGCAGTCTCTTGTGAAGATATAAAGGTGCTCCCTCCTCAAGTTAGACCCAGCCTGGATCCAAGGAACCCCACTTTTCCTTTCAGCTGACGCCTCTGTAGTTTAAAAAGCACGCAACTGAATATGGCCGTCTGGGTAAAGGTAATACGTATCCCCCACGGAAGAAGGAGGTGGGGTTGGAGAAAGGGCCCATGTACCCAAGGGGGTTTTGGAGCAGGGCAAAGGACTAATTTCACAGGCTCTGGCCAATGGTCTCCCTATGAGTCCTCTGCCTTCAGGGGCTCCCTAGCATTCCTGTATTTCTTTTCTGAAGCTCAGTGATCCGGGCTTTGTTTGAGCAGAAATGGAGACAATGAAGCCAGCTAACAGATACAAGCATGTTTACTTGGGAAGTACAGGGAGTAAACTGGTAGCAGGGATCTGGCAGGATCTGACGGATCTTCCACTTAAGGCCATTTATCTGGATTTCTGTCCCTGCCTCTCCTGCTGCCCTTTCCACTACTCCCACTCCTAGGCATCTAAACAGTGCAAATAAACCCAACCCTGACTGGACTGGAAGCAGGCAAGTGATAGGGAACCCGTGAAAAGGGAAAGAGGCCTCCCTCTGGCCCCTGGGGCCCTGTGGCTGGACAAACTGAGGGTGGGGAGATTGAATCACTTCCTCCCTGAGGGCTTCAGCTGCATCCTGTTCTCACAGCCCCCTCCCTCCATCCTAACCCTTCCAATTTATCTCTGAAGCTGTGTGCATGTCATCTCTAATGGCTAACATTTATTGAGCACCTGCTATGTGTGTTCTGGGCACCAGGCCAAACACTACACACTCTATCAGACCGGGATCCAAGCAACAGAAACCAACTCTGGCTGATTTAAACAGAAAAAGGATTTACTAAAAACATCTTTGGTTGCTCATAGAATCTCTAAAGGGCCTAAATATCAGGTTTGGGGCTACACACTCAAGAATAACACCCAAAGTGATGCTGCTGCAAAAATGGTCCACATTTGAGCACCACTGCCGCAGGGCTGGCCCTAGGCTTGGAGCTTGCCAGCTGGATGCTGGCCACCAAGTTAGCAGCACAGCCACTGCCGTCCTGAGAACTCTTAAGACGGCTGCAGCAGCCAGAGGTAATGCTTTAGTAACCCCCCGAGTCTTGGGCAGGTGCATCCAATGGCAGAGACAAATTCTTCCATAGTGAAAGGTGGGCTCTGCCACTCACTCTGATCCCAACATGGGGAGAAGTCTCCAGACACAGGGAGTGAGGTTGGCCACAAAAACAGACACCTGTCCACTTCACACACATGTTCTCGTTTCTCTCACGTAAATCTTGAGGGTGGATATGTCATCCTCACTCATCAGAACAGGTATATGAGGATCAGAAATATTAGCCAAGGATACAGAGCTAGTCAGCAGCAGAAAGCACAGGAGGATTGAGGGCTAACTGGCTCTGGAGAGCACATCTCTTAACCTAACTATCCTAAGCCCCCTGTCTGCAGCACTGCCAGACAGAAAGGAACAGTCTGTGGGAGAAAAATAAAGCAAGATAGAGAGCAAGAGACAGAGTGTGTGTGTGTGTGTGTGTGTGTGTGTGTGTGTCTGAATGCATGTGCGTATGTAAATTGTATGTGTGTATCTGTGTGTATCTGCATGTAGGTGTGAGTGTATAAGTGCATGTAAATTGTATCCTCGTGTTTGCATATGTCAGTATGAGTGTGTGTGTTTGGGAGCAGGGGTGGGTTCAGGATCTCCCCCTGACCCTGCCCATTTAGGATATCAGGAGCTGACTATAACAGCCATGTCCTATCTACCCATTTCAGGGATATGAGCATGTCCATACCTAAAGGGACTCCCTAACTCCAGACTTTATGAAGTTGACAGAAAGGATCTATAAAGAGAACGGAACGCAGAGTTGACATTCTAAATCCTTAATACCCAGGTTGCTACTGGCTCTGACCACATCCACACCGCTCCACATGCTACTCTGATGCTTGCTCTCTCATGAGCAGCCCTGACAGTGTGCAATGTGGGCTGGATATACAGAAACCATACAAACTCGGAAGGAGACATGGGGTCTTTGAAATCAGTCTCATTGGACTGTGAGTTTCATATCTCTCTTGTTCATCCAATGGCCTGGGGCTGCCCCGTGCTGGCACATGGCAGTTGAATGAATAAACAAGTAGGCAAGTCAGCGAATGAATGAACAGACCTTCTCACTGACAAGGTCACAGTGTCCTGGACCAGCATCACCAGGTGGGTCACCTCCATGATCCTGATCTGCCTTGACCCCTCTTTTTTCTGGTCCCCACACCATACCACAGAGGCTTTGATGTTCATCTCTTTCTTCCTCTTGCTTTTGCCCATGTCCTGGTATTTGCTTATTCATTTGCTTAAAGCACTCTTCCAGAGTATGAAATCTGTCCTCATTAGGTTCTACAGGAAGGCTTTGATTCCCTCCAATGTGTTCTGGAAATGCTGGGCAGGTAGAAGAGCAACTCATCACACCTCAAGGAGAATTCCCTGGGTGTGAAGCCAGGGAGCGGGGAAAGGAAACAGAAAGAGGCTGCATCTGTGGATAGCACAGTGCAGCGCCCCTGAGCCTGGACTCAGAGCCTGGACTCAGGGGACTGCAGAGCCTACATGACAACAGGAGAAAGCTGCCATTTTCCTGACTGCACAGCATTTGCACACACGGCAGTCAAGATACCCAAAAGATTAATATTGTGTTTGATGCTCAGATGACATGCTACAGACCCAGGATCTCAACTCAAGACTCAGAGGAGAATCCAATCTTTCAATAAAAGAAGTTACCTGCTTATTTTATCCCCAAACGAGGCAGAGTCTTTGCTCCCTGTGGCCCAGACATCTCAACCCAGGGCTCCGAGGCTTCAGTTTGTGCATCTGGCCACCCTGCACATCTGGAGCTTTGGAATTCAGAGAGCGCAGTGGCAGCTTCTGCAGGCCCTGTCTGGAGGAAGCCTCAAGAGGGAAGCACCGTTCCAGCCTCAGAGCCTGCATGTCTGAGCTCAGCGCAGTTCGAAGTCACCAGCACACGCTGCTTTCATCACCCCTCTGCCTGGTCCTTCTCTGGTTATTCTCTCTTCTGCCTGCCAGCCCAAGCCTCCTCTGGCAGAAGAGAGGGAAAGAACTGAAAGGCAGAGGATGTCTCAGAGGAGCTGACAGCTCACGACCGTCGCTCGCCACAGTGAGGAAGGTTGCCTTCTCCTGGGCAGTTCTGTTTTCTCCTCTTCCAGCCCTCACACCTGTTTGCTGTGGGTGGGGGGAGAGTGTTGGTGTCAAGGCTCAGGTGTGTCATGTCCCTTGCTGCCAGCAGGCCTCCGACTTCCTACCAAAAAGCTGTTGGAAGGGAAAGGCCACCTCAGCTGAGCAATGCCAAGGTGAGGGATCCCTAGGAAGAGCCAGCGACATCCTCCTGGCCTGGCTTCAAGTCCTCAGGGAGCCACAGCACAGCCCCCTCACCTTCTGCAGATCTGTTTACATTTGCAACCCTTGCCCCTGAGCTCCCGGCCATCCCAGAGGTTACAGGAGTCAGCAGTAAAGGTAATCACAAAAGAAGAATAAAGCAGGCTGAGGGGAGCGAGAGCTGGAGAAAGTGCTGCTTTACCCAGGGTGGTCAGGGAAGTCTCTCTGGCGAGGTGATGCTTGAGCCTGGAGACCTGCAGGAGGTGAGGGGTGAGCTGGGTGGACACCTGGGAAAGCTCACTCCATAGGGAACAGAGTGTATTACCCCTGTAGGGGGGTCCGGCTGGTTGGAGGAGGGTGAGGAGGCTGTGTGAGTAGAGGGGACAGGGGAGAGGCTGAGGAAATGAGACCAGAGCAGGGCTTAGCAGGTCAGTTGCAGCTTCCAGAAAAAGCCTTTTAGGCATTTTACACGTATCATTAAATTCTCACTCAGACGCTCTGAGATAAGTATAATTATTATCCCCATTTTCCAGATGAGGAAACTGAGGAAGTGAGAGGTTACATAATTTCCCATAGATCACAGAGCCAGGATTCAAGCAGTTCTTGCCTGTGGTCTGCACATCAAACCACTTTGCTACGTCGTCCGTAACAGTAACTCATCCACCTTAGGGCTGGTCAGACAGGAATTCCAGTGTTGAACAGCAGCACAGGATCCCTATGGCCCTGGCAGGTGAATTCTCCTCCATGTGCTTCTGTCTCCTCCTATCCTGCCCCTCACAGGGTCATCATGAAGGAGGAAGCAGAGATGAGCAGACATGGCTTCTTGGGGCCTGGGGGTCATCCTTCTTTTTCCCACCTCCTGTTTCAGGCAGATGGGGGCAGATTCCAGAAACCAAGAGTTAAAAAGGTCAGGCTAAAATCTGAAGGGGAGTGGGCAGCTCAGCTACAGAAACCACAGGGCATGAAGGTGAGGGCTCTGGTGTAGGGCGTGACTTCCCAGGGTGCTGAGGGGGAGGGTTCCAACGGGCTTTAGGCCTCGTTCTTCACTGGAGAGGCTTAACTCTAAAAGGCAGGACACCCACGGTTAAGAGGAAGAAAGAGCGGGTCATGTGAAGGGTTTTCAAATGGAAGGAGAATGGAAGCAGTGGAGAGAGTGGGAGGAAGATGGCAGTGTTAGAGAAGGTGGTAGCAGGTGGGTGCTCTCAGGGGCAGCCTCTTAAATAACCAGGCGTGGCCCTTGGTTGGCTGTCCATACCCCAGGTGCAACTGCACTCACTGTCCGCAGAGTTTGGCCCTGTGTGTCATTATTTGCCGAGCTTGGAGCTGTTTGCCAAGCTTGTCGTTGCCTGTGTCACCATTTGTAGACCACGACACTGTTTGTCATTCTGTAGAGTTAAGTTTTATTTGCAGAGCTTGGTATTATTGGGAGAGGCTAGCACCGTTTGTGTCGCTGTTTGCAATACTTGTTGCTGTGTCTGTTCGTATTATGATATTGACAGAGCCCATTCCTCCCTAGTTCTCTGTCTGCTGAGCTGCCAGTGCTGATGTTACTGTCTCTGTGGATGTTCAGAGTCTGTCACTGTCCGAGGCATGGTCCGCAGTGCCCGGGGTCCCTGTGTGCAGAGCCTGTCATGGCTGGAGTGATGGTGTCTGTGCTATCAGTGCCACGAATGCAGAGGCAGTCTCTCTGTGCAACTCTGTGCTGAGGTTTCTCCCTGTTAGCATCGCTGTCTGTGTCATGATTTGCAGAACCCATTGCTGCCTGTGCCGCTGTGGGCAGGGTCTCTCACTGTCTATGACACAATAGTGAAACATGGTATCACAGGGGAATATTCTTCACAAGCATATCTGAAGCTTATCTCTGATCCCCAGCAGTCACTGCTCCCCGTATCTGGGACACACACACACCCCCTTGCTCCATGCTCCCATGCCCTCTGACCATTTTTGCATGCTGGCCTCTGGGGTCTCATAAGACCAAACACCCTGCCTGTGGTCCCTGCCACACTTAATGGGTCCTGCAACCTGCTTCCTGGAGCCTGATTTCACTGCAGAGTCCAGGCCTCGTGGATGGCTCTAGACCAAGGGCACAAGCAGACTTACAAAGGAATCAGGGTTGGCAGGCAGTGGGGAAAATGACATAGAAAGAGAAGAGCCATCAGGAAAGATGAAAGTGTTTTGCTTCTTCATCTGACGGGGCTTGAAGGCTGTCTTCGGGAGGGAGATGGCTCCTTACAGCAGAGGGTGTAATTAATTAAGGGTGAGGTGCGGCGAGCGCAGGCAGCTGGTGCAAGTGATAAAGTGGCATTGTGCAGCAAGGCCCAGTGGTGACAGAGATAAGGGCACCCATCACAGGCACGAGGCTTGCTGGTCGCAGCGTGGGGAAGTGGCAGGGGTGCTTCTGGAGGGAAGGGCAAGGAACTGGGCAAAACACAGTACTGGGTGAAGCTCTGCCTCCTTCAGACCACAGCACCTTGAAGTTCAGTCCCCTGGTGGGAAAGCTGAAAATACCCATTATGCCACTGCTCATTTCTTGTAGAGAGAAATATAGAAAATGAGAGCATGTGTTGAAGAAAAAAAATCAAAAGGAATGGTTAAAAGAAAGTTTTAAATAACATTTTTAAAAGCATAAGAAGCCCATAGACTGTTTTAAAAAAATAAAGAAAATCCTCATTGAAAGCCAGGAAAAAATGTGTGCTGAGGATCAAAAAGACTGGTTTCTGGAAAGGAAAAAAAAAAGACCCCTCTGCATGGCTAAGTAGCAGAGAAAAAGAAGTCATGTAAAGATGTAAAGGGAAAGGCATCATGTAAGTGTATATAATCTATATTATATATTTACATTTTATTATTAATTATTTATTACAAGAAAAGAGTGCATAGCAGGTCATATATGTACTTGAAGTCAAATGGCCAGAAAAAGCATCTGAGAATCTCCTTGTGAGGAACTCCAAAGCCAGTAATAACAGTTCCTTTAAATAACTTCAAAGTCAGGGAACCAGGTGAGGAATAAGTGGGAGCCCTCAATGATCACAGTGCAAAAGGTGCACGAAGAATGAAAAGAGGCTGGTGGACAGGCTCGGCCAAATCTGTGCCAGGGAAGATGACCCTGAAATCTCCACTCCCCAAATGTCTTTTGATGGTGAGAGCTGGATACATAAGATCAAATACTGATGACAACAGTAACTCCTTACATGTCCACATTGATTTATGGTTTGCTTTTTTTTCCTCTCACATTATCTCATTTGAAGCCATCATCACATAGCCTCTACGATGGGTAGGAAAGGAACCTTTAGCAGCCCCATTTCATAGATGAGAAAATTATGATCAAAATTGGTCAACAAGTACTAGGGTTTGAATGTCTCCTCCAAAACTCACTTTGAAATTTAATTGCCTGGCCGGGCACGGCAGCTCACACTTGTAATCCCAGAACTTTGGGAGGCCGCGGCGGGTGGATCACCTGAGGTCAGGAGTTCAAGAGCAGCCTGACCAACATGCGGAAACCCCATCTCTATTAAAAATATAAGATTAGCAGAGTGTGGTGGCGTGCACCTGTAATCCCAACTACTTGGAAGGCTGAGACAGGAGAATCACTTGAACTCGACAGGCAGAGGTCGCAGTGAGCCGAGATCACAACATTGCACTCCAGCCTGGGCAACAAGAGGAAAACTCCATCTCAAAAAAAAAAATAAAGAAAGAAACTTTTAATTGCCATTGTGACAGCATTAAGAGGTGGGTCCCTTAAGAGGTGGTTGGGCCATGAGGGCTCCATCCTCATGAATGTATCAGTGCCATTTTTGTGACAGTGTTACTAATGAAACGGATGGGTTTGCTATTCTAATCTTCTCCCTCTGTTTCATACACTCTCACCCTTTTATGTGATGTCTTCCACAATGTTATGACACAGCACAAAGGCCTTTACCAGACACCAGTGTCATGCTCTTGGACTTCCCAGTCTCCAGAGCCATGAGCCAAATAAATCTCTATTTAAGTTACCCACAGAGCCATGAGCCAAATAAATCTCTATTTAAGTTACCCAGTCTATGGTATTCTGTTATGGTAGCAGAAGACAGGCTAAGAAAAAGGCAAGAATCTTCAGCTAAATCATGTCAGCACTGGAACATGATCCCAAAACTCAAAGTCTTTATGCGATACCATGCTATCTCAATTTGGATCCTGCAGAAGCTGAGCCTGAGGCAGTAATGTGGGTGCAATGTCATTTATTTGGGAGGTGAAGAAGGCAATGAAAGAAGGGTGGGACAGTGGGACAGGGAAGGGGAGAAGCCCACACAGTGTGAGTAATCTGGCTGGCTGGCACCTGGTTCACAAGGCTCAGTCCTGCAGAGACCTCTGGGCAACAGCATAGCACCGACTCTAATAGTTTTCCTCCCTGAGGGGAACCCAGATTCTGAATTGCATCTAGAAATCAGTATAAACAGGTCACCAGGACCTGCTGGAATCCACCTGAGACTCCTGAATAAACTCAAGGGTGAACCGTCACCAGAAGCTACTTGTTGTTTCAAATACCACTGTGTTTTGGGACTGGCAGACTGCCAACTATGGCTGTTGCTAATAAGAGGATCCTTGTGATAGGCATTATCTCTAAGATAAATATTATCCTTATCATTCTGTAAGACAGAGATTATTGTGCCCACATTTGACGGACGGAGAAACTGACGTTCTAGGAGAGTAAATAACTTGCCCAAGGTCAAAAAGTTATTAAGTAGGGAAAGGTAGATTTGAGTTCTGGACTTCTAACTCTAAAATCTATACTACTTGTGTTAGTGAAGGTTCTCCAGAGAAACAGAATCCATAGGAAGTATAGATAGGTATAGATATAGAGATTTATTATAGGAATTGGCTCACACAATTATGGAGTCTGAGAAGTCCCGCAATCTGCCATCTGCAAGCTGGAGAACCAGGAAAACCAGTGGTGTAATGAGTTGGCTTACAGTGAATAGCTTAAAGTCTGAAGGCCTGAGAACCAAGGGAGACAGTGGTATAAATCCTGGTCTGAGTCCTGAGGCCCAAGAGGCAGAGCACTGAAGTCCAAGGACAGGAAAAGATGGATGTTCCAGTTCAAACAGGGAACAAAATTTCCCTTCATCCACTTTTTTTTCCCCCTTTGGACCTTCAGTATGTTGGATGATGCCCACCCATCCTGGTGAGGGCAGATCTTCTTTGCTTGGTCTATCATTTCAGATGCTGATCTCTTCCAGATTTATCCTCACAGACACACCCAGAAAGAACATTTTACCAGCTACCTGGGCATCTCTTAGCCCAGTTGTGTTGTTGCATAATGTTAACCATCACACCAGCTTTTCCTGTAACTCACAGAGGTGGTCTTTGGAAACATGAAATGGCAAAACTTTTATCCCATCCTCTATCAGTCCACTACCCATTGCAGAAGAGAAAGTGGGAAGGAAGAGAAATTGCTTAAAATACAGTTTAGGTTAGTTCCTGGGAGATAGATTCCCACTGAATTTGAGGAGATCTCAAAAAGGGGAGTAAGAAGGGAATTTGAAGCCTGTCTCAAGACTGTCAGGGCAACTTCCCTGATACTTGTTCATGACAGAGCTCTGGCCTGGGGAACCATGGGGCTGCAATTGAGTGGAGATTCTAACGGCCTAGGTGTGTGTCTCGGGGTGAGGTCCTAGGGGGCATGAGCATCATCAACACGCAGTAGGGGCAGTGGAGCTGGCCCATAGAGCGGCTCAGATGGAGAAAAGGCTGGGAATTGGAGCCAGATGAGAGAGGTAGGGACAATTCTCAGAGTCTTGGGGCTGAGTCCTCTCACGCCCACAGCTGCCCGCTATATCTCCAGCTCCACAGCACCACTGAGGCCCTTCTGCCTCTCCTGCTTTGAATTCCTCTTTTTTTAGAGCACTAAGCCCGGCACTGAGAGGCAGTAATTGGGAATCTTTTGTTCCACAGTCTCTACCACGCTTGATTCCAGGGTTGCAAAGTTGCTTTCTACTGCCAGGCACCTGGGGTTTGACCTTTTTCATTTATTTGAACACTTACCTTTCAAATGGGAGAGTGGGGTGGAATGTGGAGGGAGAGAGAGAGAGACAGAGACAGGCTGATAGAACGGGAGACCTACAGGGAGACAGGGAGAGGAACTGAAAGTAAGATCAGAGCATTTAGAAAGAAATAGGCAGCCAGGCACTGAGAGGGGAAACAGGAAGCTGGGGAAAGAAAAACAACACTTAACCATGTAAGACTGAGAGGCAGCTGGAGCCCAGAAGCCCTGGAAGGAGACACAGAGCCAGGGAGAGATGGAGAGGGTAGTCAGGGAGATGACAGAGAGGAGAGCAGACAGATGCAGAAAAAGAGCACACATGGGAATCCAAGCAAACTGGGGAGAGACAACATAGAGGTGGGAATGCAAGGTGAGGTGCTCTCCCGGCTCTCAGAGTCCTGCAGTACCTGCACACCCACCAGCCCAGAATGTTAATTACTTGCGGTCTTTAACAGCCTCCAGGGCCAGAAGAAAAGCTGACCAGCTAAGCTGGGGAATGCCTCAATGGAGAAAGCAGGGAAAGAAAGGACCTTAGGGAAGAGGAACCTTGGGAGGGACGGAGGGAGGGAAGGAGGGAGGGAGGGAAGGAGGGAAGGGGCACTGAGAGATGGAAGATCCCTCAGGTCTCCGCACCCCAACCTCGCGTTTTACAGACAATAGTCCCTTTCTGCCTCTTCTGTCCTGAGATGAGGCAGACCCTCCCCCAGCTCCACCCACAAGCATCCTTTCAAGTTCATCAGAACCATCCATCACCACAGCCAAAAAGGTCTCAGTGCCTATTCCTGCTCCCTGAACCCTGATCTAGCCCTGGCTTTCCGGCCAGCTGCAAGTGGAAAAAAACTGACTCTTGTCTTTAAGGGCCCCATAAAAACTGAGAATGCAACTTTCCCCTAAGTAATGAGACCTTGTCTCTTTATGTCTAGCCCTTTCATCCACCCCATCTCTGTGCTTTGCATCACCAGATCCTCCAGCCAAGATCCATCTTCAGATCAGGCATCCATGTCAGATGGGGGAGGTCAGGCCTTGGCTGTGTAATCCAGGAGCTCCCACCTCAGCCGTTTGCTTCCCTCTTGGGAAAGGCACTGAATGGGCAAACATCTATTTCCCTCAGCCTCTGCCCCTGCTCACATTACTCAGGAAACTCCTCATATCCATGCCCTCCTCCTCTCTCTCCAGCCAGCCACCCTGCCAGCCACTGCTCAGATGGGTCAAGGAGGCTGGCACATTCTTGAGTAGTTAATAATAAGGGGGCAAGGGGCTATGATGGGAAATCCTTTGCCCAGATCCAGGTCACAGAGAGGCACTAGGCTTTTGAGGTCCCCAGAGACCTCTACTGAGGTGACAGCTCAGTAGACCTGAGCTTTCCTGGCCCTCCATTCACTGAGGCCCAGGCTTCGGCAGCTCCTCTGAGATTCTGATGTGTTCTTAGCACTTAGCAAGAGATGCTCCAGGCATAGACTTTCTGCGGTTCTCTTCTTCCCACCCCACTGCGCATCCATGTATGTCTTCCACACAAGCGCACTCCACCCAGAATCACTAGGCCTGCACATGAGGGCATGTGGACGTACGCCAGACACATAATACACAGGCGTGCATGAGTGCCTGCAGACAGAGATGCCTGCAAAAGGGAGCATTCAAGCACACAGGCCCCCACTTGTGCAGACAGCACAGCGCTCCATAAATACAAATTAAATTAAGTATGCACAAGCACACCCATGGCAAGTCATCAGGCCTCTGCTCTGCCCAAGGCAAGGGTGTTTAGGCTCAGCAGCCTCTGCACAGCTAAGGAGCCTTTGATTTGACAAAGAAATTACATTTCTTTCACATTAAAAAAGGCTTTGAAGATTCAAAGCCTCAGGCCAGAAAGCAGTGACCACCTGGGGAACAGGGGCAACAGGTCAAGCTTTCCTCCCCCTGCTCCTGTCATTGAGAGATGGTCTTCCTCCCTGGGGCCCTGAAGGGCATTGAAAGTCACGATTTTGTGAGGCTGAAACAGGGTCAGTTCTACAAGCCCTGCTGCCAAGCAGTGGAGAGGCTTCCCGGAGGCCTCAGGGCAGGCACTCTGGCCCAGGGTGCCCCCCCCCAGAGCTACAGCATGGCATCAAGCCTGTCTGCGGTGCTTCCATCTCCCGTTTGGGCACCTCCTCATTTTTTCCTTTCAGTGGCTTCTCAAGAGGCCATCAGGCTAACACCCTCATGTGTTAATAATATGACCTTTCTTGTCGTCTTGGGATTTGCCTGTATTAAAAAAAGGAAGGTGTCAACAGAACGGGAATGACATCCAGACAGCCTCCTGCTCTGCCAGTAAGTAGACTGGGCTGTACAGGAGCGGCTGGAGACCCAGAAGAGTCAGGATCAGCTGTTCCTCTGCTTGCTCATCACCTTTCTCTCCTGCATGACAATAATGCTTCTTAGAGGACAGCACTTGCGAGAACAGGTACAGCTCGGATCTTAACTCTGCTCTCCGAGCTCAGAGCATTCCTCAGGCAGGGGTGGCCTCAGAACTATGTGTTGGTCTCCAGGACACATCACGGCCCGTCCTTATACTCCGTGACACCTGCCGATCCCTGCTTAAAAGCCTCCTACATTAACTTTAAATGCAGTTAAATCTTTTGAAATGAGCAATTTTCTCCAAAGGTCACTGTAATGCTCAGAGTTCTATGCTGCCAGGAGACACTTTAAAGGCAATGAGGCAGTCCCAGAGTGGGGAGGGAGGGAAGTGGGGAGAAATGAGAAGAAAGGACTTTGGACCCCAACCCCTGCAACACCCCCACCTGAGACTCCTTCCACTAGATGAACATTCTGCACAGACAAAGCCAGGGGTTGTCAAGCCAGAAGTTCAGAGAGGTGGCATAACTTGTCTGTGGATGCAAAGCCAGCCAGGGTCAGAGCTGAGGCCTAAACCCCCTCGCTCCTATCCCAACGTTCTTTAAATATTAACTTTCAAAACACATCAGTACTGCTCCTTAATTATGGAAGGTGATTATTGATACACAGTCAGCCCATGTCCAGGCTGTTGCCTCTGCTTGGAATTCCCTCTCCCCAACACCGCCTCCAACATTTCTCTCTGGCAAGCTTCTATTCATACTCTAAAGCCCAACTGACATGTCACCTGCTCCTGGATTTCTCTCTCCCCCCACCCCCTCAACTTAACAGACTGAATTACTCGTTTTATGGGTCTCCACGCCCTTCACATGTCTCTGCTGAGCACATGACAACTTACATGTCTATTTCTTTCCCCGGGCCATGGGCTCCTTCCAAGAGGGGAATTACACCAACGTCTAGCATAGTGTGTGGCTCAATTGACATTGCTAATTGGGGATCAGTTGCCCATGACCATGAATGTGTGGAGGGAGGGAATAGGTGAAGAAGGGGCCTCAGGACTCAAGGTCAACTTGCTAGAAATATGGCTCCTGCTGGAGATGGTAACCAGGGTATGTGGCTTTCTCTCCAGATAGATTTGTGTCTATGAAGACCCCAAGTGCTATCCATGGGGGCAGAACAGATCCAAGGAAGGGGCATGTTCCACAGGAGGTATCGGGCAACCTGAAGGGACCCCCTACTTCACTGTCCTCTGTTGGGACCGGGTTGAGGCAAAAGCAGCTCCTGGCCTGAGCTAAGCCCCTGACCCTGGCCTGGCCAATATGGGAGGTCAGGCAAGCCTGCTCCACTCCCCCTTCTTTCCCCAGATGGGCAATCAATTTCTTGCACAGCCCAAGTAAGTGTTGAGGTGGCCCTGCCTCTTTGATAACTGGTGCAGCCCAGCTCCTAAAGCAAGAAACCTGGGTCAAAACTCAGGCTTGGGATTTGGGTTTGCGATAGGGTTTCAGCAAAGTTTGAGAAATCAGGTTAGGGTGAGATTTGAGAGGCTGGGTGCCGCGACTTGCAGGGAGCTTTCAGATTGGTGAAGAAGAAAGGTCCCTGCCCTAAGTGAGCTCAAGGGGAAAAACACATGAGCGCAGGCCGTTAGGGCCCACTGGGACACAGGGCTGAACTAGGACCAGAGAGGAATGGGTAGAGGAGGAGAAACAGAGGATGGGGAGAGAGGAGGAGGTGACTGGTGATGCTCTGGCCTCCCTGCTGTAGCTGGATGTGAGCCCAGCAATGCGAATTCTCTCTCTAGAAGCTCCTGGAGACACTCAGTTGTATTGCTCTGTGTGTGTCCCTGTATGTGTGTTTCTGTTTGGCAGAAGTGGGGGAGGTAGGATGGAAATGGGACAGGACATTCAGAGATGAGCGACTAATTTCCTGTTAATGGCTGGTTGCTTGGCAACTCAGCTTCTCTCTGCCTGTTGCCCTCAAAATTGGACTGCAGGAATTTTTAGTGTTAAAGCGCCTCCCATGGAAACTCAATTCTGTGAGAGGTGGGCCCTGTCGTCATTGCCCTGCCCTGCCCTATCCCACTAGGTAGCAGAACAGGGCACAGGACACAAAAAAACCAAAGCCACAGGTACACACAGCCGGCCACAGCCTCTCCTTCTGTCTTTTGTGCCATCCTCTTCATGAACAATCACACATACATGTGTGCTTACCCCCACATGTGTTGATAGGAGCATATGTATACCTACACAAACACACTAATCTGTGGCCCACACACATGTAACAATAGTAAGCTGAGTGCCTACCATATGACAAATACTTTACCCTCTCAAAGATGCCTTTCCTGGTCACCCTGTCATTGGTAGCACTCTGATCATGCATCCTAATTGGTTTTCTTCACTTAATATTTGCTTGTTTGTTGGTTTGGATATGGTGTTTCTCTCTGATATGGTTTGGATCTGTGTTCCCACCAAATTTCATGTTGAATTGTAATCCCCAGTGTTGGAGGTGGGGCCTGGTGGGGGGTGATTGGATCATGGGGGCAGAGTTCTCATTAACAGTTTAGCACCATCCCTTGGTGCTGTCATGGAGATAGTGAGTGAGTTCCTGCGAGGTCTGATTGTTTAAAAGTGTGTAGCACCTCCCTACTCGCTTGCTCCTGCTCCTGCAGTGTGAGATGCCTGTTCCCCACTCACCTTCCCCCGTGATTGCAAGGTTCCTGAAGTCTCCCCAGAAGGCGAGCAGATACCGGCACCATGCTTCCTGTACAGTCTGCAGAACCGTGAGCCAGTTAAACCTCTTCTCTTTATAAATTACCCAGTCTCAGGTATTCTTTTATAGCAATGCAAGAATGGCCTGATATCCTCTCCCATGAGAATATTAACTCCATGAAGACAGAGATTTTGTCTGTTTTGGTGCATTGCTGAATCCTCAGCATGTAAAACAGCACATGGTAGACATTTTAATAAATAATTAACTGACAAACAGAATGAGTAACTACACGTGCAAATGTATCTGCATTTTTTCATCCACATGCATATACATATATATACATATATATATATATATATATATATAATTCCATGCAGACATCACACACACACACACACACACACACACACACACACACACACACACAAAGATTTTTGCATGAGTGGAAATTCTAATACACTGTGTCGAGACTTCTTAGAATTACACAAACTAGAAAGGCAATGCCAGAGTCTCGTTCCTAGCAGACGTCAGTCTGCATAACAAAGCATGTGGGGTATGGCAATGAAATTTAATGTTCAAATTGCATAATAAAATATTTATATATATATATGCCTTTTATACTCCCTATATAATAAAAGTAACAGTATTTTCATGGATGCTTTTCTTATTCAGTGTGTAGCTCCCTCCCACTTCTGGTTTTACATGAGGCTCTTTTAATAATACTCTGGGGAAACACCCAGCAAGAGAGGGATGGGCAATTTATTCCTAAGTGGTTTATAACACTAAGTAACTAATGTCAACCCTCATGGGCTACTCCCCATCTCCCCCTCCTTGGGGATGGGAGGAAGCATGGGCTGGGCTAGAGCAGTCAAAACAGTTGAACAAAACATGCTCGTAGCACATAAATCATCTTCATCTCCCCCTCCCTTTCTTATTTATGCTACATAATAGAGTGATTCGTTCATATTAGCTAACAGCAAAAGAGAACCAGGTAGAAAGGGAAAGTTTCTTATAGGTACAACTTTTCTGTTTCATGGGTAAATATTGGCATTGTGTAAGCAATAATTTATTTCAAATGCTCATTAACAGCTGTTAAACTTTATTATTTATTAATAAGCTAATAATTTATTTAATTTTAAAAAATTAAATATAGAACTACTAATAGATTAAATTTAAATAATTAAGCCTAATATAAGTGGAGAGGGACTCCGGTAGAGAACTGTGTTCTGCAAAGTGTTTTGTGTAAGACATAAGAATCCTGTGTATGGAAAGACTTCCAGCTGTACATGAAATATACACTTATGTATTCATGAATGAGAATCTGGGCAGCAGTAGACACAACAAGCAGAGATAAGGTTATTCTGATTCCACTTAGAGAGTGACTTCAAACCCTGTGGAT
The DNA here is from genome assembly GCF_009761245.1 of Sapajus apella. Taxonomy (NCBI): domain Eukaryota; kingdom Metazoa; phylum Chordata; class Mammalia; order Primates; family Cebidae; genus Sapajus; species Sapajus apella. The sequence continues at coordinate 8,274,040 of NW_022437023.1, forward strand.
CAATGCTTGCATGTTGAACAAAACATGCTCGTAGCACATTTGCACATATGGCTACCCCCAGTGAGGGAAGCCTAGGGCAGTTCACACACAGAAAATGAGAGAGAGAGAGAGAGAGAGAGGGAGAGAGAGAGAGAGGGAGAGAGAGAGAGAGAGGGAGAGAGAAGCGACCTTCATCATGGGATGACAGTCCTGCCTGCAGGTCTAACCCTCCCACAGCTGACACTAACCCCTGGGATTTAAGATATTAACTTCTCAGAGCTGACCTTTTTGCACTTGACCCTTGCCTGCTACACCTGTGGAGCCAGTCAATTCCACAAAGAGTTTTAGAGCAATCTCGGCCATTCTGATGACAGCTCCTGATACCAGTCATCTTAGTCTATTCAAGCTACTATGACAAAATACCTTAGGCTGGGTGATTAATAAACAACAACAAATTCATTTCTTACAGTTCTGGAGGCTGGGAAGTCCAAGAGCAAGGAGCTGGCAGATTTGGTGTCTGGTGAGGGTTTGCTGCTTGGTTCATAGACAGTGCCTTTTGGCTGTGCCCTTACATGGTAGAAGAGGCGAGGGAGTTCTCTGGGGTCTCTTTTATAAGAGCACTTACCAGCCAGGCATGGTGGCTCACTCCTGTAATCCCAAGACTGTGGGAGGCTGAGGCAGGTGAATCACCTGTTGTTAGGAGTTCGAGACCAGCCTGGTCAATGTGGTGGAACACTGTCTCTACTAAAAAATGCACAAATTAGCTGGGCATGGCGGTGGGTGCCTGTAATCCCAGCTACTCAGGAAGCTGAGGTAGGAGAATTGCTTGAACCCAGGAGATGGAGGTTGCAGTGAGCCGAGATCATGCCACTGCACTCCAGCCTGGGTGACAGAGTGAGACTCTGTCAAAAAAAAAAAAAAAAAAAGGACTGATCCCGTTCATAAGAGCTCTACCTCCATGACCTAATGCTTCCCAAAGACCTCACCATCACCTTGGGGGATAGCATTTGAACACATGAATTTGGGGTGTGGGACACAAACATTGAGGCCATAGCACCAGTCTTCTCATATTTCCATGTGCACACAAATTACTTGGGGATCTTGTTAAAATGCATGTTCAGATTAGCAAGGCTGAGATGGGTCTGGGTCTGCATTTCTGACAAACGGATGCTGTTAGAGATGACCCAGGGCCTTACTTAGTTATAACAGAAGGGCCTTAGGCTATAGAAGCCCTTTCTTTTCCCTGGAGTTTCCACTCTCCCCATACACGTTTTCCAACCCCAGGCCCTCTTGCAGCTCTAGCCATTGGGCTTGGAGCTCACCTGGCTGGTTGTGGTGGAATGAGCTGAAGTGTCTCAATGTCAGTTGATGCTGAGTGCCAGAGCCTCTACCAACAGCTGAATGTAGAGCTGGGCAAGCTGGGTGGAATCCTGCCCCATGGAACACACATGATCTTATGGAAGAAACCATGGACCAACCTCCATATGATTCATGTTCAGGAAGAAGACATGCAGGGGTCTGGGGGTTAACACTTTAATATTCCCAGCATCATGCTAGGTACTCATCAGGGGCTCACTAAATAGTTACAGAAGATAGAACATTATTAAAACACATATTCTAGAGCCAGAATACCCAGGTTCAAACCCTCTAATTCCCAGCTATGTGACATCGAGCCGCTTTCTTAACATCTCTGGGTGGCCATGTCTTCATCTGTCAATCTGGGAAAATATTCACCTCATAGGTTGACAAACTTTGAATGAGATACTATGTTAAATATATATGTGTGTGTCTAGAAACTGCTTAGCACAGAAATTCAGTGGTACCTACTATTATTAATTATTATAGCCTATCTGGTGAGTGGGATCAAACTGTCTTCACATCTAAACAGTTCTCTATGAGCTTCACCCATCCCTGACTCTAAAATCCAATCATCATTTTCACAAGAAGATAAACCAAGACAGTGCGGAAAACCTTTCATTACCTGGTTCTCCTTCGCTGTAAGCCTTAGCAGTTGACTAGCTCAGCCCATCTTCAGTGCAATCAACACAGCAGCCATAGTCCTGAATTCCTGAATGAGTACAATATGCTTCCTTGAATCTCTAAGAGACATTAAATTGCATCTGACAAGGTTTTGATGTTTTCTAAGTTTCACTGCATCTTATTTATTTGAAAATGCATTGTATGATACCTATAGTGAGTCTCTCCTAAGCAGCATGAGCAGGGCTGAGGAGTCAGACAGGCCCAAGGCCAAATCCTGGTTTCATCCGTCCCATGAGGGTCACACCTACAGCAGAGGCTGGCATGCTGCTCTCGGGGGTCAGAACCCCTGACTCCTATTCCACATCTACCATTAGCAAAGTGCATGTCTCTGGCAAACTGGCAGACCTTTCTGAGCTTCAGCATCCTGATTTAGGTTGAGTGATTAATGTATCTGCTCCCAGGGTTCTTGAGATTGAAATGAGATCATGGAGGGAAAGTATTTGGTTAGCCAAAGGGGACTGGCATCCAATATGCTGTTATACAGTAGTATTTATTATTAGGACTTACTTCCCCCTCTACTGCCTCCTCCAGTTCAGGACAGCACTGGCCTGGGAGACTTCAGGACCTGGAGGAGGGGAGATGGAGGTGTTACGGGGTGTTACGGGAAAGGGCAATTAAGTAGGCCTTTACTCTGAGCCCTGATGCCTGGAAGCCTTTGCTGCAGATATGAAAAAGCTTCAAGAGGTAGAAAGTGTCAGCCCTTGAGAGGTGTTGATGGGCTAGGACAGAGGCCCTGTTAAATGAGCCCCTTGGGGAATAGCTTTGGGGAGACCCTTTTAATAGGAAATTCGCCATTCCTAGTCCTAGGGCCTACTAGCGGGAGAATGTCAGGGGCCCCGAAAGAGGAAGATTTATTCTGGGTTGAAAATTGCACCCCTCTCTGCTGTGGTATTTCTTTTACATCCCTTGAAATGTGAAAGCCAGATTCAACAAACTCTGTGGCTTCAGGAGGTCAGACATCCAATTTACATATAAATGGAGACCAAGAGCTTCAGAAAGAAAAAAAAAATGTTGGGAAAATTGTCGCTTGAGGATTAAGCCTTGCGGAAAATCCAGAGGAGACATATCCCAGAGGGAGAAGAACTGAAAGGATTCAGGGGCTGACTCCTGTGTGTCTGCCCAAGGGGTCCCTTACATCCAAGTCACTAGAAGGTAAGGGGCCTCCAACACCATTTCCTTCATACCGATAATTGCGACAGGTAACATGGATGTGGAGCCTGTGATACACCAGGCACTGTACTGAGTGCTTCATACCCACCACCCCATGGACTCCTCAAACAATCTGGGAGGGTTGGCATTACACAGGTGAGGAAACCGAATCCCAGAGTAATGTGTCCACCTAGAAAGTGACACAGGTAGCTGGTTGCTCTGAAGCACAGCAATGCTGCCTCCTGGGGCTGGCCTAGCTTGGCTGTGGATTCCAGGGGAGCCCTAGGCTGGGGCCCTGAGGAAGCCCCTCCAAGCACTGCCAGCCTGACTGCTGTTATTCCCATGAGCTGCCTCCCTGTTCAACCATGATTTACACCAATCCCTCCCATGAAGCTTTGATTTTACCAAATTAGTAAATTAGAGAAGAGATATGGCTTTCATCTCACCGATATATAATCTAAAAACAACAACAGCAACAAAACTATCCAAAACCCTTACAGCCAACAAATATATGTTTTCTACTTAGGCAAAAATAAAGGGAGTAGTGAGACAGTCCCCAATTCCATCAACTGGGGAAATAAAGAGAATCGTTCATTGACTGTCAAGAAGTTGGTTAAAGGAAAATAGAACACAGAGGAGTCTGAGTCACTGGGTATGCCGTTATTTTGTCTTTGTTTTTTTTTTTTTTTTAAGGACATTAACATCTTTCCTATCAGTTATTTTTAAATTTAGGTCTGATTGAGACTCTTTGAGTTGTGATACAGCATCTAATAGTTCCTTTGGGCGTCTGTCCTCCCACCCCAACTCTCAAAACATAAGATCATATAAAAGTGCTTAATAAACGCTTGCTGATCTAACAGCCAATTCTGCTTGAAAATGTGTCTCCCAGCTGTGGTCCAGCATTCATCAGGGACCCAAGAAATCTGTAAGCACAGAATAGTTGAACCGGAAGAGACCTTAGAAATTGCTTTACCCCACTCCTTGATTTTACTCCAAAGGGTATGCACAAGCGGAATGAGAGAATCCTGCCTGGAGCACATGGTTGGTTAAGACAGAGACAGACCAGGAACCCAGGCCCTCTCCCTCCCAGGCCAGTGTGCTCCTCTCTCAGCTCTTTGCTGATAGAGAGAGATCAGGAAGCCCATTAAAAACATACTCCATTAGCAAACCCAGGAAATCTCATCAGTTCTGGAAAGCAGGGGCCTTCGAGCACAACCCTGGAGAGAATGAGTACTCACTACTTTGTTAGCACCGTCATAACATCTAATTTTTAAACTACATAGTTTTTCTCTATTAGAACCCTGCAAAGACAGGTCAAGCCTTGCTGAAATTACCTCAGGCTTTGCACAGTCTCTTATCCCAGGGGAAGAAAAAGAAAGAAAACTGACATTGGCTTAGGACCTACTGTACACCCGGTGTTTTTGCCTCATTTAGTCTTCGCAGTAAATCTGTGAGGCAGGTCATATTTTTCCCCTTCTCTTTTTTTAGATGAGTAAATAAAAGCTCAGAGAAGTTAGGTGACTTGCCCCCAGTCACACAGCAAGTAAGTGGCTGAGCTGAGTTTCAAAAATAAGTCATCTGATGCCTCCTTTGAGGCCCTTCCTACTAGCTCAAAGATCCTAAAGAAACATGGAATCTAAAGCTTTTTTCTTCGGAAGAAGGTGAGTTTAGTAGGAAGAGCTTTGGGTTTGCTAGTCAGGAGACCTAGACTGTGGCTTTTCACAGGTAGACCCCTGGTTGTCTAGTTAAGCACATTGCTGGCATTAGCAATTGTTCAATTAACATTTGTTGGATAAAATAATTATATATCTGACAAATGACTCATATGCGGGACACACACACACACACACACACACACACACACACACCCCTGAAACTCAATAATAAGGAGATAAACAATTCTCCTTTTTAAAAGTACACAAAAGATTTTAACAGACAGTTCACCAAAAGCCAATGCAAATGGCCCATGGAAAAAGTTGTCAACATCAGCCAACCACCAGAGAAATGCAAATTGAAATGATGGTGAACTACCGTTATACACTTACCAATTCAAAAATGTAAAAGGCTGACAACAGAAAGTACTGATGAGTATGTGGAACAACCGAAATTCTACACTGTTCACGAGAAGACAAAATGATACTGCCACTTTGGAAAAAAGTCTGCAAGTTGCTTATAAAACCAAATATACATCAGCCTCAAGACCCGATGATTCCATTCCTGGGTATTTACCCAAGAGAAATGAAAACACACCTCCTCAGAAAGACTTGTACAAAAATGTTCTTAGCACTGTTTTTTTTAATCACCCAAAACTGGAAACAACCCAAATATTTATCAACAGTAGGATGGATGACCAAATTGTAACACATACATACAAGGGATACTATTCTACAAGAAAAAGGAAGGAACTCTTGATACATGCAATATGAATTAATCTCTAAAACATTAGGTTGAGTTAAAGAAGCATTGCTCAAAAAGGAATATAATAAATCATTCCATTTATATGAAGTTCTAGGATAAGCAAATTTAATTTATGGTGCAGAAAATCAGAACAGTGGTTGCCTGAAAGCTGAAGGCAGGAATTAACTGAGAAGGGACACAAAGGAGCTTTCTGGAGTGACGGCATATTTGGTATCTTGATAAGGATCTGGGCTTCACAGCAGTATGCTTTTACCAATGATACGATATGCACGCCGAAGTGTTTAGGGCCGAATTGCATGGATGTCCTAACTTACTTTGAAGAACACCGAAAATTAGATGGATTCATAGATAAATAAGGGTTGCATTGATGGGCAGATACACGATAAAGCAAAGAAAACAAAATGCAAATTGTAGAATCCAAGTGGTAGGTATATGAGCGTTCACAGTGCAACTTTTCTGTATTTTAAAATTTTTATAGACAATTTTGGGCAGAAAAAAATGAATAAAACTTGGATTCCACAGTTGGCTTGGCACACGTGCCCTCCAAGGACCCAATGTGGACTCTCCTGCCCACCTCTGCAGCCTCATTTCTCACCAGCCCACACCTGGCGCTCCATATTCCGGCCACAAGGACGTGCCTCACTTCCTCAAACCCACCATGTATGTACCACCTCAGGCCACAGGATCTTTGCATAGCCTATCTCCTCTGGGAGGCTCTCCCTTCCTTTTTCTCCCAGATAATGCTTCAGACTTCAGACTTTGGTTCAAATAGTCTTTCTCTGGGTACCTTCTCTCTCCGTTCCCCACCACCACAAGCTTAGGTCCATTGCTTTAGTTCCTGAAGAAACATGTTTCTTTCTGTCATAGTACTTGCTGCTCAGCTCAGTGGGATTGAGCCCCAATTACCCACAACAGTAACCTGCTCCCTATACTGGCTTCCTGTGTGACTGTCTTGTTTAGAGTCACAGCCTCCATGAGACTGGCAGCTCCATGGTGGCCGGACTGTGATCATTTGGGCTCACCAAGGCACATCCACCCCCAGCACAGTGTTGGCCATAACTGCACCCATGTAGTATCTGCAGAATGAATGAATATTCCTAACTAGCCTGTAGCCCTAGGGACACAGTCCTCTCTGGTCCATTTCCTCAGCTATCAAATGAGAAAATTGGTGAGGAGCAGCCTTCCTCTTTTTTTGGGCGCAAGACCAATTCAGAACAAATATTCCGAAACTGCGTGTGTAATTCAAAATGAAAACAACTTTAATGAATCTTACAGAAAATATAATGTATGTTCCTTCCACTAAGATTATCCACTTTCTCAAATAAAAGAATTTCAATGAGAAAATTGGTGCTGCCTTTTAGCCATTAAATGATCCCATCTGGGCATTCTGAAAAGCAGCAACAAGAATAAGAGGCAGCTTTCTTTCACCCCTTAAGATTCACAGGGTGTTAGAATCACAAAGCCCATTCACATCTGTTATCTCATTTCATCTTCTATGTAGGTGATGTATTTGTAGATGATGAAAGTGTGGCTCAGAGAGGTAAAGTGACTTGCCCCAAATCACACAGCAAGCTGATGAGAGAATACACTTTACTTAATTAACTCAATCTAATGAAGTAATTTCTGGGCGCTTACCCATCTGTCCTGTGTGTGGCACTATGCCGGGTGCTGGGACAATAGTGACAGTAAGACACAGCTTCCTGCTCCTTCCCAGTTTGAAGTCCTCCTCTTGGCTGTAGGATCTTCTCTCTGGAAAGAGCAAAGAGAACCAATCAACCCAGGTTTCTTGGTCTGAGTTCCCCAGCAGCAGAGTCAGAGACAATGATGTCAGGACAGTTGATTTGGGAGGTCACCCCAAAAAGTACCTATAGGGAAGAAAGAAAATAAAGAAAAGGAAGCCAATACGGGGGGCAGATTACTGCTGTGGGTAACTGGGGCTCAATCCCACTGGGAATGTCTCAGAGACTGTGCAGAACACATTTCAGAGTTGGCTATTTATTACTGTTTGGGAGCTACTCCTCAGGGTAATTCCCTGCCATTTCTGTCCTGCGGGAGGGCACACGTGTGCTCCAGTAACCAGAGAAAGCCCTCAGCCAGCACGCACAGGAGCTTTCACAAAGGAGCCATCATTTCCTTTGGAAATAGAATTCAAAAGGGCACCCTAAGAGGACATAGGAGGGTTTCAGATGTAACTGCTGGATCAGGACAGTGCGAAACCCCCAGAATCCTGGAGGGCCCCACTGTGGGTGCCGCTACTGTATGCTGCTCAGTCCCCGCTGCTGCGGCAATGGGTCTAGGCACCAGCCCTGGTGGACTGAGCCTCTCAGCCTGGCTTCTGAGGGACCCCATCACCAGTCTCATTTTTAGGCAGCATTAACAAGTCTGCATCAAACCAATTCAAAAAGTCTCCTTCCTGCCTCTGAGCTGGTTGCCCTGGGGGCTTTTCTCTCAAATCCTGCTATTCCTTGGGAACCGAAGGGCTGTTGAGGTGTTTGGGGGAAATAAAACTGCCATGGCTCTTCGGCAGCATTGAGGCGATCCCTGTGAGAGAACCTTGCATGACGCCCGGTGCCCATTCTCTCCTTGTTTTTAGCATCGCTCAAGTTTCAGCAGAGCTCGTAGCTTCCCTGAAACAGACTACATTTCCAAGGTGCCCCGGCAATGTGACTGAGTTCTGGCCAATGGGATGTGAGTGAAAGTGCGTGCAGAAGCAACCTCCAGGGCATATCTTTAAAAAAAGAAAAAGGAGAATACTCTTTACTCTTTCCTGACCTCCCACCAGCTGGAGATTGGCCACCCCTGGAGCAGCCCTCATGCAGCCTGCAGTGGAACACCTGTGCTCACAGTGGCAGAGCAGCACCCCCAGTGTGGGGTGACTGCCCACCTGCCTCTGGCTTATCGCAAAAGAGAGTGGTAAGCTCCCCAGTATGTCAGCCACCGTCTGAGTCACTATTACCTGTTTTCTAACTCAGCTGTCCTAAAGGACCCTACCCACGCTAAAGGCAGCTATACCCCAGGTGGGACCACTTCACCCAGACTCACCCCGCCCCCACCTCCCGAAGCAAGCCCAGCAGGTCCTAATGCCATTGCTTCAATTCCCAGTGTGCTCTTGATTTACCCTTCCCCAGCCCCCAACACCCCAGAGGGTGGCGCAGCTTTGCCCTGTGAAGATCCTGATTCTGGGCTCCTGGAAACCTATCATCTGATCATCTTCAGGGCCTTTCAGTGAGCAGAAACCAGAGATGACTGGGCTGGTGTGCTGCGGTGAGGCCAGGAAGGCAAAGGAGGTTGGAGGGCAGGGAGAGCAAAGCGCTCCTCCATGGCACCTCCGCATGGAAAAGGGATGAGTTTGCAGCAAGAGGGATAGAGGAAAGCTGATCAGACCTAAACAGAGATCTCTTAAGAGTGGGGATCAGGTAAGCGCAGTTGGATCTACCTGGATTTAGAGTGCTCCTCCCTGAGCACTATGCCGGGTGCTGGGACTCAGTCTGCCCACACAGCCTTATGTCTCAAGAGAGGGGACAGAATTAGGTGGCCTCCAAATGGCTTTTGCTCCAAAGTTCTGGAATATACCAAGTAAGAATGGGTGAAGATGCCACAGGTCGGGGAGCTGCTGAAGAGCAGGAATCATGTCTACTCCCCCTCTATCCCCACATTTAGCATCACACTAGAATCTAGAGGGTCTCCAAAAATACTTTCTGAACAAATCCATAAATGAATGAGTGAAAAACATCCTTTAGAGAGGTTCTGATAGTCCACATGCAACACTTGTTTTCTGTTCCATCTTTTTGGAAGATTCCACAGCAAAATGGAGACACTGGGCCTTGCCTGTCTCTCTCCCCAGACCTGTGGGCTCCTCTCTGTTAGGGCACTTAGAGCAGCTTACAGCGAAAACCATTACCTATCTGTCTCCCAAATAAGGCTGGTGGTCCTGAACAAAAAAAAAACTGTCTTATTTTTTTAGGGGAATCCCTCAGTATTATGGCTACTTGATACAGAAGTAAAATCTGAATTCAATAAATACTTGTTAAATGAACAAATAGGTAAATCAGTCAACTCAGTTGCCCGTTGAAAACTGACACTATCAAACATATCTCCCAATCAGAAAGTCATTGAGCTTAAGAACACCATCTCTAAAGCAGAATAGACTCTCCCCTCTTATAGGAAGTCCCAAGACAGCCTGGCTTTCTCTTCCCTCAGACTGGGGCTCCCTGAGGATGAAGCTGTGTCTTCCCCCAACAGACTGGGGCTCCCTGAGGACAGGGCTGTGTCTCCCTCAGACTGGGGCTCCCTGAGGATGGAGCTGTGTCTCCCCCATCAGACTGGGGCTCCATGAGGACGGGGCTGTGTCTCCCCTCAGGCTGAGGCTCCGTGAGGACGGGGCTGCGTCTCCCCTCAGGCTGAGACTCCCTGAGGACGGGGCTCTGCTGGCTCCCAACCCGAACTGGGTGCCCTCCTGCACAGCCTCACATCTCTAAGGTCCTTCCTCATCATAAGCTTCTTCTGTTGATGAGCTTTAGAAATGCCCTACCCATGTCATGCTCATCAGCATTTTTAATGTTTCAATTTATCAAATGTGTTGAGGATTCATAAACGCAGGGAGGAAAAAATGAGAAAGAAAAAAATAAAACAAGGAAATAAAGGCCAAGTTGTGGCTAAGTTCATTCCAGCAGGCAGCCCTCAGCCTCGAGGGAAAACTCTAACGCATGCACAAATACCTCATGAATAATTATTTCTGAGTGGCTCAATATTTTAAATGCTGGATATTTTTTCCCTCCTCAGAAGCGTGCTGCAACTATTTATTGCAATGCAGAAGCCAGATGGAAGGTGATTAAGTTTGATTTCCGAGGGATGAGCAGATAGGAAAATAGGGTGGAGGTTGTGAGCAGACGTGGGTGGGTTTCACAGGGCAGCAGGCAGATGAGGCCCCTAGGCCAGCATCTTATGGCAGAAAAGAAAGGTGACCGTCCAGCAAAGAAGGCTGTGTGGGTCGCATATCTTCTTCCCCTAAGGAGCTTCGAGTTCGGTGCTTCTGTCCTCCCCAGCTGTGATATCTACAGGCAAGTAGCTGTGATGTGGGAAGGCTATGAAGTCAGCTGTTTAACCCATGGTTAATGTCAGGGCTCTGAGGAGATTAAACACAGAAGATCTTTAGGTCTATGGGATGAGACAGCTGTCCTCTCACCAAATCAGGAGTGAAAGTACCCCAACTTCTCCTTTAGGGGGTGGTTCATTTATCTTCCCAATAGTCCATGGGCTGGTGGTTCATGCATTGGCTAATTCATACGAAGATCCTAACCAGTTATTTGGTACTTTCTTCTTGGTTTACTTTATGCTGTGACCACCCTGAGAAACTGGAAGGACAGGTGCTGTGATTCCCATTTCATGCTTAAGGGGATGGAGGCTCAGGGCAGCAAGTGACTGGTCCACAGTCTTCCATTCTCTGAAAGATGAGGCACATACAAAGGCCACGGGTGTCTGGACTCCTGTTACACTGTCACTGGCCTGGCTGTTAGGTACCTCCACAGTGAGACGCTTTAGTGAGGAGACACAGAGCATGTGAAATTGGATAGCACACCCGTCCTACAGGTGCACATAGGCACCATCACCTCAGCCACCCGCCTCCACCTACTCTGCTCCTCTCCTCCCAGTGCCATCTTTTATGTGCACTTCCCCTGGGTCCTTGGTTCTATTAGCCTCACTCTGGCCCATATGGCAGCCTGAGCATGGTTGCTGCAGGGATGAACATCTGGGCTCCTCAATGAACTGCTTGGGGCCAGATGTCATGTCTTAGGCTTCTCATATATATTCTTCACAGGGCCTAGAGCAATGCTGGGCACAGGGCAGAGTGAAATGGAATGGCAGCTCTCGTCATCATGTCAATGGCTAACATTTACAGAGCACTCATTTTGTTCCAGGCACTGCTGGAAAAGGTTTACGTATATTAACTCATTTTATCCTCCCAGCAACCCCATTAGATGGGTGTCATTATCCCCATTCTCATTGTACACATAGGGGTGCAGAGGCGTGGAGAGATGTAGTAAATTTTCCATATAGCAAGTAAGTGACCAAGGCCAGATTTAAGCCCAGGCCACTTGGCTTTGTGGCCCTCACTCCTAAACACAACACTATACTGCCTTTCAGCATGAGACCCCTACCTGTGTGTTTATCTCTGCAATGGCCCACTGATTCATTCATTCATCCTTAAATTTGCTGCCATTTACCAAGAACCTGCCGAGCCCAGGGCACTGTGCTCATGCTCTATAGGCACCTCTCACTCTCACATCCACATTGCAGAGTTAACTTTGTATGATATCCATTTTACGGTTGAGAGAGGTGAGGTTGCTTTCCCAGGGTTGCATGGCAGGTGAGCAGGAAGGCTGGGATTTCCACCCAGGTCTGGTCTGGAAGTGTCCAAAGCCTGAGCTGTTTCCCCCGAGTTACATTGCATCCACCTTCCTTCACCAAACTTGGTTCAACCTAGAACCCAGCATGGAAGGAGGTGCCAGCAGGTGGAGACCAAGGCCTCTGGAGCCACTGGAAATGGAAATGGTGATAATGAAGATGAATCTGGGCACACCACCATGGCCTCTGCTGCTCCCTACCATATGGCCACTCTAAGCTGACCCCCAGTGATGGCCATTTTCCAGCACATATGGGAATCAAACAAGATAATATATGTGGCAAGGTCACAGATGTACTCACAGCACACTCAGATGTGCAGAGAAGGCATTTTTCTTTATTTTCTGTTAGCTGTTTGGAGTGTGTGCCCCTAGTCTGTGGGTAATGGGGGAGAGGCAACTATATTTTAGCCCAATCCAGTCATCTAAGTTCAATTCAATGATTTAAACAGTCTTTTAAAGAAACCACTCGGTTTCTTGGGGGTAAAATGCTGATCTTTCTTTCCCTCCTGCCCTCCAGGTGGCACTTTTGTGGATGGCGAGAGGCTGGTGGGGCACTGGAGGGAAGGGCACATGTGGCCTCAAGCAGTCCTTGGGTGTGTGTGGGTTGGTGCCCAGCAAGATGAGGGTGGGTGGTCTATCTCTGAGTGTTCAGTAGGCCCTCCACTGCTGGTGGGCAAGGCTGATAACCCCCTGGCATGTTCTTTTTTAGCTCTGTCAGGGCAGGGCTGCCCTGGAACTCCCATATGGAACAGGTCCCGTTCTGCCTCTTCATGATGCTGAAGATACTCTGAGGTCCTGGCCTACAGCCCTCTCTGAACTCTCTGGGAAACTCTCAAACTAGAATTACCTCACTTCAGGCTGGCACAAACTTCTGGGCTTAAACACCAAGAGGTACTTGGAGACCCAAACTCAGGCCTTCTCTCCACTAACTGTACACATTGCTCAGTCTGCTTCAGTGCAGCCACCTCACACTATGGTAGGAGCAGCCTGGGAAGCCAATGACCTGCCTGAGTTCTAAAAGAGATGGGGACAGAATCCTCTCTACTCTGGTGTTTTCTCCATTAATACAGGATAACTTCCTCTTTGGGGAGTTTAGCCTGGTGAAAGACCAGGGCAGGTCTCATTGCCTCCCTCCTCATCTCCAGCTTCCTTCTTTCCCTTACAGGCCTCCAGACTGGAATGAATGAGTAATGGGATGTTCCCTATGGAAAGCTCCATGAGCAAGTCCTCTAGGCCTGATAGCACGTATGCAACACTTACTCTGTGCCTGTCTCAAAACTACTTTATAAGGGAGATCTGAGATATCCTCTGGCTGCAGAAGAAAGGCTAAGTCATAGAGAAGTTATTTGACCAGTGAATGAGCCAGGATTTGAGCCCCACTGGATTCACCAGGGTCTTCTAGACCCACTCCATGGAGTCTTTGTTCCAAGCAGGACTCCCTTCACTGGGGTGACAAATCTCATGGCTCAGCCTTGGAGGAACACGACTGCATGAGAATACAATTTAGGGGGAAAGTTAAAATGCATTGATTTTTATTTTTGCAAAATATTATCCCCATCACAAATGAGATGGGTATTTGTAAACTATAAAGCCTAAAACAAAGATAAAGGATAATTGTTATTATTGAAATATCCCATTTGTACTGAAAAATTAGAGAAGGTTGTTTCTGCCCAACACAAAAAAAGGTAGAGTAGAATAAGAACACTTGAGTTCTCATTTCAGCTCAGTGATCTTGAGCAAGTCATTCCCCCTCTCTTATCCAGTGTCCTCCTCTTTATTATGGTAGGAATGAGTCTCTAATGCCCATGAGCTGTAAATTCTGCATGTCTCTGCACATCAGAGGAGTTGGAGGTCCCTTGCCAACACCCACAGACTGAAGCTCTGTTGGGATCACCATCTGCGGGGATCTGTCCTGCAGACCCTGACTCAGTGACAGATGAATAAAGTACACTGACACACAGATATTATGCTTTGTCAGTTCAGCTGAGGGTCTGTGGCCATTTACAGATTCTCTGGAGAGTGCTGTAAAGAGATAGCAGCTGCTGGCCCCCACCAGCCAGTGAGACTTACATTTATTTAGTAAAGTTTAATTGACAAAAGCTTGAGTCAACACCACTAGAGGTTAAAGGTCAAAGGACAGGTTCCAGTGCCCAAAGCAAACACCATTAGTGGTTAATATCCCTTGTCGACCTACCCACAAGAGGGCTATTCAGCTCAAAGTTTAATTTTAAGACCACATGAGTAAACAAGCTAGCTAGGTAAACTACTCACGTTCCTTTGTCTTTGTGCCCTAATCTCTCTGGCTCCTGCAAAGGGACTCTGGGTGCCTTAGGCACACTTTCACACAGGCCACACACAGCTACCCCCAGAAATGAATATCCTCCCCTGCCCCAATGCACACCCACATACACAGAGATTTATCAGTTCTGTTCACTAGCAATAACACTCGCACAGAGTTTATTAATATACACAGTTCACTAACACCCAAGAACTATAGAAAAAACTCGTAGGCCTTCCAAAAATGTTTGAGACTATATTTTATAGCTTTCTCTAATATTTTTCCCATAATATTTTTGCCACCACCCTGAGTGAATTTCCACAAAGCTCTTACATGGTGCATCCCATGCCTGGACCAGGGGCACACATGCTAAAGGATCAGGAAGTTTGATCCCATGGGATGACTTCTGTCAAGTCCAGCACAGATTTCCACATGGCCCACACAGCACCATGGGCTCCAGGCAATCCTTCCCCTACTCCTCTGGCCACTCAGCCACAGAAGACCTTATTTTCCCCACAGACGAGCCATATCTCTGATGTGCCAACCCCAGGTGGGCTGAGGCTGGCACCTACTCTCTGCCCCCAGAGTCCTCCAGGCCCTTTGATTTTTATAAGTTTGCAAAGAGAAAGGTGATAGTACAAGGGGATAATGAGGTGACAAGAGTCATTTTCAATAAGAGCACTCCCCGTGGGCTCTCAGTTCTGGTTTGGTTACCCACAGAGGCACCCTTTCACACAGGCCACACACAGCTGCCCCTAGAAGTGAATATCCTCCCCTTCCCCAATGCACACCCACATCCACAGAGATTTATCAGTTCTGTTCACTAGCAATAACACACACACAGAGTTTATTAATATACACAGTTCACTGACACACACAGTTCACTAATAATAACACCACCCATTTACTGAATGCCTGCCACATGCCAGGTGCTGTGCTCTGTGCTTTACAAGGGTTGACTCATACGAACCCCATAACCACTTTTTGAGGCATGTTCTAATGTTACCCCCATCTTACAGATCTGTATCCAGAGGGTTTACAGGGCAATGGGATATGAATCAGTCAGGTCCAACCCGGTAAACAGGAAACACTCAGAGTACAGAACCGGGGGAATTTAATGCAGAATACTGGTTGCTTAGATGATGCGGGGAGGTGGGAAGCCAACAGGGGAGAGTAAGACAACAGCAAGACTAGCAATAGCAGGAAGCCACTGTTGCCCCTATGGCTGGAGATGAAAGAAGGAGGTCACCAAACCCTAGCAGTAGGGGATATCTTGAACTTCATGATCCTATTAGAAGGAATGTAGAACCAGAGGAAAGGCAGACACTGCTGGAAATAAAAAGGAGAAACACTCTCCCTTCCTCCCACCCTCCAATTTCCATCAGGGCCTCCTACTGGTGGACCCAGAAGCCAGTCAAGCTGATGAGCAGGGGTTGGCCCTTCAGTATAGAACAGAGCGGAGGGGGGTGGGAGGGAGGGCGAGAAATGGTTCTAAGGGCAACAGTGCCTGTGACTGCACAGGCCATAAGATGAATTCAACCTAGATTCTGCTCTCAAGTGACCTCCCCAAGACATGACCTGTACCTTTAACCATAGCAGAGAGCAGAGAGTGGATAAAGACTTTAGAGACAGAGAAGTGAGGCTGGGGTTCAAAGGGGTCAGAGGCTCGGGCTGCAGGTGCAGGGTGCAAGTGGGGGCTTCTGGGGGGGGCCCAGAAGCATATGCCTGCAGATCTACGGGCCCATTCTTCCGGGTACCAGTGCATCATGTGGGCAAGTGGACATGCATTGAGACTGCTTTCCAGACCAAGGCTGAAAGGCAGTAGATGGCCAGGGGTGAGTCAGTGGTGAGATGACCCTCCAGTGGCAGAGGCAGAGGCTGGGGTGGAGGCCATGGTGAGGTCACACCCCCCGGAGGCTCAGCACCACTCAGATGAGAGATAAAGAGACGTGAGACCAAGGAAATGATGCAGGAGCTGCGATTTTTCAGTCCAAGCTTGTGAGAACGTCGAGGAGGAAAATAATAAAAACCACCCCCAGTCTTTGAAGATTCTTTATTCTTCAGTATCTTGACTTGTGTCTTCCAGAGGAAATTCTGAAACAAGGACCTGGATGCAAGTGGTTTCTTTGGGCCATGACAATAGGAAGTATGGCACCTTCAGGGTGCAGTATTGAGTAGTTGATGGCTGTGGGCCACTGGGGCTCGGTCCTGCTAGGGAGGCCTGGGGCCCTGTGGGGAACACACCTCACGCTTGAGCAATGAGCATGTGTGAGGACATGGGTGAGGCACCAGGAGCCCTGGCCCCACTGGGAATGGCAGAGTGTCCTTTAGCTAACCCACCGGGCAACGGGCTGAAAGTGCCACTAGTAAGGACCCAGATTCCTGGAAGTGTAGAATCTGGGAGATAACTAATATGAAAATCTGAAAGAATTAGAGAAAACGAGTTCCCCTTTCCCCTGCCCTCTTACCCCAGGCTTAAGAAGCTGCCATCTCTGATGACTGCATTTTCTACCCCAACCTGGAGGGAATCGTGAGCACTGGGGGCTGTCCGTCTTTCTAAATGGAATCAAAATGGAATTCCCTTTCCTTTCCTTGCCTGCCAGCCCACCTGCTCTCCTCACACCCATGCTGCTTGGCCCCTGAGTACACTTGACATTCATTTTCCAGAGAGACAGTCTGAGTTTAAGTCTGGTGGGAAGAGAAGGTCCCTGGAGGGAAGACCAGGGCTTGAAGGCTGGGCTCCAGCCTCCTTGTCTGCACATGGAAGGATTTAATCATAGCTTGGGACCAGCACCCTCACTGTTTCCTTTCTGCTCTCCCTATCCCACCCACAGTGTGTTTTTTCAGAGAACTGGAGGTGCTTCCTTTTATCTCTACCTTGAGTATTCTGAGTTCTAATTAAGTTCATTTCAGCCCTTTGATTTGAGAAGTCTTATCAGGAATATTTAACCTATGCAAATAATACGTGGAGCCAGCCAGCACCAACACTGCATGCTAATTGATCCTCACATGGGATCTCGACACAGCCAAGTTGCCAGGTCACCAGCAAGCTCCTGAGAGGTCAGAGAAAGGCACTCAGCTAAGAGTGAGAGAATCCGGCCTGGGCTTTCCACAACCCAAAGTCCTGGGCCTGGATTGTTGGCAACTGGATGGCTCAGCCACTGGGTCTAACAGGCTCTGGGGGTATGATCAGGAGGAGCTTCTGAGGTTTGTTCCAGTCCCAGATGTCCAGCCTGCCCATAGGTCCAGCACAGCTTCACGGGCTATGCTTTGTCCTCCCATAGACCTGGCTTCTTGGAGCATGTCTGTAGGGAGGGGAGAGAGCTGAGCTACAAATGACCAAGGCAAACAACTTTCATAAGAGGCCAGGTGAGAAGGAAAGGACATCAGCCGGGGAATGCTGAGGCCAGGGTTCCAGCTCTTCCCCTACCGGTAACCAGCTAAGACAAGTTACCTTCCTGTGTGGCCTCAATATTCACACTGGGGCTGCATGAGCTCAGGGATTTGGCCTCGTGCCACATGGAACCCTTGACTCTCTGACCTGAAGACCAGCAGAGGTTGAGTGGAGTTCTGACCCTTAAACCTCCCTCATCAAAGAAGCTACCATTTCTCTGTTAGCTATTGAAATCCACAAAGGATTTAATTTGTGGGAAATAAAAGATTCTTTAGCTAAAAATTAGTGTAAGCTATTGGGTTAGGTGTTGTCTCTGCTTCTTTCCAATTCTAACAATTTCAGTTTTCAAAATCCAGAAGTAGGAGCTGGTTCAATGGCCTGGTTCTGTTCCCAGAGCTATGGAACCCTGAGTATATTACATTTTACTTCTCGGTATTGTGTCTCTGGGGTCAAGTTAGATGATTCCACAGAACACCTGCCTCCCGTGCAACCTCACATTTTCCAGAGATGTTGGCTCAGCTGGTGCAGATGGTGGAAAGTTGGGGACATTCCAAAGAGATGCTCCTTGAAAGTGATCATAACCCAGTGGGCTTAGAACCCACATTTTCAGAGCCATATTCAGGAGCAAGAGGAACCTGTGAATACTAATTGCCTGTGGTGCAGAGAAGTGAGCAGATACCGGTGGGGTAATCAGGGAAGACTTCTTAGAAGGAAGGGATAGAGACGGACAGTCAGTGTGGAGTCAGGAGGGAGAAGAGGGCAGCACATCCAGATTACGTTCCACTCTGATGGATTCTCAGGTCTTGGAAAAGATGAGAGTCAAAACAAGGAGGCAGGCTTGGCACACCTGGGTCAGGTAGATTCTCTTCTTCCTCAGAGGAGCTGTATCCAAACTCCCCTGAGGTCCAAAGCAGGGCCTAAGAGGCGAGTGTTGCTTTGTTTCTGTATGAATGGGAACATGAAGGGGAAACACATCTAATCCAGGTTCTATCTGTCAGACTAGTTCCTCTTGTCTAATAAGCCTTGAGAGACAAATACACATTGATAAAGGTAAAGAAAGGAGGGAAGGGTATGAAGACATGGCTGGCAAGCCTGGGTGGACAGGAAGCTGGAAGGCCAGGCTCAGACAGCCATGACTGAGTCTGAAGTGTATCCTCCTCCCCTACACGTGCATTGCTTCCCTTCACAGCCCACAGCCAGAGAAGCCAGGAGGATGACTGCAGGGAGCTGTGCTGGGTCCTCTGTATCTGCTCCCCCGCAAACCCCCCACCACCACCAAGACCTCTGTTCAGCCTATGGGATCCCTCACTGGGCTGTCTGCCCCTAGATTTCCATTTGGGTTTTGCCAATGAAGAATACCAACAGGAGATGGGGGGAGGAAGGAGAATGAGACTGGGGGCTCATTCCCGGCTCCCACCCTGCAGGATCCTCAACTAGAGGTCGCAGCTCCTGTCCAGCAGTCCTCTACATTCAACTTGTTCTGCCTCTGGGTTCTGGCCATTACTCTTCTGTTCTGTCCCCTTGGCCCTTCAGATCTAGGAATGGGAATGGCCCCTGTGTTACTAGCCCTGGACACCACATCATTTCTGTGGTTTCTCTGCAATCTCCTTCCCCACTCTTCACATGGTCCCTATATTAAACTGTCTACAAACTCCCTACTTGCAATGTGACATTTCTTTCCTGCCTGAACCCTATGATTTGAGCAGTCCCTGCTTGGGCCTGGGGCTCCCAGCCCTGGGGGCACAGTATCCAGTCACACTTCCCTCCTGACTCCACCCCCAAGTCCATTCCCCTTTCCATCTCCCCTGGACCTCATTTTCTTTTTTTGAGACAGCGTCTTGCTGTGTCTTACGCTGGAGTTCAGCTACACCATCTCGGCTCACTATAAGCTCTGCCTCCCAGGTTCAAGCGATTCCTTTGCCTCAGCCTCCCAAATAGCTGGGACTACAGGTGCAAGCCACCATGCCCAGCTAATTTGTGTATTTTTAGTACAAAATTAGAGACAGGGTTTAGTATAAAATTTAAAGACAGGGTTTCATCATGTTGGCCAGGATGGTCTTGATCTCTTGACCTAGTGATCCGCCCACCTCTGCCTTCCAAAGTGCTGGGATTATAGGCGTGAGCCACTGCATCTGGCCTCCTGGACCTCATTTTCAAGATGCAGACTCTCTGCTCTTTGAATTCCGTATCCAGCAACCACTTCTTGGTATGCCTGTCCCTCTCATTACACACAGGCACATTTTGATCACATTAAAGAATAAACACAATGGCAGTGCTTAATGCCTGAAAACACAGCTTTTATTCTGAGTTTTCTAGGTGCAGGCTGTTTTGGGCTGAACCAGGTTGATCAAGGAATTAAATAAGGATTAAGCAAGTTGGAAGGCGCCTGCTATCCAGCAATCAGACAAACCTATGCTAAATCATCTTGCTTCTTTTCCTAAAATAAGAATTTAAAAAAGCAATTGGATTTTTTGTTAATTGGAAGATCAGCAAAAACCAGGCCAGTTAGGTAACCACATCCAGGGGGGCAGGGAGGAAAGAAAAAGGAGGTAGGCAGTACACAGTCCCCCATTTTAATGGGGGACTCACATGCCTCAGGAGCCTGCCAGGATGACCTCTCAACCTCCAAATCTAGACTGAACCCCTCATTCTCTCTGTGAGCCTTGATGTTAAGCTATTTCCAAGGCTGTTCTCTCTGGTTGGCCTCCCTGTAATTGGGAAGTCAATGTCAAAGGCCAGAATTATTTTCTCTGCCCAAGATACACATTGAATACAAGAAAGCATAGGGTTTGAAATTAACCACCAAATCCTGAAATCAACTCTCAAACCCTCTGTTGAATGTCTGTGTGATCTCAGGCAAACAACCCTGTTTCTCTTGCGCCTCAGTTTTCTTCTCTATGAAATCAGTCTTACATCATGGAATTGTGAAAATAAGGAAAATGACCCAGCTCCATACCTGGCACACAGTAACTTCATCCATGCTAGTCCCTTTTTTTTTTTTTTCCATTCTCCTTCAAACCATTCCCTGGACTATGTTTCTCCCCATCTAGATTATTGCAATCACTTCTGCATTAAACATCGATTTTCCCCTCTGTCTATGCATATCCCTTCTGCCATTTTCTGGCAGCAGAATCCCCCAAGTCCTTCAACCCTTCCTTTATGGAGGTGCTCTTCCCAGGCTCCACCTGTTTTTGGTGGGGCTGTGGGTCCCTGTACTCCTGCCCCACTCTATCTCCATCCCATCAGACCCTGATGCCAAGCATCGGGCTCGATTAGAGTCCTTCCACAGAATTTTCTCTTTTTTTCTGGGAAATGAATGTAAAGATATGACCCCAAAGTGGCTGACAGCGATATCCCCAGCATGTAGAGAGACCTGAGAACATGACGACAAAGTGGGAAGAGAGTTTTGGGGGACTGAAACCCACAGCAATCATTAAGGTCCCCAGAGCCTTCTCTTCAGTTCTATCAGTCCCCTAACTAGTTATCCTTTTGTGCCTGTGATAAGCAGGGTTAGTTTCCATGGCTTACAGCCAAACCTTCTTAACTGACCTCCCAGAATCGTGTTTGGACCCACTCCTATTCTTTCTTCATATTTAAAGCAGAGTAGATTTCTAAGATCACAAATCTAATCATGCTCGTCCCTGCTGCCTTGGCTTCCTACTGTTTTTAGAGTTCAGACCAAAATCTTCACTACAGCCTTCAAAGCCCTGCAGGGACTCCCCTGCCTTCCCAGCCTCTTCTCTCACCAAGACCCTCCCCACCTCCTTGCTCTCTCAAATCCTAGCTACTTCCTGCTTTGTTCTCACAACTTGGAATGTCTCCCTACTTGCTCTACACCTAGAACACTTCTACTCAGACTTTGCAGGGAAATCTCTGTTCCACAGGGAAGCCTTCCCTGACCCACTTCCACCCACTTTCCAATTTGGTCAAGCTGCCATAACAGGCTCGCCTTGCCATATGTGACCTCCTATTGATTTGCGGCATCACTGCATTCACGTCTGTCTCCCTTACCAAACTGTGAGCTTCCAGAGGGCAGGAACCCCACCTGTCCCATTCACCCTAAATCGCCTCTGCTTGGAACAGTGCCTAGCATAGTAGGGCTCTTAAAAGTTTTTTGAATGAATTAATGGGTGACCTACATATAAGACCTAGTCTTGGTTGCTCTTCGTTCATGAAATCTCTCTTTCTGGATGATTTTTTGGGTCCTCTGAGACTACAATGCCTTCTTGCTTACTTCTCTCCATTCCCCTCCCCAACTAATTCATCAGATCATTTCTGCCTTCCTAAAACCACCTACTCAATAACTCCAATGGCTCCCTACTGCCCAGTATACACAATAAACATCCATTCACTGGAGTTCCCCAAATGTATTCCCACTGGACAGCAGCCACAGTAATCCCCTGCCATCCCTGCTGCCCCCCACCTGCATTCACACACTCACATACATTCTTCACAGGGTTGGTTGCTTCTGCTATTTCCTCTGCTTGGAGGGTCTCCTCTCTCTTGCATTCCATATCCTATATCTTCTACAAATCTCTGGGCAGAACCACTGCCTCTATAGAGCTCTCTTCATTAAGCTCTCCCCTCTCCCCATGGTAAGTCTCCCATTTCTGAGTTTTTCTCACAGCAATCCATTGATTATATTTAAACTTAGAGCTTTTTTTTCCAGATATTTCATAATTAGTATAGCTCTTTACAGGTCACTGAGCCCTTTCATACACAAGATCTAATTTGATCCTAAAAACTTTGTAGGGAATTTGGGGCAAGTATTTTAGGGAATAATTCAACTCCCAGGATCAGAAACCCACGGAGTTCACTTAAGTAGAAGGGATTTATTAGAAAGACACTGGGGCAGAGCATGCGTCCTAATATCAGGGAGTGCAGGCTGGTCTCCAAGGACCTAGAAAGGCATCCCGCAGGCTTCCTTCTCTCTTTTTCCTTTCCTTCTCATCTCTGGTTTCTCTTTGCTCTATCTGTTCCATTCTCCTCTCTGCAAACAAGCCTCCTCTGAAAAGCTCCCCATAAATTCAGTGTCAACATAACTTTGAGTTCTTATGGTGCCAACTCTGGCTCCAGCTCTAAAATTATCACTCTGGGTCTCAACATCATCCAAAGTATCAATGTCTCTTCTCAATATATCGGTGCAAGTTCTCAAGAGAAACGCTGATTGGTTACTAGCCACCCAGTTCAGTGGCTCGTTTAAGCCCCTTGCCCACCCCTGGCACAATGAGCTGTAGAAATAAGTCACATTGCCCATAGCCCATTCAGCAAGGCCTGGAGAGGGCAGGGCAATGAGCTGAACAAGCAAAAGGATTCACATGTGAGTGTTCAAGTCAAGACATCTGCGTACAAATCCTGGCTATGGTAATTACTAGCTGATAACCTTGAAAAGCCACTTCACATCTCTAAGCCTTTCCTCATTTTAAAATTAAAATAAAAATAGCATCTTCGGTACAGGATTGTTGTGATACAAAAATGTGACAATCTCTGTAAAGCACTTGACACAATGCCTGGCACATGGTAGTTGCTCAATAAATAATAGCTGCTAACATCTGCTACAGCACATGTTGTTCATGAAGGTGGCCCAGAGTCCTCAATCCCAGCTGGAGCCGATACAGGATCGCTGAAGCAGAATCCTCTGGAGTCCACTTTTTGTAAGAGTTTACCCAGGTGTTCCTGGTTCATCTGACCCAGTTCCCTCATTTATAGATGGGAAACTGAGGCCCCAAAGGCAAAGGGACTTATAGCAGGTCACATTGTGAGCTGGTATCTGGGCCTGGGACCCTTACTTCTTGTGGCACAAACTAAAGACGCAGTTCCCAATGGTTGGATCTGAACACGCTCGTGATGGTGGGGCTTGAAGGTCCTCAGGGAGGACAGGGGGTGCCCAGCAGGAGTCGGCCCACACTTCAGAGCATCTGGGTTTGCACCCAGGTGGGCTTCTAACTTGCTTCTGTGGCATCCAGGGAGTTAGGTTTTGTGCCTCAATTTCCTCTTGTGTGATATAGGTTGAGAATATCCATCTCACTGAATTTTGTAAGAATTATATGACTTACGGATGTAACCACAAGATGGCCGATTAGGAGCAGCTCAGGATTGCAGCTCCCAGCGAAAGCGCAGAGGGTGAGTGGATGCCGCATTTCCAGAAGGATTTTTATTGCCCACAGACCAGGAGATTCCCAGGCGGAGGAGCCCCATGGGTTGCCAGCGTGGCTGGTTTGGCCCCTGTGGCTGTTTTGGCCGGCGGGGCTGTTTTCGCCAGTGTGGCTGTTTTGCTGGCACGGGTGGTTCTCCATACAAAATACACAGATCCGGGCACCATTTTAGCTGGTGACTGGAGCTCCTGGGAGGCAGAGTCACCCATTCATCTGATTAAAAAGGGGACTGAAACAGGGAGCCAGGCCAGGAGATTCCTGGGCAAAAAAGTGCCATGAATCTCAGCGCGGCTGTTTCAGCTGGTGTAGTGGGTTGCTGTATGGAAAATCACACCGATCCCGGCGCCTTTTCAACAGGCGACTGGAACACCTGGGAGACAGAGTCAACCATTCAACTAAAAAAATTTTTTAAAAAGGGGGTCTGAGGCAGGGAGCCAGGTGATCGAGCTCATCTGGTCCCACCCCCACAAAAAAACAGCAATCAGAAACACTCTGGATTGAGAGTTTCACAGTAAGCACAGCTGAACCTGGGATGGTCCAGCTTTGTGGGGGAGGGGCGTCCACCATTACCAAGGCACTACTCCACCATTACGGAGGTAGTCTGCATTGCTGAGGCAGTCTGCCTTTGCTGAGGCAGTCCGCCATTACGGAGAGAGTCCACCATAATAGAGGTGGGCCACCATTGCCGAGGCAGTTCTAACTACACCCATATAAACAGGACTGCGGGGAAGTCCACACGGCAGCTAGGAGGAGCCCACAGCAGCTCAGCAAAGCCTCTGCAGGAAGACAGTGACTAGGCTGCCTCCTTGATGGGCAGGGCAGCCCTGAAAAAGGCCAGCAGCACAATAGAAACTCATAAATAAAGCCCTAACTTGCCAGGACAGAGCACCTGGGAAAAAAAAAAGTTGGGGGTTGATGAGTTCTGCTACAGCAGGCTTAAACATACCTGCCCACAGCTCAGAATGAACAACGGAGTTCACAGCTCAGCACTTGAGCTCCTAAAAGGACAGACTGTCTCCTCAAGCAGCTCCCTGGCCCCTGTATATCCAAAGAGTCACCTCATAAAGGAGAGCTCAGACTAACATTTGGCGGGTATCCTTCTGGGACAAAGATAGCAGAAGAAGAAACTGGCAGCAACCCTTACTGTTCTTCAGCTGCTGCAGGTGATCCCCAGGCAAGCAGGGCCTGGAGTGGACCTCAGCAGTCCTACAGCAGAGGGGCCAGACTGTTAGAAGGAAAACTAAGAAACAGAAATAACTTCATCATCAACAAACGGGACATCCACTCAGAGACCCAATCTGAAAGTCAAGAACTACAAAGACAACAGGTGGATAAATCCACAACGATGGGAAGAAACCAGTGCAAAAAGGATGAAAACACCCAAAACCAGAATGCCTCTCCTCCTACAAGGGATCACAATTCCTCACCAGCAAGGGAATAAGGCTAGCAGGAGAATGAGTGTGATGAATTGACAGAATCAGGCTTCAGAAGGTGGGTAATAAGAAACTTCTGTGAGCTAAAAGAACATGTTTCTAACCCAATGCAAAGAAACTAAGAACGTTGAAAAAAGATTTGACAAAATGCTAACAAGAAAAAACAACTTAGAGAGGAATACAAGTGAATTGATGGAGCTGAAAAACACAACACGAGAACTTCGCGAAGCATGCACAAGTTTAAACAGCCGAATTGACCAAGCAGAAGAAAGGATATCAGAGGTCAAAGATCAACTTAATGAAATAAAACAAGAAGGCAAGATTAGAAAAAAAAGGGTAAAAAAGAATGAAGAAAGTCTACAAGAAATATGGGACTATGTGAAAAGACCTAATCTACATTTGATAGGTGTACCTGAATGTGATGGAGAGAATGAATCCAAGCTGGAAAATACTCTTCAGGATATTATCCAGGAAAACTTCCCCAACCTAGAAAGGCAGGCCAATATCAAGTCCAGGAAATACAGAGAACACCACAAAGGTATTCCTCAAGAGCAACCCCAAGGCACATAATTGTCAGATTCACCAGAGTTGAAATGAAGGAGAAAATGCTAAGGGCAGCCAGAGAGAAAGGTCGGGTTACCCACAAAGGGAAGCCCATCAGACTCACAGCAGATCTCTCAGCAGAAACCCTACAAGCCAGAAGAGAGTGGGGGCCAATATTCAACATCCTTAAAGAAAAGAACTTTCAACCCAGAATTTCATATTCAGCCAAACTAAGCTTCATAAGTGAAGGAAAAATAAAATCCTTTGCAAACAAGCGTGTACTGAGAGATTTCATCACCACCAGGCCTGCTTTACAAAAGCTCATGAAAGAGGCACTAAACATAGAAAGAAACCACCAGTACCAGCCACTCCAAAAACATACCAAAGGGTAAAGGGCATCAACACAAGGAAGAAACTGCATCAACCAATGGGCAAAACAGCCAGCTAGCATTAAAATGGCAGGATCAAATTTACGCATAACAATATTAACCCTAAATGTAAATGGTATAAATGCCCCAATTGAAAGACACAGACTGGCAAATGGGATAAAAAGCCAAAACCCATCGGCGTGCTGTATCCAGGAAACCCATCTCACATGCAAGGTTACATAAAGGCTCAAAATAAAGGGATGGAGGAAGATTTTCCAAGCAAATGGAGAGCAAAAAAAAGCAGGAGTTGCAATTCTCGTCTCTGATAAAATAGACTTTAAAGCAATAAAGACCAAAAGAGACAAAGAAGGACATAAT
This sequence comes from Sapajus apella, assembly GCF_009761245.1. NCBI lineage: Eukaryota > Metazoa > Chordata > Mammalia > Primates > Cebidae > Sapajus > Sapajus apella. The sequence goes on from NW_022437023.1 coordinate 8,300,579, forward strand.
GGTAAAAGGATCAATGCAACAAGAAGAGCTAACAAACCTAAATATATACGCACCCAATACAGGAGCACCTAGGTACATAAGGCAAGTTCTTAATGACTTACAAAGAGACTTAGGCTCCCACACAATAATAGTGGGAAACTTTAACACCCCATTGTCAATATTAGACAGATCAACCAGACAGGAAATTAACAAGGATATCCAGGACTTGAACTCAAACCTGGACCAAGCAAACCTAATAGACATTTACAGAACTCTCCACCCCAAATCCACAGAACATACATTCTTCTCAGCACCACATCGCACCTACTCTAAAACTGACCACATAATTGGAAGTAAGTCACTCCTCAGCAAATGCAAAACAACGGAAATCATAACAAACACTCTCTCAGACCACAGCGTAATCAAGTTAGAACTCAGAATTCAGAAACTGAGAACTGCACAGCCTCATGGAAACTGAACAACTGGCTCTTGAATGTTGACTGGATAAACAATGAAATGAAGGCAGAAATAAAGATGTTCTTCAAAACCAATGAGAACGAAGACACAACATACCAGAATCTCTGGGACACATTTAAAGCAGTCTCTAGAGGAAAATATATAGCAATAAATGCCCACATGAGAAGCAAGGAGAGATCTAAAATCAGCACCCTATCGTCAAAATTGAAAGAGCTAGAGAAGCAAGATCAAAAAAACTCAAAACCTAGCAGAAGACTGGAAATAACTAAGATCAAAGCAAAACTGGAGGAGATAGACACAAAAACCCTTCAAAAAATCAATAAATCCAGGAGCTGGTTTTTCGAAAAGATCAACAAAATAGACAGACCACTAGCCAGATTAATAAAAAAGAAAGGAGAGAATAATCAAATAGATGCAATAAAAAATGATAAAGGGGATATCACCACAGATTCCACAGAAATACAAACCAGCATCAGAGATTATTACAAACAACTTTATGCACGTAAACTAGTAAACCTGGAAGAAATGGATAAATTCCTGGACACTTGCCTCCCACAAGCCTAAACCAGGAAGAAGCCGAAACCCTGAACAGACCCATAACAAGGTCTGAAGTTGAGGCAGGCATTAAGAGCTTACCACCCAAAAAAAGCCCAGGTCCAGATGGGTTCACAGCCGAATTCTACCAGACATACAAAGAGGAGCTGGTACCATTCCTTCTGAAACTATTCCAAACAATACAAAAAGAGGGAATCCTTCCCAAATCATTTTATGAGACCAACATCATCCTGATACCAAAACCTGGCAGAGACTCAGCAAGAAAAGAAAACTTCAGGCCAATATCCATGATGAACATAGATGCAAAAATCTTCAATAAAATACTGGCAAAACGATTGCAACAGCACATCAAAAAGCTTATCCACCATGATCAAGTAGGATTCATTCCGGGGATGCAAGGCTGGTTCAACATATGCAAATCTATAAACATAATTCACCACATAAACAGAACCAAAGACAAAAACCATACGATTATCTCAATTGATGCAGAGAAGGCCTTTGACAAAATTCAAAAGCCCTTTATGCTAAAAACTCTCAATAAGCTAGGTATTGATGGAACGTATCTCAAAATATTAAAAGCTATTTATGACAAACCAACAGCCAATATCATACTGAATGGGCAAAATCTGGAAGCATTCCCTTTGAAATCTGGTGCTGGACAAGGATGCCCTCTCTCACCACTCCTATTCAATATAGTATTGGAAGTTCTAGCCAGAGTAATCAGGCAAGAAAAAGAAATAAAGCGTATTCAAATAGGAAAGGAGGAAGTCAAATTGTCTCTATTTGCAGATGACATGATTGTATATCTAGAGACCTCATTGTCTTAGCCCAAAAGCTCCTGAAACAGATAAGCAACTTCAGCAAAGTCTCAGGATACAAAATCAATGTGCAAAAATCACAAGCATTCCTATACACCAATAACAGACATAAAGAGAGCCAAATCAAGAATGAACTGCCATTCACAATTGCTACCAAGAGAATAAAATACCTAGAAATACAACTAACAAGGAACATAAAGGACCTCTTCAAGGAGAACTACAAACCACTGCTCAACGAAATAAGAGAGGACACAAACAGGTGGAGAAACACTCCATGCTCATGGTTAGGAAGAATCAATATTGTGAAAATGGCCATACTGCTCAAAGTAATTTACAGATTCAACGCTATCCCCATCAAGCTACCAATGACCTTCCTCATAGAACTGGAAAAAATACCTTAAACTTCATATGGAACCAAAAAAGAGCCCGCATAGCCAAGTCAATTCTAAGCAAAAAGAACAAAACAGGAGGCATCACACTACTGGACTTCAAACTATCTTACAAGGCTACAGTAATCAAAACAGCATGGTACTGATACCAAATCAGAGATATAGACCAATGGAGCAGAACAGAGGCCTCAGAGACAACACAACACATCTACAACCATCTGATGTTTGACCAACCTGACAAAAACAAGCAATGGGGAAAGGGTTCCCTGTTTAATAAATGGTGTTGGGAAAACTGGCTAGCCATGTGCAGAAAGCAGAAACTGGACCCTTTCCTGACATCTTACACCAAAATTAACTCCAGATGGATTAAAGACTTAAACATAAGACCTAACACCATAAAAACCCTAGAAGAAAATCTGGGCAAAACCATTCAGGACATAGATGTAGGCAAGGACTTCATGACCAAAACACCAAAAACATTGGCAACAAAAGCCAAAATAGACAAATGGGACCTAATCAAACTCCACAGCTCCTGCACAGCAAAAGAAACAGTCATTAGAGTAAATCAGCAACCAACAGAATGGGAAAAAATTTTGCAGTCTACCCATCTGACAAAGGGCTGATATCCAGAATCTACAAAGAACTAAAACAGATTTACAAGAAATAAACAAGCCCATTCAAAAGTGGGCGAAGGATGTGAACAGACACTTTACAAAAGAAGACATACATGAGGCCAACAAACATATGAAAAAATGCTCATCATCACTGGTCATTAGAGAAATGCAAATCAAAACTACATTGAGATACCATCTCATGCCAGCTAGAATGGTGATCATTAAAAAATCTGGAGACAACAGATGCTGGAGAGGATGTGGAGAAATAGGAACACTTTTACACTGTTGGTGGGAGTGTAAATTAGTGCAACCATTGTAGAAGACAGTGCGGCGATTCCTCAAGGACCTAGAAATAGAAATTCCATTTGACCGAGCAATCCCATTACTGGGCATATATCCAAAGGATAATAAATCGTTCTACTATAAGGACACCTGCACACGAATGTTCACTGCAGCACTGTTTACAATAGCAAAGACCTGGAACCAAATCAAATGCCCATTGATGATAGACTGGAAGGGAAAATGTAGCACATATACACCATGGAATATTATGCAGCCATCAAAAACAATGAGTTCGTGTCCTTTGTAGGGACATGGATGAACCTGCAAACCATTACTCTCAGCAAACTGACACAAGAACAGAAAATCAAACACCGCATGTTCTCACTCATAGGCGGGTGTTGAACAATGAGAACACACGGACACAGGGAGGGGAGCATCACACACTGGGGTCTGTCAGGGGGAAATAGAGGAGGTACAGTGGGGGGTGGGGAGTTGGGGAGAGATATCATGGGGAGAAATGACAGATATAGGTGATGGGGAGGAAGGCAGCAAATCACACTGCCATGTGTGTACCTATGCAATAATCTTGCATGTTCTTCACATGTACCCCAAAACCTAAAATGCTATTAAAAGAATTATATGACTTACGATGCATGAAATTTTGAGAACAGTTCTTAGCACAAAGCTATAACTATCTGCTTTTATTATTATTGGTAAACATATACCTTCTGGGTCTCCTTTTGCCTACTAGCTGGTGAAAGAAACATAAAAAAAAAAAATGACACTTTTGACAAAGTGTTACTAAATCACCAATGTGTAAAGGACAACAAACAAATCCAACTAAAACTCTGGGATTCAGCCTCCATGCACAGAGTTTCCAGTGAGACCATGAATAACCACATACACTTCTACTGGCACCTTCGCCCAAAGTAAACTTAACCACACATGTGAATGTGGATACACTCAACACGATACAGACGTTTGATGAGCAACTCCTTAAAAGCAAGTCTGTGTTTCACCCTGAGACTGGGGCTCCCTGAGGATGGGGTTGTGTCTCCCTCAACCTGGGGCTCCCTCAGGATGGGGTTGTGTCTCCCTCAACCTGGGATGGGGCCGTATCTCTCTTTAGACTGGGGCTGAGGATGGGGCTGAGTCTCGCTCAGACTGGGGCTCCCTAAGGACAGGGCTGAGTCTCCCTCAGACTGGGGTTCCCTGAGTCAGAGCTGTGTTTACCCTCAGAATGGGGCTCCCTGAGGGAGGGGCTGAGTCTCCCTGACTGGAGCTCTCTGAGGATGGGGCTGTATCTTCCCTCAGACTTGGGGGCAGCTCCCTGAGGACGGGGCTGTGTCTCCCCTCAACCTGGGCCTCCATGTGGTTAGAAACCATCTCTCAACATTCAGTTTGGAAGAGCAGGGACCTCTGGACACTCTCTTCTCTCTTCTCTCCTGACCTTCAGTTCCTTGGGCAAGGCTCTGCCTGGTATTTGGTCTCTTCCCAGCCTAAACACTCAGAGCTTATGAACTTTCTCCAAGCCACTTCCTGACACTCTAACTGCTCCATGCTCTATTTTATGTATTTTAATTCATGCTTTAAATCTTAGAGGTACATCTCAATTCACTCTGACAAAAGTCCCCTCTTTAGAAGCTGGAATAAATAAATTCTTCCTAGGCAGATGGCAACCAGAAACCTTAATGTAATTCATATCAGCCTGTCACTCTGCCACCTTGGTTCTGTCATCTGAGAGAGGCCTGTATGTGGGGTCACCCCAGCAGCCCTTCGTACCTTCCACTCCTGGCTTCTGAGAGGCACAACTACTCCCAAAGTTTCAGTCTTGATGGTAGCCACACTCCCCAGATTCTCTAGTGGAAGATACATTCTGGCTTGCTTTGTTCAGTGTGCTCTTGTAGCAGCTATAGAACAGTGGTTCTCATCCTTGTTGTCAATTTCCAACACCTGGAGAGTTTTTGAAACATATTGATGCCCAGAGTCCACCCCCAGAGATTTGGGTTTTGTTGGTCTAGAGTGAGACCCTGGTGTTGTTCATTTCTGTAACTCCCCAGGTGATCTTATTTTGCAGCCAGGTTGGGGAACCATCACTATAGGAAACTAAGAGGTTAACAAAACCCATGCCCAATTTCCACCATGTCTCATGGAAGGCACAGGTGCCTGTTCCATTAGACTGTGGGCTCCATGAGGGCTGGGACCCCTTCTGTCTAGTTTATGGCAGTACTCTCATTGCACTGCCTGGCAGGTAGTAGGTATCCCATAATATACACTGAATGAAACTTAAGCTGCCCTCTTTCCATAGGCACCACGACTTGCCTCACATTTCCAATATAGGCCCCACTACATACTAACTGGGAGGTCTGGAGCAAGTCAACCTACCTTTCTAAGTCTCGATTTGCACATCTTTAAAATGGGGATTCCCTGTCTGAAGGCTCACCCACAGAGGAAAAGTATGGACTTCAGCAGGAGCTCTGAGGAGCAGAGCCATGCCCTGGGAGCCTAGAAATGCACATTTGTAGTTTTGCTTGGGCTAACCTCCACCAGCCACCCTCTCTCCACCTGCCAGCATATTGGGTGGCTCTCTGGAATAGGAGCCACTTTGCTGACCATGGCAGCTGCCCTTGGGACTTCCAGGCAGTGTCTGACCAGCCTGAATACTCCCAGGCGGGAAATGTGGAAGTGAAACGCAGAAATGCAGCTGTGGAGAGAAAAATCTCTTGATGCAATAGCCCCTGGAAAATCCCTACTCTAACAGGCACGGTTCTGTCCCCAAGACACAACCACAGTGTGGGTCAGACTCCAGGGCCCTCTCTCTGTACCATCTGCTCTGGGAGGGGGAATCAGGGTATGAGGGTGACTTCCGCTCAAGCATGGTATGACAGGGTGCTCATCAGAGATGGGATTCCATATAGATGGGAAAATGGCACATTGGTTGCAGCTTCCTTCCCCAGGTCCCAGGATCTAGTTGGGTCCCTTTCTCCCATCGCAGAAGAAATCTGAACTCCTGGGATGGGGTCATGGTGGAGAGAGGGAGGAGAAAATCTGTGCTGATCCTGGAGGTGGGGAAATGAGGAAGAAAGTCCCCATGCTTTTTCATAACCCACTCAAGCAGGAGTTGCTTCCTGACTGCCTAAGCCTGCTGCAATCCTACTTGGAACTTCTAAGCATCCTATGCCATCTGCAGAGAATTACACACACATAATACGACTTGGGGCTGTTTCCATCATTGGGGGGTGACTATTTTTTAAAAGGGCAGCAAATAGGGTGGGCAGCATAACAGCTCAGGATCAAAAAGAACAAGAATCAAAGCCCAATTTTGCTGATTCTTAGTCCTGGGATCATGGACAACTTAGTTTTACCTTTTTGACCCTCCATAGCCTCATCAATGAGACGGGAACAAGAAAACCCACCCCATAGAATTGCTGACAACATGGAATTAAGTAATCTGCAATGTTCCTAGCACAGTGCCTTGCCCATTGGACCTGCTCAGCCAATAAATGATGATGATGAGGAGGAGGATAACGATGATGACAGCAGTGGTAGTGAGAGTAACAAGTCCCAGCTGTGCTCCAGTGCCTTGCGAGTAGGAGCACGTCTTAGAACCCATTGGATGGTCAAATACACCAAAGGAGAAGCAGCAAGATGGAAGGTTTGGGGAGTGAGTGGGAGGAGCCAGGCTCACTGCTGGCAAGACTACAGCACATGCCACGCGTCTGTTTATCGTTGCCCCTGCAGCTTTCTTCTCCAAAACGGCATAATTAATACTGCGCCTCTTCCGCCCCAGCCCCCAAGCGCCTCTTAGGCAGGGAAGGAGCGTGCCTGCCTTCTGCCCCAGGAAGCACCGGAGAGAGGCCAAGGCTCAGCGGCGGCGGCGGCGGGCGAGAAAGAGGCTGACGCGCGGCTGCCCTGGGCTGCAGGGGTTCGTGCCGTTCCCTTGGCAGAAAGGGTATAATTAATCCGCAGCGCTCTCCTTTCATTAAGCCTTCACGTTTATGCCTGAATTAACTTTTCACATCCAGTGAAGGCGCACGGGAGGCTCTATCCGCCGCAGGCGTGACAATCGCAGCTGGGAGTGTTGGTTGGAAGTGTGGGCTGCGATGACCTATCACCCAGCAGCTGAGGCGCCGGAGCCTCCAGGTGTCTCGGGGCGGGGAGGGGCCGAGCTTCCAAGCTCCGCCCAGGCGCCCCAGGCAGATGTCTGAAAGGGGAGAAGGGCGCTGCGCTCCAGCCTGGGACCTGCGGGGGACGGCGCAGGCCCACGGGGCCGTGGTGCGAGTGTGTGGGCGCCTTCCCGTCTCTCCTGCTGGAAGAGATTGGAGCCTCCTTCGGGGTTCTGGCTTCGCCAGCGCGAGCGGGGAGTGGGAGGTGGGGGCTGTTCCAAGCGGGAGGCGAAGTGCGCTCAGCTCTTAGGTGTTCTCCTCACGCTCCTGTTTGGACTTAAGGAAGCTGCGGAAACACACAGGGGAGTGCGCCCTGGTGCGCACAGGCAGGTGTTTGTGGAAGCGCCCCCAGGCTCTGGTTTGCTGTAAAAGAGGCCTCATTTTGCTTTAGCTCCCTGGATCCGGAGCCCGTGAAACTGCCAGCGTCTCCTTGACACACTTCAGGGAAGTAAACAGGGGCCTGCTGGTGCCCTCCTCTTCGGAAGATGGGCTATGTCAAGGCGTCTTTCCCCAGACGCCAGGAGGAGTAGGCTGCCTTGCTTCTCTCCTGGCAGCCTCCTTGTGAGTCATCGGAGCGAAGTGTTTTCTAGGAACTACTCAGCCTGCAGTGTTGTGACAGGGAGGGTGTGTTAACGTGGCCTCCCCCCACACCCGCAGTACTCTCTGTAGGCTCTCCCTCCTCCTCCCCTCTTCACCTGCCTCCTTCACGCAGTTCAAGACATTGGGTCTTCTCAATCTGTAGTCCTGCTCCCCCACTGCACCCCCTGCCCTCTGCTGGACACCTAACGTGTTTGGTCAAAGGAGCCAAAGTGCCTGCAAGGTCTCAAGAAATTATTTTCTTCACGATCTTTGTCATCTACTGGTTTAAAATCTAGTGGGGGTGTGGGGGAATAAGACAAACCTTGCAGACATGGCTAGCATGTGGGGGGATGATGAATGCTGGAGTGGCGAGTGATCAAATGCCGGAATGAGTGTTTTCGACCAGATTCGCACCCTTCGGAGGAAGGAAAGTGTTGTGGGCTGGCTCTGAGTCAGCCAGGATTTCTCAGGGAAGGTGGGATTTGGACTAAGCCTTCGTAACAGCCTCTGTTGAGTGCATGATGTCAAGATGCCAGGCTGTCAGTTTAGTGCTTGACACCCATTATCTCATTTAATCCTTATAACAACCCCATGATCTGGGCATTATAATTACCATCCCATCTTCTAGATCAGGAAACAAGCCCGGAGGGGTCAGGGAGCTGCCAAGGTCACAAGCTAGTGCATAGCTTTTAATCTGGGCCTATCTGACTCCTCAGCCCTGGCTCTGAAACTTAATGCTTTATGGCCTCCTCCAATCTTGAAAAAATGCAAAATTTCCTAAGAAGGAGAACTGAAAGGAGGGCATTGCCACAGAGGCAGAGCATTAAGAAGATGGGAGGGTGTCAGGAGGATCTGACTCTGGCTGGAGGGAGGTTTCCAGGCCAGCAGTAAGAACTCGACTGTCTTTTCTGGGATGTGTATGTGTTACTGTCCCCAACCCAAAGATCACTTCATTGTAGGGGAGGGGATTTGTGGTGCTCTGATTTCCCAGGACCCCCTCTGGGAAACCCAAACCACCTCTGAGTAAGGGTAGAAAGGTCTCCTTGTAAATCCTACCCCCAAGAACTTCAGGATATTAAGAATTTAGAGATTCTGTGACCCAGTTGATCCAATACCTTCTGTTCAATTTGGGTCAATAAACATGTGCCAGACACTAAGTGCTAGAAATGATTAAGGGACAGGCCTTTCCACCAGAAAGATTATAGTCTAGTGGCAATGATAGACACAGAGAAAAAAATCAATATGGTTGATAAATGCAAAGATAAAATTCATGGTCCTTCTCCATACTAGGGACATCAGCTCCGGAGGAGAGGACACAAGCTGAGCCTTGAAGGCTGAGCAGGTAATAGGTGAGGAAAGGCGGGAGCAGTATTCAGTTAGAGAACATCGCATATGCAAGGCCGTGGAGGTGTGGAACAGCAGTTTGTGTTTGAAATTGTAAGCAGGTCAGGTTACTAGAGCATATCCTTGGAGACAGGGAGTGGCAGAGATGAGGCTGAAGAGGTGAGCAGGATCTCACCGTAGGAGGCTTCCTGGGACTGCCTGAGGGGCTTGGGCTCAATCCTTCAGAGGACTGAAGGGTGTTCAGCAGGATATAACCTGGTTGCTTTGCATTTTAGAAGCACCCCTTTGGCAACAAAGAGGGTGAGGATTTCCACTGCACAAGACTGAAATCTAGGAGGCTGACAAGGGAAAGTCTGCTCTGCTTCACCCAAGATACGACGGAGGTCCAGATCAAAGCACTGGTAGTAGGTTAGAGAAGAGAAGACTGGGTTAAGAAACACTGAAAATGGGGAAGAGATGAGAAAAGGCCAGGGATGGAGAAGAAGGCACCTGGGGGCCTGTAGACTTCTATCTTGGGTGACTGAATGGGTGATGTTGCCTTTAAGATTTGGAACACAGGGAGAGAAGCAGGTTGGTGGGAGGGGATGATGGGTCATTGTGGATTTGGTTGAGTTCATGATAATCAAGTGACATTTAGGTGGATGCTTTCAGTAGATACCTGGAATCTACCTCAAAGGAGAGACTGGAGATGCAGAATGGGGAAACATCAGCAAAAAGATAGGTTTAAAAACTAAGAGAGTGAGTGAGCTCAGCTACAGAGATCATGTAGAAAAAAAGAGAGAATCCATCAACAGACCCCAGGGAGCAGCCATGTTCAGGAGGTCGATAGAGGGGAGACAACTGTGGAGGATACGAAGCAGACACAACCAGAGAGCTGGGAGCCAAGGGAGCATAGGGTGTCAGGGAAGGAGGAGCCCCAATGTTAAATGCAGCCAAGAGTCAGAGGAAGATCAAGACTGAAAAGTGTCCACTGGCTTTGGCAGAGTGGAAGTCACTGTGGCTGTCTTACCAGGGTACTGGCAGGAAAGAGATGGGGCTCTTAAGTTGGGAAATTTTCAGAGAATTGAAGAAAGGGAATCTTGATAGCAGTGTGGCCTGGTGCAGGGGAAGCTCCGAGGAGGATAGTGCAGGGCACTGGGAGAGGTCACAGAGGGGCAGCATGGGCAGTTCCCACCCTGGGCCAGAGCACCAAGAAGAGAGGAGAGCACTAAAGCCAGGCCCAGGGGGTGCTGAATGCAGAGGGCTGTGGGGGCTTGTGAAGTTGGTGAAGGTGAACTGCCAGCAGAGTGAGACCCCAAGGGTAGGGAGTTGTGGAGATCAATTCTCTAACCTCTCTCTCCATCCCAGTCTCCAGCAGAGGTTCCCTATAGGCTTTACCCACAAGGAAGCCATAAGGTTAGTATGACAAAAGGTAAATGAAGGATCCCCAGGTCAGCCTCTGGGAGCAGAGAGCAGAATGGAAGAGGGTGGAGGGCAGACATGGAGGGACAAAGAGGAGATGCCTAACGTGGTGGACCCCCTAGAGCACTTCAGTGGAGCCATGGCGGACGCAGGCTCAAGACCCATGGGTAGTGGCTGGGGCATACAGCAAATACTTGCCACACCTGTCAACATCCTCTGAATGCCCTTCCTGGGTGTGGTAAATCTCTCCTATATAAGTCTCTCTTCTCCAAGGAAATATCCTCTCTTTCCCAGCCTTCCTTGCAGCTGGGGGCAGGCATGTGACCTGGACTCCACCAATCAGCTGCATCAGTGAGAAGTGTGGGTTTGCAAGAGAGCAAGGGAGCAAACAGGAGCTGGGAGGAATCTGTTTCCCGATTAGGGTGATAGGGAGCTGTCAGCTTTGGGGTCAGTACTTGCAGGCTCTTTGGTATCCAGAATTAATTGTCAGTGGTGCCAGCCACAGCTCTGGGATCAGTAGTCAAGGTTAGTAGGGCCTCCAGGGTAGGAGACTTGGGGTACCAGTCCCCATGTGCAGACCCCAAGGCTTCTCTTGGAAGAGTTAATGGAAGATCCCTGAGAACTTTTCATTAATTGTATTTCTGCTTATATTAGCTAGAGTAGGTTCTGTTGCTTGTCACTAGGACACTTACTGATGTGAGAGCTGACTGGGAAGTAAAGGACATTGGTATAGGAAAAGAGATTATGCCTTTTTTTTTCCCTGAGACTTCTGTCTTGCTCTGTTGCCCAGGCTAGAGTGCAGTGGCTCATCATGGCTCACTGCAACTTTGACCTGTCAGAATCAAGTGATCCTCAAGCCTCAGCCTCCCAAGTAGCAGGAACTACAGGCCTGAGCCACCATGTCCTGCTAATGTTTTAGTGTTTTCTAGAGACACAATCTCACTATGTTGCCCAGGCTGGTCTCAAACTCCTGGGCTCAAGCCATCCTCCCACCTCAGCCTCACAAAGTGCTGGAATTACAGGAATGAGCCACCAGGCCTGACCCAGATTAAGCTTTTAAGAGAAAGAGGAGAAGGAAAGGAAGGTGAAAGAGCTTTGGGTCAACAAAGGGGTATTTTTAGGGGGAGAGAGCTCTGAGAAGGTTAATGAGCTGGAGGAGAGAACTATGAGACATGGAGAGCTATGATTATCCCCATCAAGAAGCTGAGAAAACTGAAGTTCAGGGAGGTTGACAATCTGCCCAGGGTCATGCAGACAGTAAGTAGGAGTGCAAGAATTCCAGTCCAGGCCTGCTGGCCTGAAAACCTCATCCTAGAAGCATCTGAAACAGCCACCCAGGCCGCCTCATGGAGGGTAGTTTTCATTAGAAATTGTGAACTCATGGCCAAAGCCCAATTTGAAAAGACAGAATGACTCCAGGGGACAGGGTGAAGAATGAGCCAATCGGCCTTAGTATGACATGAGAGACAAGGTCATGTCAAGGGAGTCAAGCTGGTTTAAAACATGAGACTCTGTATGTAGTGCTAGCTCATCCCACAAGACTATGTTACCCTGGAATAAAATCACTGTTCCTCAAACAACTGACTGACCTCTATGTAGTACCACGTGGAAAGGCTGCCAGGGGAAGTAGGAAACCTATGGAATACGCCCCCCGCCCCCCGCCACAGCACCACCAATCCCTTGGCAAGTGAACATTCTGGAACGCCAAAGAACCTCCTAAGAGTGCCTAGCCTGTTTCACCAAGGCCAGATGTTCTTATGGGGCATGTCAATGTGTGTTCAAGGAGAGGAAATGCAGGAAGGTTTTCATGGACAAAGGCATGGAGAGACTGAATTTTCATAAAGTAACCAGGAGTTGGCTGAGTTTGCATAGTGTGTGTGTTTTGGTTGTGTTTGTGCCTTTATGTGTCAAGGGCTTGTTGAGACATTTGCAGAGTCAATTCCTCCTGTCAGTCTGGGTCTCTGTGCAGGGTCTGCACACATGTCTGTGCAGAGTTGACCCGCACACAGGAAGCCCCTGCCTCATGAGAGTAGTGTCTGTCCACCACCAGCCTCTATCTAGAAAGTCTTTTACTGTATTACAATTAAGAGGCTAATTTCGCAGGTGCTTTTTCAATGACCATATCGACAAAGTCTTGAAATTTGGTTATTTTAGTGACACATAAAGCATTTTCCTTGGTTAACACATTTGAGTTTAATTTCAGTAATATTTCCATTAACAACCTGTAATTAAAGCATCCAATAAAGATCAGTAATTTACTTAGCTGGATTTGTGTTATTAAAAAAAAAAAACTCACAAAAGAGAAAAAAATGCATTTGTGGAACTTAAATTCCATTCTACTGTTAAATGAACATTACGATTTTTCTGGGTCTTTTAATTGCAACTCATTTTTTAGCAGGAATATTAAACAAATTAAATTAAGCAAGTAATTTCCCTTTTTAGGATTAAAAAAAAAGAGAAGACTTCAAGTGGAAAAGCTCCTCTAAAACACCCATTAGTGGGATGGGGTGGGGCAATAATGTGGGTAAATGTGCCGCTTCTGCTTAAGCAGCAGGAAGTTGATGAGCTGCCATCCTGAGTGTGAGCCCACACGCTTAAAGAGCTCAGGCCCTGGAGTTGCCCACAGTCTTCCTGACCTGCTTGGCTGAGATTCCACAGGATCCGGCCCAGGGTAGGCTGAGACTGGTGGCAGCAGCAACTCAAGTGGTGAGAGGAGCCGGGTCTGGGCAGGTCACTAGGGCCAGCCCAAATCATAGGCAGGTGGAATCAGCTCAGGCACGGCAGTGAGTACAAAACAAGCTTAGGAGTGAAAAGTGAAAAGTATCAGTGAGCCGCTTCAACCCACACGTTTAATCCTCCCATCCGCCCCGTGGGAGTGGGTAGAGATTATTTGCGCTGATTTACAGTTGCAAAAACTATAGCTCTCGGAAGTCACAATTTGAAACTGAGTCTGCCAAGGCAGAAAGGTTAGTCTGGGTTCTCCAAGAAGCGGACTCCTGGATAGGACTAGATGTGCACAAGATTTAGGAGGGGCGACACCCAGGAGGGAAAATGCATGGCGGAAGCTGGGGTTGGCTGGGAGAGCTGTGAGACCCGGTCATAGGTCTGACCCCTGGGGTGAAGGAGAGAGAGACGGAAGCTTGCATGGGAGCAGCTTACATTGCAGAACCAGTGATGAGATAGCTCCTGAGGCTGCCGGAATCCTCCAGCCAAAGTTGCCCATCAGAGGGGTCCTGAGTCTTGGGGGTGGGCCTGTCTCAGTAGCTCTGCCATGCACAGGCACTGGCTAGGAGCATGGCAGCAGTGAGAGACTTCAGAGTGCTCAGCTGGAGCTGCGAGGCCATCGTGCTTTCCATAACCAGATATCTGGGAGGTGCATTTTCAGTGCCACCACATCAGTGCTCTCTCGCTCTCTCTCTCTCTCTCTACCATGTCAGATGGCCTCCTTTTTTCAGACAGATTTGGTACCAGTAGCTAACAAGGATAGGGTGGGTGTGGAACAACAATTCTGATATTAAGTGATTTTCAGGCAGCGTTTGGGAATTGCCCACATGAGGCAAATACCCTGTGGGTGACCAGACAGAGGGAGGTAAGACCCATCCAGGGTTGAGGAGAAGATGGGGCAGATGGACAGGGTTGGCCAGAGTTTGCATCCCCAGTGGGATGGGAAGACTTCCCTAAAAATGTACTGAATGGCCTGGCACGATGGCTCACTCCTATAATCCCAGCATTTGGGGAGGCTGAGGCAGGCAGATCACCTGAGGTAAGGAGGTCGAGACCAGCCTGGCCAACATGGTGAAACCCTGTCTCTACTAAAAATACAAAATTTAGCTGGGCATGGTGGTGGGCACCTGTAATTCCAGCTACTCGGAAGGCTGAGGCAAGAGAATCTCTTGAACCGGGAGGCAGAAGTTGCAGTGAGCCGAGATCATACTGCTGTACTCCAGCCTGGGCGATAGAGCAAGACTCGTCTCAAAAAAAATTAAAAAATGTATCAAATGCCAGACAGGGGCACATAAAACCAGGGGAAAGAAATTAGGCAGGGATCTAGGCCTTAGAACTGGCTCACCCAAGGTCAGGAGGGGTCAGGGAGGTTGGGGGCTCCCTGAGCCATACCCTTAACACATTAGACTGGTGGGCAGCATCAGCTCAAGGAGAGAAAGCACACAGGGACCCATTTGCCATGGCTGGACCTCTAGGCCCTAGGCCTGCGAGGACCCCGGTCTCACTTCACTCCATTCTCAGGCTGCAGTTCACCAAGTGTTTGGTCCAGGGCAGAAACAAGTGACATAGTGTAATCAAATAAGGGGATCCTCCTCTTGAAAATTCCCCAAGTGGGGAAGGCACTCTCTCTGCCTCAGGGCAGCCTTCAATCTAATGGAGAAAACATGCTTCTGGCTCTCAAAGAGTTAGTCCTTGGGCCAATGGAAATACACAACCCCTGTTTCGTGCGAGGGACCTGGTGGTAGATGTTGTTCTCATGATGGTGAGCAAGTCTCACAAAATCTGATGATAAGCATCTGGCATTCCCCTGCTGGCACTCATTCTCTCTCTTGCCACCCTGTGAAGAGGTGACTTCCACAATGATTGTAAGTTTCCTGAGGCCTTCCCAGCCATGAGGAACCATGAATCAATTAAACCTCTTTTTTTTTGAGATGGAGTCTCACCCTGTCTCCCAGGCTAGAGTGCAATGGCATGATCTTGGCTTACTGTAACCTCTCCCTCCCAGGTTCAAGGAATTCTCCTGCTTCCTCTCCCTCCTGGGTTCAAGCCAGTCTCCTGCCTCAGCCTCCCGAGGAACTGGGATTATAGGCACGCTACCATGCTCAGCTTATTTTTTGTATCTTTAGTAGAGATGGGATTTCACCATGTTGACCAGGCAGGTCTTGAACTCCTGACCTCGTGATCTACCCCCCTCCATCTCCCAAAGCGCTGGGATTACAGGTGTGAGCCACTGAGTCCAGCCAAAACCTCTCTCTTTTTTAAAAAAATCACCCAGTCTCAGATATTTCTTCATAGCAGCATGAGAACGGACTAATACACGCCCCCCCCCCACAACACACACACAGCAGCAACACGGCCCCTGAAGGTAGAAGCACCTCAAATCCTCCACCCACTCCCCAGGCCCCATCTAAGGAAAGATGTCTTAGGGAGATTGCACCCTGAGTTCTACATCCAGCGATACCTCCCTAGGGCAACATTGCCTTCGGTCACAGGAACAGCCCCAGGAAAGCACAGTAACTCAATTCAACCGTGCAGCTCCATAATCTCGTGTCAGCCTCACAGCTGATGATTACTGTTTTATCACAGGCTCATAAAGTCTCCACATTGCCATGAATCACGGACACTCTGCCAGCAAGAGCCCAGAAGCCCAGCCAACTCTGAGGGTGTCTGCTTGATAAGCAGCTGCTGCGATTCATCTGCGGCCACCTTTCATGATTGCAAGGGTCCTTTCACCTGCTTGTCCTGGAAATCAGGGAGCAAGTCACTCTCCTCCTGGTGGTGGAGTCTCCAGCTCCCTTATACTGGATGGATATTAAATGGCTAGGGGTCTCCCGTGCAGCAGATTAAATGACCTGACAACATGGGGCAGAGGGAAACATCAAGGATTTTGAGTTTGGAGACATTCAACTTTTGGGACTGCCACTTACTAATTGTATGGCCTTGGGCAAGTCACTTTTAAGCCATTCTAACCTCAACAGCCTCGGCTATAAAATGGGTATTGTGAAGCTTAAATAAGATAACACTTGCAACACACTTTGAAAACAGTAAATCAGCAGACACGTTAAAATTGTACCTGCTATTAAGCAAGGACCCAGACAACCAAGACCCAAACCAGGCAGACAACTGGAACCAGGAAGGAGGCTGCATCCAAAGGTCAGAGTGGCATAAAAGGCTAGAGGGAGTGTTTCCGGGTTTGGGGGTGCAGGGGAGCGCTCAGCTCCCCTGAGAGGGTGCTTTTCCAGGCTCTTGGTCTCTCACTCACCCAAGAATGGGAGAGGGACCACGGCGCAGTGCGCTCATAAGAGAATATCGGACCCCAAAGAGTTTTTGCAGAGAAGAGATTTATTTAGGCAAAGAAAGAAAAAGAGGAGAGAGAAAAAGATGAGAAGCCTTCCACGAAGAGTGTGGAAAGGGACCTAAATACGGAATCTAGGTGGATGTGGGTACAGGGACTTTTAACCTGGGAGGAATTTCCACCTTCTCCAAGCTCCCGGCCAATGAAAAGAGTTCCTTTAAACTTCCTCTAAAGTGATTGACTTTTGATCTTTTCCCCACGCCCGGAGAAAATTTAAAGACCGTTAAGTTTCCCAGATGGAGAGAGAGGAGTGGGGCATTGGGAAGTTCTTGCCCTTGAAACTATGCCCCCTTGTGGACCCAGGGAGAGAGTCCATTCCCTCAGGAGGACACAGAAGCCAGAGCTCGGGGCAAGGCAGTGGCCTTTTAAAGGCAGGACAAGAATACTCAGCTTTATGGATGAACCTGGAAACCATCATTCTCAGCAAACTGACAGAAGAGCAGAAGATCAAACACCGCATGTTCTCACTCATAGGCGGGTGTTGAACAATGAGAACACATGGACACAGGGAGGGGAGCACTACACACTGGGGTCAGTTGGGGGGAAATAGGGGAGGGACGGTGGGGGGTGGGAAGCTGGGGAGAGATAGCAAGGGGAGAGATGCCAGATGTAGGTGATGGGGAGGAAGGCAGCAAATCACACTGCCACGTGTGTACCTATGCAACAATCTTGCATGTTCTTCACATGTACCCCAAAACCTAAAATGCAATAAAATAAATGGAAAAAAAAAAAAAGAATACTCAGCGTTACAAACTCGTGGAACTGGAAAGGACCTCAGGATCTTCTAGCCCGGTAGTTTGTAAAGTTCTGTCTAGTAGGTGAATCTTTGTCCAATGAAATCGGGGTTCTCCAGAAAAGCAGAACCAATAGGATGTGTATATCTAAGGAGAGAGATTTATTCTAAGGAACTGGCTCGTGCAGTTATGGAGGCTGGCAAGTTCAGATCTGCAGGGTAGGCCGTTAGGCTGGAGACCGTGCTGTCTGTAGTCAGTCTGAAGGCCATCTCCTGGCTGAATTCCTTCTTGCTTGGAAAAGGTCAGTGTTTGTTCTATTAAGGTCTTCAACTGATTGGATGAAACCCACCCACATAAGGAGAGCAACTGGCTTTACTCAAAGTCCACTGATTTAAACATGAATCTTATCCATAAAATCTTTTCACAGAGACATCCAGAATAATGTTTGACTGAATATCAGGATACCATGGGTCAGCCAAGATAACCAAGAAAATTGGCCATCACTAGATCTTTCACAGAACTCCGGTATATGAAATAGATACAAGAGAACCTGCCATCATGGAAGAGGGAGTGGGGGAACAGGGTCCACTCACACTACAGTCTCTTGTCCTCTGCAGTGACTGCAGAGGCTGCAAAGAACCCAGTTTGAAAAACCACTGGTCTAGTTTCCACTGAGTCTGACCTTCACTCAAGAGGTAAGGAAACCCATGCTGGTCACACAGCTAATTCGGTTTAGAGCTGAACTCACCACACTCTCTCCTCTGCTGGTTTCACTGCATCATAGCTTCTTCTAGACTGTAAGTCCTTGAGTAGAGGCTCCACTCACCTCTGCATGCCCAGCTCAAAGCAATGGGCAGACATATAGTAGGTAAACAGTACATTTGCTGAATGAATAAGTGAGTAAATGAATTCAGGAAGATAGACCATTCAATAAATGGAAATCCAAACTGAGAAAAGTGCAACCCACGAGGGCAGAAACAGCAGCAGTGCTTCAGAACTAAAGCCTCACATCTGTCCTGCAGCCCTAATGAGCAGGACCAATGACTCAATTTCAGAGGAGGCCTCAGGATGTTGAGTGGCTGCTGTTTGCCACACTTGACAGTAAATGCAAACGAAACTTCTCTTTGGCTTCAGAATGCACTTTACGACTGTTCCTGCAGCAAATTCACTGCAGGCTGGTAGTAAACTGAGTCTGCATTCTGGGAACATATTCAGACTGGTGACAGGAGGCAAACAGCTCCGAGACCCTGCGACAGAAGGAGAAAGGGGATGTGGTCCTGCGCTGGCAGAGTCTAATGAGTAGGGCACCACCAATGGGAGAAGCTGTAAATATCTGGTGGGTAAATGACCAAACCCAGAGTAAGCAGTATTGGTCAGAGTCTTGCTAAGATGGCCTCTGCCATCAGCATATCCTAGGGGATCTGGGGTGTGAGGCAGGATTTTCTGCGGCAAAGAGGAGGTTGTTTGTGCACCTAGTGAGGCCCAGGAGCCGACAGGTCTCCCTATACCCGATAGTTAACTGGGAATGGAAGTTGGCATCTGCCCTGCTCTGTCTCAGGAGCCTTGCGAGGCTGGGATATTTTCTGCCAGCTGTCAGAACAGCTGTTCTCCAAACCCTAGGGTACTACAGCTAAGGGAGAAGGGGGGCTTCCCGTGCAGAGAAGGAACAGTAAGTGAAGGGAAGAGCAATGACAAAGAAACATTTTGACAACTCTTTTCTTCCTCCACCTGATCCTGAAGGGCTTCCTTTTGAAGAGTCTGAAAATAGTGAGGGAGAAGGAGAGGAACGTTTCTACAGGGCTCCACTGCAATTTCAGCAGGACAAACAAGACTCTTCACAACCTGTCCCCACCTACCTCTGGATCAGCGGTGCCCAGCCCCGGTTGCCCATTAGAATCAAATGGGAGCTTTTGAAAAGTATTGACACCCAGCCCCAGTCCAGAGAATCTTATTTCATTGGTTTGGAGGGGAGCCCTAGCATGGGTATTTTGTTAAAAGCCACCCAAGCGATTCTAATGTGCGGCTGAGATGGAGAACCTCTGCCTTAAATCCTCTGCCCCCACTCCTAAGACTCCACACCCTCTTCCTGCCCTCCACACACAGAGGCTAGGCCTTTTCATAACATCATGCATTGACACATGGACTTTGGGGTTCCCACTCTTCCTTCTCACCCTCTAGCTCTGCTTGGCAAATTCTTCACCCTTCAAGACCCTAGCCACATGTTGTCTCCTCTGAAGTCTTTCTGGATTTCTTGGGGCCAAGCCAAGCCCTACCCACAGCATGGTACTGCTGGCTCTGCCACATGGTACTCCAATCATATAGTCATCTGACTCCCAGCTACATGTAAAGATTCTATTGTTTTTAATTTAACTTTTAAGTTCAGGGGTGCATGTGCAGGCTGCTATATTGGTAAACTTGTGTCATGGAGGTTTGTTGTTTTTGTCACTCATGTATTAAACCAAGTACCTATTAGTTATTTTTCCTGATTCTCTCCCTCCTCATACGCTGCACCCTCCAACGGACCCTAGTGTGTCTTGCTGTCTCCCACGTATCCATGTGTTCTCATTGTTCAGCTCCAACTTATTTACAAGTGAGAACATGTTGATGTTTTGTTTTCTGTTCCTTTGTTAGTTTGCGAAAGATAATGGCGTCCAGCTCCATCCATGTCCCTGCAAAGGACATGATCTCATTCTTTTTTATGGCTGTATATTATTCCACAGTGTATATGTACCACATTTTCTTTATCCAGCCTACCATTGATGCGCATTTAGGTTGATTTCATGTCTTTGCTATTGTGAATAGTGTTGCAATGAACATATATATGCATGTGTGTCTTTATAATAGAACGATTTATACGACTTTAGGTATATACCCAGTAATGGGACTGCTGGGTTGAATGGTGCTTATGTTTTTAGGTTTTTGAGGAATTGCTACACTGTCTTCCACATGGCTGAACTAATTTACACTCCCACCAACAGTGTATAAACACTTCTTTTTCTCCCCAACCTCACTAGCATCTGTTTAGTTTTGTTTTTTACTTTTTGATAATAGCCATTCTGACTAATGTGAGATGGTATCTCATTGAAGTTTTGACTTGCATTTCTCTAATGATCAGTGATGTTGAGGTTTTTTTCACATGATTCTCAGCTACATGTATGTCTTCTCTTGAAAAGTGTCTGTTCATGTCCTTTGCCCACTTTTTAATGAAGTTATTTTTTTTTCTCTTTTAAATTTGCGTAAGTTCCTTATAGATGCTGGATATCAGATCTTTATCAGATACATAGTTTGCAAATATTTTCTCTCATTTTGTAGGTTTTCCATTCTCTCTATTGATAGTTTCCTTGGCTGTGCAGAAGCTCTTTGGTTTAATGAGATCCCATTTGTCAATTTTTGCTTTTGCAGCAATTAATTTTGGGTCTTTGTCATAAAATCTTTGCCTGTTCTTATATCCAGGATGATATTGCCTGGGTTGTTTTCCAGGGTTTTTATAGTTTTAGATTGTACATTTAAGTCTTTAATCCATCTCAAATTCGTTTTTGTATATGATGTAAGGATAGGGTCCAGTTTCAATCTTCTGCATATGGCTAGCCAGTTGTCCCAGCATCATTCATTGAATAGGGAATGATTTCCCCATTGCTTGTTCTTGTCGGGTTTGATTCTAAGCTTCTTGAGGGTAGACATGTTTCATGGATTAATATATACACACACATATATTTTATATATATATATATATATATATAATGTTTATTTAGTAATGTATTTAGTGTCTCCTATGCATCAGATGCTCTGAGGACCAGGGATATGATGATATATAAGATAGCCAAGTCCTCCCTTTTATATTCCCTCTAGCTCACCTGTCATAAGGAAGTTTAACAAATATCTGTTGAATTAGTGAAAGACTTTCTGATGGAAGAAAGATAGGCAATGTAGTGTTCCAGTTAGGAAGTATGGCAGAGATAGTGCTTTATGAACCACTGGAAGATTTCACCTCTCAGGCCATCTTGATGTCAGGTGGGTTGTAGCACTTGGAATGTCAGCAGAAGTGAAGTCAGCTACTTCCAGGTTTGATCTTAAACACAACTCATGCAATCCCAGTTTTCACTTCCTTTGCCTCGATGACCTTTGAGGTCACATTGACATAGTCACGAGATGGAGAAGGGCTGTCCAGCTCTCCAGGCTTTAAGGGAATGAGAAATAAACATTTTGTGCTTCACCATTGAGATTTTGTGAACCAATATCTTATAACAGGGAAGTCTGGCTTATCCTGAATAATATAGGATGCATTTGCTGTCAGTAAGACTACATGAGTGAAAGTGGGGAAAGAGAGGAGTTTTCATCTCTGATGATAAAACTTGCAGAGGTAGGTGGTGTCTGGGGTTGAACAGCAGCTCCTTCACATTTAGAAGGACCCAGGCCCTTTCCATCCACTGATTCTTCCACCTTCCATGTATCAGCATGTCTCTACTCGGCTCAAAAAACAGCTTCCACAGTTCCTAGCATAATTCCCAATCACATGAGTGTCCAAACACAGTGAAGAAGCAGGGAGGCAAAGGCACCCTGTCATCATCTTTCCCAATTTAGGAAAGAGCAAAGTCTTTTCCAGGAGCTCCAGCAACTGCCCCTTATATCTCAGGGGCCAGAATTGGGTCACGTGGTCGATTCTGGCTGCAGATCAGGTGAGAAGACCATGTGCAGGGTCTCCCTGCTTTACCTTGGAAAGTGGGTGGTGTCCACTGCAAAGGGCTGGCATCTCAGCCTACCCACCAAGCCTGGAGAGAGGAACACTGCCTGAAGCAGCTACGCCAAAGGTGAGAGGTCCACCTGCTTCACATTAACGACGGCACTTCCTATGCATGAGTGTGGTTACTGATTGTAATTTGTACCTGAGTTTGTGATTTGGGGAGAGCACCAGGGGACTCACTGCTGCCTCAGAGAGGTAAGATACAAGGCAGGATCATTTGTTTTATTTCTTTCTTCAAAAGATTCTTATGAGGCATGTCTTTTATGGCTGCATACTCATTATATTTCAAATGCATTCAAGTATCTTTGATGTATTGCTAAGAGTCTGGATTTTTTTTTTCCTCCAAAGCTCTTGTGAAAAAAAAAAATACTTATAGGTGAAATTGGATGAGCCTATGGAGTAAGATTTGTTGTCTTCTGTGAAAGTTGTGTTATAGGGGCTGCTGCTCAGAGATGGGACCTTTCTTGGCGGTATCCGTTTTGGAAATACCAAGTAGGACAGGCCTTCAGCAACGGTAAAGGAGATGGTTGCCTAGATATTGTGATTTGGGCCATGCTATGCCTGAAAAATGTTCCCCTTAACCCCAGATCCCTAACTCACATAGAATCACCTCTTAGGTCAAACCAGTATTTCTCCTAGCTCCCTCAACATTGACTTAATGAAGATGAAAGCCAGTGGTACCTGGGGCTTGTAGAAGGATGGCCAGGACAGATATTCAGCTGGTTGTTAAAATACTGAAATACTTCCCTACCAGTTGGTAAATGGATGCAGTCCAGAGGCCCCCAGTCCCTTCCTTGGCTGCTTTCCCAGCTCCTCCCTTGGGGCTCAAGTACTCCCCTCAATCCAGCTACCGAAAGGTTAACCTCTGGTGTTGCAAGGGTCCTCTAAGACCTTGCTCCAGTTCTTATTGGTTGCTGCCCCTATTGGTGGTTAAATATTTTGACTATCACTTCCTTCAGACTGCAGCCCAAAATGATCCATTTAAATGATCTCCTGTTTTCGCTGAGAAATGAAAGCAAATTGTATTCTATGCCATAATTTACTCATATTTGTTTTCATATGAAAGCAGTGTTTTAAAATCATATCTATGAAATTAAAACGCTGCTCCAAGATGCTCAATGATCACCCTATGGCTTTGGTCCTTCCAGCACTTCGCTGGGTAACAGCCGCCCCAGGTAGTTGGGCAATTCAGTCTGAGAATCAAAGATCTACAGTGCTGTCACCAGAACATCATGGCACAGTTTTGCATGTGGCACTTAAAGGGCAAAAGCCAACCCTCTGTCTGCAGCCTGTACTCAAACTTTGGTTTCGGCAAAACCCAACCCCTACTCCCTGCCAGCTTCTCTGCTTCCTAGTCCCACTGCCCTGACCTAACAGGGGCATTTTTCCAGCCCTCAAATCTTCTCATGCCTTTCCATCTCTAGGCCTTGGCTCCTGCTGTTTTTGTCCATGGGGTTGCTCTTTCAGCTCAGCCTTCAAAGTCATGCTCAAAGCGACATCATCCCCCTCCAGAGCAGACCCCCGGGCTGCTGTAATCTCTTGCTCTTCCTTATTTGTTTTTTCTTACCTATCCTGTGACTCACATCCCTTTCTATCCAGCATTATAGTTATTTACATTCACCTTTCAAGCTTGACTATGGCCTCCCTGAGGGAGGGACCTTATGTCATCGATCTTTTTACTCTGCACAGTATCTAGACATGGAGCAAGCAAGCAGAAAATGTTTATTCAATAACTGAAGCATGACAGTGACATTTTAATTTTTTAAAATACATTTAGGGGTTACAAGTGCAGATTTCTTATATGCATATATTGTATAGTGGTGAAGTCTGAACTTTCAGTGCACTCATCACCTGAGCTGGGAACATTGTACCCAATAGGTCATTTTTTAGCCCTCACGCCTCCCACATTCCCATATTTTGGGGTCTCCAACGTCTAGCACTCCACTCTGTACGTCCATGTCTGCCCACTGTTTAGCTCCCACTCATAAGCAAGAACATCCAGTAGTTGATTTTCTGTTTCTCAGTTATTTCATTAGGATAATGGCTTCCAGTTTCATCCATATTGCTGCAAAATACATGATTTCATTCATTCTTATTGATGAGTAATTTTCCATTATATATGTGTGTGTGTATGTATATATATGTGTGTGTGTATATTTATATGTGTGTGTGTGTGTATATATATATGTGTGTGTATATATATATATGTATGTGTATATATATATACACACACACCACATTTTCTTTATCTAAATCTCTGTTAATTCATACTTGGGTTGATTCCATATCTTTGTTATTGTGAATAACACTGCAATAAACATGCAGTGAAGGTATCTTTTTAATATAATTATTTCTTTCACTTTGGGCATACACCCAGTAGTGAGATGCTGGATTGAATGGTAGTTCTATTTTTAGTAGTTTGAGAAATCTCCATACTGTTTTCCATAAAGGTTGTACTAATTTATGCTCCTACCAACAGTCTATAAGCATTCCCTTTTCTGAATTCTCACCAACTTCTGTTGTGTTTTGTCTTTTTAGTAATAGCCATTCTAACTTGTATATCATGGCATTTCTCTGATGCTTAGTGATGTTGAGCATTTGTCATATGTTTGTTGGTCACTTACATATCTTTTGAAAAATGTTCATGTTCTTTGCCCACTTTTTAATGGGGTTCTTTGTTTTTATCTTGTTGAGTTGAGTTCCTTGTAGATTCTGGATATTAGCTCTTTGCTGGATGCATACTTTGCAAATATTTTTTCCCATTCTGTAGGTTTCCTATTTACTCTGTTGATTGTTTATTTTGCCGTGCAGAAGCTTTTTAGCGATTCTCATTTTTCATACCTTGATATTGGTTAATTCCATTTCCATCTGATGAAACAGGAGGAATAGAACATGGACTAGGCCACTTTGATGGAAAATATAGGATAAGGTTTAGACAAAGGCAGGACTGTAAACCACCATAAGCCAGCACATAGTTGAGGTTGAAAAAGGCAAATTCCACCCATATTACAGTTTTCAAAGAGCCACACAGTCATTAAGTACAGCCCCTGGAGCCACACTGCCTGGCTTCAAAACCTGGCCCTGCTACTCTGTGACCTAGAGGTGGTTCTTAACTCTCTGTGGTTCTGTTTTCTCATCTGTAAAATGGGGCTAATAATTTTGCCTACCACATTGATTTCTTTGAGCGGATTAATGAGTTAATACATACAAATCATTGAAGATAGTAGCTGGCTGATTGTGGTCCAAATCCCAATACTGTCTAGGTAAGTTGGGTCTCCCATGTTTCAGTCCCTTTTTCCTTCATGATATAGAGACTATGACAGTCACCCAATTCCATTTTCTTCCGCCTCCAGACCAGTGTGTATGTCAACTTTAGGATATTTTTAACATTCTCAGGTTAAGCACACTGGACCTGTAGCTTCCAGAAGCCAAGTTTATACACTGTGTAGGAGGTTAACAAAAACAGACACATAAAAGACAAAGTTGAATACATGTTCCAATGCCTACTTCTTCTGAAATCTCTTTTGTTCTGCCAGAAAATGGTCTTTTCACTTTCGTAATGATACTCAATGTTTTTGGCAATTAGAGATCAATTCAATTAAGTAAACCTTCTATTGTAAAGGAAAAGGAAGAAAAGAAGGAAGGGAGAAAAGGAGTAAGGGAAAAGAAATAAATGAATGAAAAATGAGGTTTTAGCAAAAAACTGGCAGCCATTCACAATTCAGTGTGAATTTGCTAAGACAAATTGCCTTTCTGACATGTATCTGATATCAATCCACTTTGGAAAACAGAGATGCGGGTGGCTTGGGATTTTAAATGGTAAAAGGCCATTTCAGAGCATGTCGAGGAAGGATGGGGCTGGCTGGAATACCCAGAGCAGAGTGACTTAGTGGGAATGGGTGAGGGGTTTAACCAGCATCCAAAAAGCAACCTCAGCAGTCTGAGTCTAAGAAGTAGGTAAGGGCTGGGGAACAAAAGAAAGATCAGAAAGAAACTCTGAAGAAATATTTCACATCTTGAAATGCAGCCTAGTGGAGGCTTTGGAAATGAATGTGAGGCAGATGTTCTGCCTAAAGCAATCTAGCACTTCTAGCTGCAGTTAGTTGGTGATGCTATTCCATCTCCAGGGTGCTTTAGCAGGAGGGATCAGGAAGCTGGCCCCAGGGTGTCTGCCCTTCCCACTCGTGCTCTTACCCTATTATGAAGGGAACAGTATTTTCTCTGTAGCCCTCAGAGCTTGTTCACCATGCAAGCATTATAAGAAGTTGCCTGAAATTCCACTATCTCTTCATCACCTCTCTCCCTCTTCTCTATGAAAATAGGACAGTTCCAAATCCCTCTCCATTTCTGCAGAGAAAACATTTTTCTCAGCCAGTCTTGGTGGCACAAAGGCAGTCACTAGACTAAATTTCTCATTTATCACCCCCAACTTTAGCCATCACCATCCATTTTCTTTTTTTAGGAAAGGCAGTTTAATGGGTTTAGACAGATGACAATTCATCAGGAAATCAAAAAACTGGAAGGGCCCTAAAAGAATATCTAGTCCCACCCACTTACTTGACAGATAATGAAGCCAAGACTCAGAGAAGGGCATGACTCCCCCAAGGTCAATGGCAAGTTGAGGGTGGAGCTACATCAAGAACCCAAGACTGCTGACTCCCAGCTCTCTTCCCCCAGCCCCTCTGTATTAGTCATTTTCATGCTGCTGATAAAGACATAATGGAGACTGGGCAATTTACAAAAGCAAGAGATTTAATTGGACTTACCGTTCCCTGTGGATGGGGAAGCCTCACAATCATGGTGGAAGGCAAGGAGGAGCAAGTCGCATCTTACATGGTTGGCAGCAGGCAAAGAGAGAGAGTTTGTGCAGGGGAACTCCTCTTTTTAAAACCGTCAAATCTTATGAGACTTACTATCACAAGAACAGCACAGGAAAGACTTGCCCCCATGATTCAATTACCTCCCACTGGGTCATTCCCACAACATGTGAGAATGAATTCAAGATGAGATTTGGGTGGGGACACGGCCAAACCATATCACCCTCAGTCACTGACCTTTGTTGTAGGGTGGTGAACCTTATCTAGGACTGGATTGGAGTGTCTCCCTGTGATCTGTAATTTGTGGAGATCCTGAAGGGTCCTGTGTCCCCAGCTGCTGCTATGTAGGTATAAGATACCATGCTAGACTCTGTGAAGAAACCCCTTGATGGACTATGTCCTTAAGTATGAGAGGCTGCTTTGGGCTGCAAGTAACAGAGACCTTCACTTTAGCTGCTTCAACCAGGAAGGTTAGTGGTCTGGCACCACAGGGTGCCCAGAGTAGAAGCACTGCCAAAGTTGGCACACTCTGTGGCTCAATCGGTTATCCCAGGCTCTCTGTGTCTTTTTGATCCACATCATCAGCATGTTAGTGAGCTCCCCTCCTCATCACAAGACAAACTGCTGCAGTTCAAGGGCTCATTTCAAGACATAACATCACACCATAGAAGATGAGCCATTTCCTTCCAGTTGTCCTTGTTGTTAGTGAAGAACATTTTCCCCAAAGCCTCCCAGAAGAATTCTGTCCTCTCATCGGTCAGGATTAGGCCACATGTCCCTTTCTTAACCAATGACTGGAAAGGGAAATGGGGTTACCAGAATTGACTTAAATAAATTGAGATTTACCCTAGAATATTGTGTGGAGAGGTGGACACTCAAACACTCAGGGCTCTGCCAGCAAGAAGAAGAGGGTGGCAGGGGGTAGGCACTCAACAGTACCTGCCCCGTCTCATCATCACCATCTGAGAAGAAGTGTAGTGTTCAGAGCAGACTCTGGAGCTAGTTTGGCTCAGTTCAAATCCTTGCTCTGCTGCTTTCTAGCTGCATGACCTAAGAAAATTATTTTGTCTCTCGGTGCCTCAAATTCCTTGAAGAATACAATAGAATCTACCTCTTGGTGCTATGAAAATGATGTAAGGTAATATATGTAAACTATGCAAATATATGTAATATGTAAGATGACAGCCCACATAAATGTTCTATAGGGGTAGTTGTTGTTAGCTACTTCCTAACTCCCTTCCCATCCTACATGCACACACACACACTCACAACCCATATGCCCAACATCACTGCTGCAGGAGCCTCATCATTATTCCAGAACTGACCTGCATTTTTCAAATCTTGAGATTTCACATATGCTGGCCTTCCACTTGTAAAGATAAACTTCCCACCATCTTTCCCATTGACATTTAAGAGCCAGCGCAACACCACCTCCTCCATAAACTTTTCCTGATCCCTTCTAGTTGGCATCAATCTCTTTCCACTCCACCCTCAAACTCCCCAAACCCTCAGTGTCTCCTGTGCATCCTGCCTTGCTTTGTGATTCCAAGTGGCTGTGTTGGTCTCCTAGACTGGGATCCCCTTTAGGGCAGGAGGTTAAAGACTAGGTCAAGAGTCTCTATAAGAAATAAAACAGTGCCCTGCATATGTCATCTTAGTTTATCAAATCACGTAGAATTGAATCAAAATATACAGTCTCCACCCTCAAGGAGCCTAGTTAAGGAACAGGACAGACACATGTAAGACAATTGGCCATGTAAGCATTAGAATATCAGCACCCCCTACAGACCTGGTGCTCCAGCCACACCCAGCTTCCTGCCATTGCCTTACACCCTCTTGCCTTTGCTCAAGCTGTTCTTTCTGCTTCCAAGTCCCCTCTTTGCTCCCAGAATCCTTTTACAGCTGACAAAGTCCTACTCACCCTTTCAGTCTCTACTCCAGCATTGCCTCCTCTGTGAAGCCCTCGTAGTGATGCTGCTGCCTACTCTGATACTTCTCTGTTTATTAGACCATTCACACACTACACATCCGCCTCCTCCAGCCTGAGTGCTCCTAGAGAGCTAGAACTGTGTCTTTCCACATCAGCATCCCCCAGCCCCGTGAAGAGCTTGGCATGTAGCAGATGCTCCATGCCAGCACTCCATGTTTGCTGAGTGAATGAGCAGATGAGTTTGCGGGCAACCTGTGAGCACTCCTGGGGATTCATATTAGCTCTCTTTTGTCCCTTTCTCAGAACAGCACCCCTGGGACCTTGGTAACAACAACAGGCTGTGTCTTCAGGAGGAAAGCCAGTCTGGATAGCTGAAGAGTGGGAGCCACACTGGTTGAAGATGCTGGGCATCCCAGCCCAGGAGATAAAAATATAATTAGCGTAATCCCTGAGAGCAGTGTGACAACACCTACCCAGTACTTGCCTCTGGGAGGAAAGCTGCATAGAGAATAGGCACAGCAGAGCAGGGATTACACTTATTTATGTCAAGTGGCCAGGCTGGAATGCCAAGAAGGAAGCATTCTTCTAAGAAGGGTCCACCAACAGGCACAACCATACAAGTACTGTCTATTCCCCAGGATTCTGGCATGCGTTCCTGAACCATGTCTGCAGTGCATTCTTAACAGTTGTTGCTGTTGGCTTTCCATGGCAATAGAGTGCCATACATCACAGTTTCCTGAGCCCTTTCCCACGTTACTTCAGCTAAGCCTTATATAAGCACTGCAGGGATAATTCCAGATGAGGAAACCGACTCTCAGAGAGGTCAAAGGCTTTACCAAATGGCACACAGCTAGTAAGAGCAGGGGCTCTGGATCCAAGCCCAGCACTTGCATGATCTGGTTTGGCTGGAAGGAAATTTGACAATGGGAGATTTCTTTCTGTTTTCGGGTGAGATACTGGTTTGCCCCCAGCATCCATGGTCTTGTGGGCCACTATTCTTCTGTGGGTCTTTATGTGTTAGGGTTGGGGGGAGTGGAGAATAGGGACATAGGGAATAGGGATGGAGGGGAGGTTGTGTTGTGTGTGCATATGTGTGTGTCTGATGTGTCTGTGTATATATTGTGTGTCTATGTGTATGTGTATATCTGTACATGTGTCTGTATGTATATGCATGTTTGTGTGTTTATGTATGTGTATGCTTGTCTGTGTGTATATGTGTATGTGTATATGTACGTATGTGAATGTATATGTCTGTGTCTGCATGTGCATGTGTGTCTGTAGGTGGTTGTGTATGTGTGTATGTGTATATGTATGCGTGCGTATGTATGTGTCTGTGTTTGTGCGTGCCTGTGTATTTGTGTGTGTGTATAATTGTATACATGTGTATGTGTGTCTGTATGTGTTTGTATGTGTCTGAGTATTTGTCAGTGTCTGCATGTGTCTATGTCTGTCAGACAAACTTAGCCAAAAGGTTGTCTTCTGTTTGGAAGCATTTTGATTTAGAAAGTACCTTGGCCTCAAAGTGTGGTCTTGTGAACTACCAGGCCCTATTCTGTGTTTCTCTGGTTGTGTATGTGTGTGCATGCGCACACATGCATACATGTTTGGGGCACATAGAGGTGTTAATATGTATATGCCTGTATATGTATGTCTGTGGGTATCCATGTTTGTGTGTGTGTGTGTCTGTATGTGTCTGTGAGTGTATGTGTCAGTGTCTATGTCTCTGTGTGTATGTCTGTATACATGTGTCTGTGGGTGACTGTGTGTACATGTAGGTGTATATGTTTGGATATGTATGTATGTATGTGTCTGAGAGTGTGTGTGTTGGGCCCAGAGAGAGCTGAGAGCATCCCTCATGCAGTGGGCATATTCCCTGGGACAGTGATGGATTCCCTCTGATTGCCCTGAGTGTCATAATTCCTCCAAATGCATGCTCAGGGCAGTGATATTTTTAAAACCCATTCATATGTCTCTTCTGCACATTACCTGGCCCTCTCCAAAATGGAAAGGTGGGGCTGGAATACAGTTGTGCTGAGATTTTCCATCACCCTGTCGTCACCCAAGTTGTCTTCCTGACTGAGAAACAGAGGGGTCCTCCTTGTTTTCCCTGGGATCACAGTTTCGGCAGATGTCCCCACGACCCACCTCTTTCACCCTCCTGTTCTCTTCCTTGTTCAGAGGTGGGGCATCAATGCACAGGACTTCTCAGTATCCCGTCCAGCTTCTGAGCTGGCTCAGGCAGCAGTAATGTGGTTTCTGGGTGGCTCCGATTGGATCAGTGTCTCCTGAAGGCAGTCACCTAGCACCAAGGACCGTCATATCCGCATCTGTAAAGTCAGGATCACGTTGCCTCCTGAGAGGATGAAGTGCGGGAATGCCTTGTACATTGTAGCAGCCCTTGCACCTTGGCCATTATTACCACTGCAGCCTCTGGCAGCCGTCAGCACTATCCAGAAACCAGAGGCCCCACTGCCACCTCTCTGCCTCTACTCCGCTTTCCTTCCAGATCTGATGATGAGCCCTCTGGCTCATCAGGGTCACCTCTGTACTGTCTTCACCAGCCTCTATTGGCCTTCACCACTTCTGCTCAAACTAACAAGTGCTCCAGCCCTTCCTGAGCCAAAAGGTTGTCTTCTGTTTGGAAGCATTTTGATTTAGAAAGTGATTTAGCCTCAAAGTATGGTCTTGTGAGCCATCAGGCCCTATTCTTCTGTGTTTATATGCGTGTGTATGTATGTGCACATGTGCACACGCATGCATGTGTAGGGGCACATAGAGGTGTTAAGGATGTTGTAGCATGTGTGAGGGGGTATGTGGTGGTGTTGAGCATGTTGCAGTACATATGCTGTAGTATGTTTGTGTGGGTATGCAGGTGTGCAGTGGCCTTTCTGCCCTAAAAGAAGCCAGGGGTTCCTGAGGTGCCCTTGGTGCAGGTGGAACAGTCCTGCTTTCCAAGGTTTTCTACCTTGCGTTGATGTCCCTGAATTCCCTGAGACAGTCATGTGAGTTGGGCTCAAAAGGTGCTCCTGGGATGGGTGCTGTAGACCCCAGATGACTCAAAATCTTGCTCCAGGTGCAGAAGCCACTGGAGGGTTTGTTAGACAAGCAATCTCAGACCCTAGCCCAGAGCTACTAAATCTGTCTGCATCTTAATCAGATCTCCAGGTGATCAGATGCATAGGAAGGCATGAGAAGGCCTGGGCTAGGATAGGAAGATGAGCCAGCAACAGGAAGGATATTGGCCCGGCCTGCAGAGGGATTTTCGCCCACTGAGTGCATGAGGTAATGGGTTGGTTGACTGAGAGAGGCAGGAGGGAGGTCAAAGGAGACATTTTTTCAGGAAAGGCTGGGACCAGCAGGGAACTTAGGAGGGGACAGAGCTGGTTGTCCCAGAGGCTGATCCAGCCCAGCGTCTCCCCTTCACTGTGTTGGGTGGACTGGAAACTGGGCCCCCAGCAGGCAATGGGCATGTGTGGCTTTGTATCAGGGTGATACTGACCTCACAGGATGAGTTAGGCACTGTTTCTCCTCTATAATTTTTTGGAAGAATTTGAAAAGGATTGATGTTCATTCTTCAAATGTTTGATAGAATTCATCAATGAAGCTGTCTGGTCATTCACTTTTTTTGTTGGAAGGTTTTTTTTACTAATTTACTCTCTTTATTTGTATAGATCTGTTTAGATTTTCTATTTATTCTCAAGCCAGTTTTAGTAATTTGTGACTTTCTAGGTATTTGTCTGCTGTAAGCATTATGGCCTGGGAACCAAGCTCACCTTACCTGAGCAGAACGTTATAGGTGGGTAGTACCTAGGGTTCCTCCTGCCAGGTTAGGCAGTTCTTAGGAGTTTGTGTTGGAATTCACTCGGGGTAGCTGGCAAAATATTAGCAAAATATTAGGGAAAGTTATAGCTTAGTCTCAAACATTTTGGGAAGGCCAAAAGGTTTTATTGGGGCAGGTTGAACGTCAGGGAAAAGATAGGGATGATAAGAGGCTTTCCCAGTTTAAATCTGTTTACCCCACATCCCTTTGTCTCTATTCTGTTTACCCATGGAAACTTTGTCTGGATGGCCCTCTCAGGGGGAGGTCAAAGGGGAATTACCTGTTAATGGTATTTACTCTGGGCCCCAGAACGCAAGCCTTTATCATTTGTAAAACCGCTCTTTTAATCATGTTAATTATCTACACATATGTTGACTTAGAACCTCTGTTATGAAATCTTTACTGAATAAATGTGTGGATGTACAGGGGGTCTTGGTCGATTGGCTGCAGTCACCCTAAAAGCAGCCGATGACCATCCTTGGCCCACTTGAATCAGTGTAATGGTGTGAGAGTGCATTCATTCATCCGTCGTTGAGTCAGGGTCTGCAGGACAGACCTCTGCAGGTGGTGATCGATGTCTTAAATTCACCTGTGCCTGGTCCTGTCCTCAGATCCCTGACTCTGGTCTCTTCATTTAACCCATGTGCAATTAAGGTAGCTGTGCTGACCGACATGCTCTGGACACAAGAGTTTCCTCCCTAGATCCACACCCCTGCTATCTTGCTTGTGGCTGAGATCCAGCTTGCAGGGGAGGTAGAAACCTCAGCAAAGCCAACTGCAAGTTGACTCTCAAGTCATGCTCTGCACCCTGGATCCTGAATCCTGCCCTTAGATGTGGACTGAACAACATCTCTCATCATTCTGTAAGTGATCAAATAAGAACTTTCCCAGCTGTTCAAAAACTGAGGCTATTTTCAGTAGATGCCTCATGATCCAGGTTGTCATAGTAAAAGCTTTTTTGGTTAAGATGAAAAGAAATCCACTATATTAGTCAGAGCAGTCAGCTTGAGGACAAATAAACCTTGAAATTTTAGTGGCCAAATGCGAAATGCTTGATTTCTCTCTCACACAAAGCTTCAGGGGGTCGCACAGCCCCCCTCAGCAGTGCTCCTTGACTGTGAGTAGGGTTCTGGGTTGTGCGTCCCTGAGTTCCTCACTCACAGCCACAGGATGAGTAGGGGGAATGGGCGGAGCACAGTCACTCAGTGTTAGCTGTCAGGGACTGGAATGACACATCCCATCTTCTCATATTATCAGGGAGTATCCAGTGACCTGGGCTCACTCTAATGACAAAGTACAATCTTCCTGGAAGTTAAACTTCAAGACCACTTTAAACAAAAGAGAATCAGGAAGTTACAGGGAGGTCCACATGAGAGTCAGGGCAAGAAATTCAGGCAGCTTCCTCCCAGGACCAGGAATAGGCACTGAGGAGCATCCAGATTCAAGAAAGCTCCTCTTGGGCATCACAGGTCACTCTTCTCTACTTTGGGTGACCAGCTGATTCTAGTTTGCCTGAGATGTTCTGATTTTAGCACTGAAAGTCCTGCTTTTTGAGCAAGCTACAATAGTTGGTTGTTCTATCATCACTTCTCTTTACCTATTGGCTTCAGTTTTTTGGTTTTTTTTTTTTCCACTCCTGGATGAATTCCTTTATCTCTGTGTATGTGGCATAAAGTCTCTATCCCAGCCTGGGAAGTTGCCAGCCTCAGCACCTCCAACCACCTAACTAATGCATTTCCTCAATACTAGCTCCAAATTGTCAGGAGGGAGAAATTGATTATTCTGTCTTAGGTCTCACACCCACCCAAGTAGAATAATCATGGCTACCTTTAAGAGGAAAAAGCAGAAAAAGCGGGGAGGGCCAATAGAAACCCCAAATGCATGTTATTGCATGGCCCATCGGGAACTTTCCATTTTAACTATACAGAAGACAAAAATAGAAGAGGACTATATTTATCCCACCAAAGGACAGTGCACCTGGGATCAGAGCTGAGCTCCAGCCCCTCCCCTGAAGCCCGACACACACAGAATTCATACATATTGTTAGCCACAGTGGTAGGTGGAAATGTAAGATGTCCCCCCAGGTTTCCACCCCTGCAGGACCTGGGAATATGCTGGGATGGTCCTTCTAGTGATTAGGTTACATTATATGGCAAAAATGGTCACATACTCACTTCCACAATTACCATATAAGACACTTGTTGCCAAATGGAGATTCTCCTGCTGCCCTTGAAGAAGCAAGCTGTCATATTGCGAGGGACCCACGGGCCAGGACCTGGGGTCCACCTCCAGGAGCTGAGAGCGGCCCACAGCTAACAGCCAAGAAGAAAATGGATCCCTCAGTCATAAGACCACCAGGAGCTGAATTATTCCAACAACATGCAAAGGCTTGGCAGAGGGCCTGAGTCTCAGCTGGGATTGCAGCCCCAACTGACATCTTGATTTACGCCCAATGAGACTCTTAAACAGAAAAAGGAGATATGCTGTGCTTGGACTTCTGACTTACAGAAGCTGTGAGATCATAAATTAATGTTGGTTTTAGCCACTGAATTTGTGATCATGTGTTACATGTGTATAGAAAACTAATACATCCAATGAGAAAAAATCATGGGGGCATTAGATAAGCTCAGGAGAGTAAGTTTCAAATGTTCAATCTTAAATCCAGTGTCCACATGAAGAAAACATCGAATCAGCTTTACTCCAGAGTCCAGCTTTCCTGGGCCACCCACATTCCTCACCACCCAATCCTAACTGGTTAGGGCTGAGGCAAGGAGAGCTCTCCCACCATGTGGCTGGCCTGTGTCATCGAAAAGGAAGCAGCAGCCATCCACCAAGGAAAAGGCAGAGTGTAACGCTGGTTTCCTTTTACATATTTGGACTTATTAAAAGGATTAATAACAACTCGTTGACAAGGGAGACAGGCATGCAGTGCTCCCGTACATAGTTAATGTGAGGATAAATTGGATTAGAGTACAGGTTAGCAAGATCTATTACATTGTGAACTACACATATCCTTTAATCTAGCAATTCCTCTTTTAATTTGCCCTACAGAAATAGCAACACATGGACAAATTCTATATGCTCAAGGATGTTCA
Source organism: Sapajus apella (assembly GCF_009761245.1). NCBI lineage: Eukaryota > Metazoa > Chordata > Mammalia > Primates > Cebidae > Sapajus > Sapajus apella. The sequence continues at coordinate 8,336,399 of NW_022437023.1, forward strand.
CTACAGCATTGTTTGCAATAGAAATAAATTGGCAGTAACCTACGTGCGTGTCAATAAGTGATTGGTTAAATAAACTATGGTACACTCATACTGGAATACTATTCAGCCATTGAAAAAAATGAGGTTTATTTCTATGTGATGACATGTCTATGCTCTATCTGTGATATACTGTTAAGGGGGAAAAGCAAGTTGCAGAGCATGATGTACTGTATATCATTTTTGTTAAAAGTAATTACATATTTATATGTTAAAATATGCATAGTAAAAATGGAAAAATATAAACCAAAATTTTAGAAACAGTTATTTCTTGAATTATGGGGAACTATCTGTTTTATATATACTTCTAGATTATGTTATGTGAAAGGGACTTTCTATATTATACATTTCTGTATTGTTAGAAAAATTTACAATGTGCATTTGTTAATTTTATAATAAAACCAAACAATAAATATGGTTTTTTCAAACTAGATTAAGCACCCCTAGATTTTTTATCTACCGTCTGAGAAATTGATGCAAGCCAGCCAGGCTAAGAGCTCACCATCTAAGTAAAGCCTTCCACAGGTCTGCAGAACTGTCAACAGTTACATAGTGGTTTTCTGCAAAGGGCTGATGTGTAGTAAAGAATTAATTTTACCCAAAGAGAGACCTGGCCTTTGCCTTCAGCTACTGGGAGGTAACTCCAGGCACTTGGAATGCCATGCCTAATAGGAGTGTCTTTGTTTGCCTGGGGCTCTGGTTACCTGAACAGTCTAACAATGTATTTGTGATTAGAGGTCTAGGACACATGGTATCATTTCCACATCCAAATGTCAGCCCCATGGGCAGCATGTGATGGAGTCTCAGTAAAAATTCTGGCTCACCAAAGGCTTGGGTGAGCTTCCCTGGTTGGCAGTACCCAATGTGTACTGTCACCTATCAATGGCAGCAAAGTAATGTTGTCCATGACTTCATGAGGATTATTTTCCTCTCTTGTTTATCGCCACTCAAATTTGCCACTCTGCTCAGACCATCTTTCTTGGTTTGTGTCTCCATCTCCACCCCTAGGCACAAAATATAAAGAGGCTTCACTTTCAGGGCTGACCCCATATTTGCATGACCCTGAGAATGAGCACCTCCTTATCGTTTGTGTCCCCAGCCCTTACTTGCCTCACCCTGGTCCCCGCCCTGAATCCCAGTCTCCTGGCTCCTCCTCTCTTCTCCCTGCCTATCCTCAGGACTTTCAGCCACAATCACATCTTGGCTTTTTAGAAAGGCTCCGCTCACACTCATGGACTCCCAGTCTTCTTCCAATGAACAGCAGTTTCTTCCAGACTTCAGGGTTTCAAACATATTACTCTGTCTGCCTGGAATACCACCCCACTTCTCACCAACCTACAATCCTCATGACTAATTCCTCCTCAGCCCTCTGTACTCAGCTTAAATATCACCTGTGCTGACACTGACTTACTACTAATTCCCCCAGAGTAAGTCAGATGCCCTGTTATATACTCTTGAAAAATATTGTCTCACGGTTGCAATTAATTATTTGTGCAATTTGGTAGATGGCCATCAGGCTACATGTTATGTGAAGCTAGGTGTACCAGTCAGGCTGGAAGGAAACACATGGTGTAGTTTAATTAATTTGAGAGTTTGAAGCACCCTAGGGGTAGGGAGAGTGTGGAGCCATTACTTCCTCAAGGCTTGAAGGGGCAAGAAGAGAGAGTGCTTACTAGAAACTAGAGAAATCTGTGGGTATTCTAGGAGAAATAGCGACTTTGGCCTTGGGAAGAGGAACACAGACCCTGCCAGCCTACACAGCAGCAGGGAAGAAATGAGTAAGATAAATGTCTCAGCCTCTATGGCTAAACCCAACTGGATATGAGAAGGTAGGAAGTTCAGGTGATGCAGTTCATACAGTTCAGCCTGCAGAGCACAGGGCAGGGCTGCAGGAGGCTGGAGAGAAAACCTGGAGGGATAAATTAAGATATCTAGCCCGGATCATAAACAGAGGGGGAAGATGGCTGAAAGGAAGCTTCTCTGGAGTGCAGCTACCACTGAGTGAGACAGAACCAGAGTGATATCTGCAGCTCTGAGCTAGGTACTGGTTTTGTTTTAAAGGGACTGGTTAAACAGCAGGATTAACCCCCATAAAAAGGCAGCAAAAGCAGCCCAAAGGCGTCCAGCCGAGGCAAGGCAGGGCACTGCCCCACCTGAAAAGTGTATCAGGCATGGAGGATTGGGGACAGGGGGCATCACCTCCTCAGTTCTCTGAATCAGATACAGCAATTCACTCCGAGACTTCGGCAGCACACAGACCAGGAAAACGCCGCCTTGCTGGGAACCACCTGGAGTCACAGACCTGGGCAACAGCCCAGGCCAGCAGCCCTGGTCAGACCAGTGCCTTGTTAGTACAGACCAGGGCGGAGATTTGGACTAATACCCAGAAAGCTTGCAAAAATGAACTGCCCATCCCACAGAAGGGAGAGTTGAAATCGGGAAGGGGGATATGACCAGACAGGCCCCTCACCACAAGATCCAGCAACTGGAGTCCCTCTCCCGGGAGAGGTTGACAGTTAACACATCCTCTACGCGGGAACAGAGGGCTCGGCAGACGGAAAGAGCCTACCATTGGGAAGGCAGGGCTAACCCCAGCAGTAGGGAAACCAGGCAAAGAATAAACAGCAGGCTGGCTGAGACAGAGACAGCCCAACAGCGCCTCCACAGGCAGACAATGGACAGACTGTCTTAAGTGGAACACTGACACCTGTGTTAAAAAAAAAAAAAAAAAAAAAAAAGCCTAATGCAGGAGAAATAACCCCAACTTTAACAGAAAGGGCGTCCACTCAGAGAAGATGGGAAGAAACCAGCGCAAAAAAGGACGAAAACATCCAAGTCCAGAATGACTCTCCTCCCCAAGGAGATCATGACTCACCAGCATGGCAACAAAACAGGCCAGTAAACGACTTTCACAAACTGACAGAAGCAGGCTTCTGAAGATGGGTAATAAACCTCTATGAGCTAAAGGAACATGTTTTAACCCAATGCAAAGAAGCTAAGAACCTTTAAAAAAGGTTAGATGAAATGCTAGCTAGAATAACCAGCCTGGAGAAGAACATAAATGACTTGATGGAGCTGAAAAACACAGCACAAGAACTTTGTGAAGCATAAACAAGTTTCAATAGCCAAATCGATCAAGCAGAAGAAAGGATATTAGAGAACGAAGATCAATTCAACAAAATAAAAAGAGAAGGGAAGAAAAGGAAAAAAAAAAAAGAGTGAAAAGAAATGAACAAAGCGTTAAAGAAATATGGGATTGTGTGAAAAGACCTAATCTACGCTTAATCGGTGTCCCTGAAGAGGATGAGGAAAATGAATCCAAGGTGGAAAACACTATTCAAAATATTATCCAGGAGAACTTCCCCAACCTAGAAAGCAGGCCAGCATTCAAATACCAAGAAATACAAAAAACACCTCAGAGATACTCCTAAAGAAGAGCAACCCCAAGGCACATAATTGTCAGATTCACCAGGGTTGAAATGAAGGAAAAAATGCTAAGGACAGTCAGAAAGAAAGTTCAGGTCACCCACAAAGTAAAGCCCATCAGACTCACAGTGGATCTCTCAGCAGAAACCCTAAAGCCAAAAGAGAGTGGGGACCAATATTCAACATCCTTAAAGAAAAGAACTTTCAACCCAGGATCTCATATCCAGCCAAACTAAGCTTCATAAGTGAAGGAGAAATAAAATCTTTTACAGACAAGCAATTACTGAGAGATTAAATCACCACCAGACCTTCCCTACAAAAGCTCCTAAAGGAAGCACTAAACACAGAAAAAAAAAATCCAGTACCAGCCACTGCAAAAATGAACCAAATGGTAAAGATCAACAATGCAATGAGGAAACTGCATCAACCAACAGGCAAACAAACAACCAGTAACAAAATGGTAGGATCAAATTCACACATAACAATATTAACACTAAATGTAAATGGCCTAAATGCCCCCAATCAAAAGACAAAGACTGGCAAAGTGGGTAAAAAATCAAAACTCATCAGTGTGCTGTAATCAGGAGACCCATCTCACACGCAAAGACACACATAGAGTCAAAATAAAGGGATGGAAGAAGATCTACCAAGCAAATGGAGAGCAAAAAAAAAAAGCAGGGGTTGCAATTTTAGTCTCTGATAAAATCGACTTTAAACCAACACAGACCAGAAGAGACAAAGAAGGACACTACATAATGGTGAAAGGATAAATACAACAAGAAGACCTAACTATCCTAAATATATATACACCCAATACAGGAGCAACCAGATATGTAAAGCAAGTTCTTAATGACCTACAAAGAGACTCCTGCACAATAATAGTGGGAGACTTTAACACTCCACTGTCAACATTAGACAGATCAATGAGACAGTAAATCAACAAAGATATACAGGACTTGAATGCAGAACTAGAACAAGTGGACCTAATAGACATCTACAGAACTCTCCACCCCACAGCCACAGACTATACATTCTCCTCAGCACTACATTGCACTTACTCTAAAATTGACCACATAATTGGAAGTAAATCACTCCTCAGAAAATGCAAAAAAAAAACAAAACACAGAAATCATAACAAACAGTCTCTCAGACCACAGTGCAATCAAATTAGATCTCAGGATTAAGAAACTAACTCAAAATCACACAACTTCATGGAACCTGTACAACTGGCTCTTGAATGTTGACTGGATAAACAATGAAATGAAGGCATAAATAAAGATGTTCTTTGAAACCAATGAGAATGAGGACACAATGTACCAGAATCTCTGTGACAATTTTAAAGCAATGTCTAGAGGGAAATTTATAGCAATAAATGCCACCTGAGAAGCAAAGGAAGAACTAAAATCGACATTTTATTGTCAAAATTGAAAGAGCTAGAGGAGCAAGATCAAAAAAACTCAAAAGCCAGCAGAAGACAAGAAATAACTAAGATCAGAGCAGAAATGGAGGAGTTATAGACACAAAAAATCCTTCAAAAAAATCAACAAATCCATGAGGTGGTTCTTTGAAAAGATCAACAAAATAGATAGACCACTAACCAGACTAATAAAAAAAAGGAGAGAGAAGAATCAAATAGATGCAATAAAAAACGATAAAGGGGATCAATCCAAGATGGCCGTTTAGGAACAGCTCAGGATTGCAGCTCCCAGTGAAAGCGCAGAGGGTGAGTGGATGCCGCATTTTTATTGCCAACAGACTAGAAGATTCCCAGGTGGAGGAGGCCCACGGGTTACCAGCGTGGCTGTTTCGGCCAGCACAGCTGTGTTGGCCAGTGCAGCTCCTTTGCCCTGCATGGCTGCTTTGTCAGCGCGCTGACACAGCGGTTCTCCATACAAAATACACTGGTCCAGTTGCCCTTTCGGCTGGTGATTGGAGTCATGGGAAGTCACCCATTCATCTGTTTAAAAAGGGGACTGAACAGGGAGCCAGGACAGGAGATTCCAGGGCAAAAAAAGTGCCATGAATCTCAGTGCCACTGTTTAAGCCAGCACAGTGAGTTGCCGCAAGGGAAAACACACAGATCCCGGTGCCTCTTCAACAGGTGACTGGAACACCAACTAAAAAAAAAAAAAAAAAAAAAAAGGCTCTGAGGCAGGGAGCTAGGCGATCAGGCTCAGCTGGTCCCACCCCCACAAAAGAACAGCAATCAGAAACTCTCTGGATTGAGAGTTTCACAGCAAGCGTAGCTGAACCTGGGATGGTCCAGCTCTGTGGGGGAGGGGCGTCCGCCATTACTGAGGCACTCCAACACTACGGAGGTAGTCAGCCAATGCTGAGTCAGCCTGCCATTGCCAAGGCAACCCGCCATTGCTGAGGCAGCCCGCCATTGCCAGGGCAACCCGCCATTACAGAGAGAGTCTGCCAATACAGAGGTGGGCCGCCATTGCCGAGGCAGTTCTAACTACACCCATATAAACAGGACTGCAGGGATGTTCACTCGGCAGCTGGGCGGAGCTGACAGCAGCTCAGCAAAGCCTCTACAGGTGGACAGCGACTAGGCTGCCTCCTTGCTGGGCAAGACAGCTCTGAAGGAAAAAAAAAGAAGGCAGCAGCACAATGGAAACTCATAAATAAAGCCCTAACTCCCTGGGAAAGAGCACCTGGGAACAAAAAATGGTTTATGAGTTCTGCTGCAGCAGATCTAAACATACCTGCCCAGCAGCTCTAAATGAACAACGGAGCTCACAGCTCAGCATTTGAGCTCCTATAAAGAACAGACTGTCTCCTCAAGCAGCTCCCTGACCCCTGTATATCCAAAGAGCCACCTCATAAAGGAGAGATCAGACTGACATTTGGCAGGTATCCTTCTGGGACAAAGATAGCAGAAGAAGAAAACTGGTAGCAACCCTTACTGTTCAGCAGCTGCTGCAGGTGAACCCCAGGCAAGCAGGGCCTGGAGTGGACCTCAGCAGTCCTATAGCAGAGTGGCCAGACTGTTAGAAGGAAAACTAAGAAACAGAAATAACTTCATCATCAACAAACGGGACATCCACTCAGAGACCCAATCTGAAAGCCAGCAACTACAAAGACGACAGGGGATACATCCATAAAGATGGGAAGAAACCAGCGCAAAAAGGATGAAAACACCCGAAACCAGAACACCTCTCCTCCTACAAGGGATCACAACTCCTCACCAGCAAGGGAACAAGGTTGGATGGAGAATGAGTGTGATGAAATGAAAGAATCAGACTTCAGAAGGTGGGTAGTAAGAAACTTCTGTGAATTAAAAGAACATGTTCTAACCCAAGGCAAAGAAACTAAGAATGTTGAAAAAAGATTTGACCAAATGCTATCAAGAATGGACAAAATAGAAAGGAATATAAGTGAATCGATGGAGCTGAAAACACAACACGAGAACTTTGCGAAGCATGCACAAGTTTCAACAGCCGAATTGACCAAGCAGAAGAAAGGATATCAGAGGTCGAAGATCAACTCAATGAAATGAAACGAGAAGGCAAGAATAGAGAAAAAAGGATAAAAAGGAATGAACAAAGTCTCCAAGAAATGTGGGGCTATGTGAAAAGACCTAATCTATGTTTGATAGGTGTACCTGAATGCGACGAAGAGAATGAATCCAAGCTGGAAAACACTCTTCAGGATATTATCCAGGAAAACTTCCCCAACCTAGCAAGGCAGGCCAATATTCAAGTCCAGGAAATACAGAGAACACGACAAAGATATTCCTCATGAAGGGCAACCCCAAGGCACATAATCGTCAGATTCACCAGGGTTGAAATGAAGGAGAAAATACTGAGGGCAGACAGAGAGAAAGGTTGGGTTACCCACAAAGGGAAGCCCATCAGACTCACAGCAGATCTCTCAGCAGAAACCCTACAAGCCAGAAGAGAGTGGGGGCCGATATTCCACATCCTTAAAGAAAAGAACTTTCAATCCAGAATCACATATCCAGCCAAAATAAGCTTCATAAGTGAAGGAAAAATAAAATCCTTTGTGAACAGGCAAGTATTCAGAGATTTCATCACCACCAGGCCTGCTTTACAAGAGCTCCTGAAAGAGGCTCTACATATATAAAGGAACGACCAGTACCAGCCACTCCAAAAACATGACAAATAGTAAACAGAATCAACACAATGAAGAATCTGCATCAACTAATGGGCAAAACAGCCAGCTAGCACCAAAATGGCAGTATCGAATTCACACATAACAATATTAACCCTACATGTAAATGGACTAAATGCCCCAATCAAAAAACACAGACTGGCAAATTGGATAAAGGCCAAAACCCATCGGTGTGCTGTATCCAGGAAACCCGTCTCACATGCAAGGATACACAAAGGCTCAAAATAAAGGGATGGAGGAAGATTTACCAAGAAAACGGAGTGGAAAAAAAAGCAAGAGTTGCAATTCTCATCTCTGATAAAATAGACCTTAAAGCAACAAAGACCAAAAGAGACAAAGAATGACATTACATAATGGTAAAAGGATCAATGCAACAAGAAGAGCTAACAAACCTAAATATATATGCACCCAATACAGGAGCACCCAGATACATAAGGCAAGTTCTTAATGACTTACAAAGAGACTTAGACTCCCACACAATTATAGTGGGAGACTTGAACACCCCATTGTCAATATTAGACAGATCAACCAGACAGAAAATTAACAAGGATATCCAGGACTTGAACTCAGACCTGGACCAAGGAAACCTAATAGACATTTACAGAACTCTCCACCCCAAATCCACAGAATATACATTCTTCTCAGCACCACATCACACCTACTCTAAAATTGGCCACATAATTGGGAGTAAATCACTCCTCAGCAAATGCAAAAAAACGGAAATCATAACAAACAGTCTCTCAGACCACAGTGTAATCAAGTTAGAACTCAGAATTCAAAAACTAAACCAGAACTGCACAGCTTCATGGAAACTGAGCAACTTGCTCTTGAATGTTGACTGGATAAACAATGAAATGAAGGCAGAAATAAAGATGTTCTTCGAAACCAACAAGAATGAAGACACAACATACCAGAATCTCTGGGACACATTTAAAGCAGTCTCTAGAGGAAAATATATAGCAACAAGTGCCCACATGAGAAGCGAGGAGAGATCAAAAATTGACACCCTAACATCAAAATTCAAAGAGCTAGAGGAGCAAGATCAAAAAACTCAAAACCTAGCAGAAGAAAAGAAATAGCTAAGATCAGAGCAGAACTGAAGGAGATAGAGACACAAAAAACCCTTCAAAAAATTAATGAATCCAGGAGCTGGCTTTTTGAAAAGATCAACAAAATAGACAGACCACTAGCCAGACTAATAAAAAAGAAAAGAGAGAATAACCAAATTGATGCAATAAAAAACGATATAGGGGATATCACCACAGATTCCACAGAAATTCAAACCATAATCAGAGATTATTACAAACAACTCTATGCACATAAACTAGTAAACCTGGAAGAAATGGATAAATTCCTGGACACTTGCCTCCTGCCAAGCCTAAACCAGGAAGAAGCCGAAACCCTGAACAGACCCATAACAAGGTCTGAAGTTGAGGCAGCAATTAGGAGCTTACCACCCAAAGAAAGCCCAGGTCCAGACAGGTTCACAGCCAAATTCTACCAGACATACAAAGAGGAGCTGGTACCATTCCTTCTGAAATTATTCCAAACAATACAAAAAGAGGGAATCCTTCCCAAATCATTTTATGAGACCAACATCATCCTGATACCAAAACCTGGCAGAGACTCAACAAAAAAAGAAAACTTCAGGCCAATATCCATGATGAACATAGACACGAAAATCTTCAATAAAATACTGGCAAGCCGATTGCAACAGCACATCAAAAAGCTTATCCACCATGATCAAGTAGGCTTCATCCTGGGGATGCAAGGCTGGTTCAACATACGCAAGTCTACAAATGTAATTCACCACATAAACAGAACCAAAGACAAAAACCACATGATTATCTCAATTGATACAGAGAAGGCCTTTGACAAAATTCAAAAGCCCTTTATGCTAAAAACCCTCAATAAGCTAGGTATTGACGGAACGTATCTCAAAATAATAAAAGCCATTTACGACAAACCAACAGCCAATATCATACTGAATGGGCAAAAACTGGAAGCATTTCCCTTGAAATCTGGCACTAGACAAGGATGCCCTCTCTCACCACTCCTATTCAATATAGTACTGGAAGTTCTAGCCAGACAAATCAGGCAAGAAAAAGAAATAAAGGGTATTCAAATAGGAAAGGAGGAAGTCAAATTGTCTCTATTTGCAGACGACATGATTGTATATCTAGAAGACCCCATCGTCTCAGCCCAAAATCTCCTGAAACTGATAAGCAATTTCAGCAAAGTCTCGGGATACAAAATCAATGTGCAGAAATCACAACCATTCCGTTACACTAATAAGAGACAGAGAGCCAAATCAAGAGCAAACTCCCATTCCCAATTGCTACAAGAAGAATAAAATACCTAGGAATACAACTAACAAAGGAGGTAAAGGACCTCTTCAAGGAGAACTACAAACCACTGCTCAAGGAATTAAGAGAAGACACAAACAGATGGAAAAACATTCCATGCTCATGGTTAGGAAGAACCAATATTGTGAAAACGGCCATACTGCCCAAAGTAATTAATAGATGTAATGCTATCTCCATCAAACTACCAATGACCTTCTTCACAGAACTGGAAAAAAACACCTTAAACTTCATATGGAACCAAAAAAGAACCCATAAAGCTAAGACAATCCTAAGCAAAAAGAACAAAGCTGGCGGCATCACACTGCCGGGCTTCAAACTATACTACAAGGCAACAGTAATCAAAACAGCATGGTACTGGTACCAAAACAGAGACATAGAACAATGGAACAGAACAGAGGCCTCTGGAGCAACACCACACATCTACAACCATCTGATCTTTGACAAACCTAACAAAAACAAGCAATGGGGAAAGGATCCCCTGTTTAACAAATGGTCTTGGGAAAATTGGCTAGCCATGTGCAGAAAGCAGAAACTGGGCCCCTTGCTGACACCTTACACTAAAATTAACTCCAGATGGATTAAGGACTTAAACATAAGACCTAACGCCATAAAAACTCTAGAAGAAAACTTAGGCAAACCATTCAGGACATAGCCATAGGCAAGGACTTCATGACTAAAACACCAAAAGCAATGGCAACAAAAGCCAAAATAGACAAATGAGATTTAATTAAACTCCAGAGCTTCTGTACAGCAAAAGAAACAATAATTAGAATGAACTGGCAACAAATAGAATGGGGAAAAAAATTTGCAATCTACCCATCCGACAAAGGGCTAATATTCAGAATCTACAAAGAACTAAAATTTTTTCAGATTTACAAGAAAAAAACAAATCCATCCAAAAGTGGGTAAAGGATATGAACAGACACTTTTCAAAAGAAGACATATATGAAGCCAACAAACATATGAAAAAATGCCCATCATTGGTCATTAGAGAAATACTGATCAAAACCACATTGAGATACCATCTCACACCAGTTAGAATGGCGATCATTAAAAAAACTGGAGACAACAGATGCTGGAGAGGATGCAGAGAAATAGTATCACTTTTACACTGTTGGTGGGAGCGTAAATTAGTTCAACCATTGTGGAAGACTGTGTGGCAACTCCTCAAGGACCTAGAAATAGAAATTCCATTTGACCCAGCAATCCCATTACTGGGTATATACCCAAAGGACTATACATCGTTCTATTTTAAGACACATGTACAAGCATGCTCATCACAGCACTGTTTACACTAGCAAAGACCTGGAACCAACCCAAATGCCCATCAATGATAGACTGGACAAAGAACATGTGGCACATATACACCATGGAATACTATGCAGCCATAAAAAACGATGAGTTTGTGTCCTTTGTAGGGACATGGATGAAGCTGGTAACCAGCATTCTCAGCAAACTCACACAAGAAAAGAAAATCAAACACCGCATGTTCTCACTCATAAGAGGGTGTTGAACAATGAGAACACTTGGACACAAAGAGGGGAGCATCACACACTGGAGTCGATGGGGTGGGCTACGGGAGGGATAGTGGGAGGTAGGGTGGGGGAGGGATAACGTGGGGAGAAATGTCAGGTATAGGTGATGGGGGGTTGGTGGCAACAAACCAGCTTGCCATGAATGTACCTATACAACAATCTTGCATGTTCTGCACATGTACCCCAGAATCTAAAGTACGATTTGAAAAAAAAAAGGTGCTTAGCCCGGCAGGGACCATGTCCATCTTGCTCACACCTCAATCTCTGGTGCGTAGCTGAGTTCCTAGCATGGAGCAGGTTCTTATGAAATATTGGTGCTGAATGAAGGAATGAATCTCTCCCTCACCTACATCCCAGGGATATGGTAAGAATGAGATCAAGTGCATGAAAGTATTATGTGAATCATAAAAGAGTAAACAAATAGAAAAAAAAAGGATTATTCTTATTCTGATTCTTCTTCCTATTGTGGGGTCAGTTTCTAAAAGAGAAGCACAGCTTCTGGAAGGAACCACCTGGCTACATTTAATTTCTTAGCTGGCTAGAGCACCAGTCACCCAGGGCCCTGGTGGCTTGAGCCTGACCTGAAGGTCTTCTTGGAGGGGTAGCTCTTACTGAGGGCACATCTATATCACAAAATCACTTTATTTTTAATGTATTCAGTTAAAAATAAAATAATGACATTTTCTGGCAGGAAAATTCTCTCTGTCATACCTTGGGATTAAAGGTTTATTGCAACTTTATTAAAATATATTAGATAAATTAAAGAGTCATGTTCTCCAGCCAGCTGACAGAGCCGCTGCCTCTCAATAGATGTTTTGCTTTTGTATTAAGAAAGTTGTCACAAGTAATTTGGACTGGAGTATGTAGTCATAGACTGCCAAATGTTGATTAATTAAGCCAGTGTTTGGATTAGTCCAGCATGATCATTTCATTAGGGGAAATGACTGAAAATGTGGACTAAAGTATCAAGGGGGAATGAGAAAGCATAATGCAATAAGTAAGACCTAAGACAAGAATGCACACCCTGTATTCATTAAGATGTGCATGTCCGTGTATGTGTGTGGATGTGTGTTTTCAAGGCTTCCAGCTGGATGGATCCATGGCTGTAAGAATTATAAATAGTTAATGTGAATTATTCTCCTGGTATCCGCTCCTTTTCTGACCTTGCCTTTGGGCTTTGATGTCTCTGTGCAATGACTTCCACAAGTCAAATTTCCAAATGTTCATTGAGCTTTCAGCCTTGAGTTGGAAGACCCCCAGCCACCCTGTGATGACCATTTATGGGACCTTGAGGATCAGCAGCCAGGTAAGACTGACAGGGAAAGCTGGGGGTTGAGTTCATTCAGCCACCCAGAAGCTGGCAGAAATGCCAGATGAAAGGCGAGATTCTCAGAGAGGCAGGAAGATGCTTTTCCCAACCTCAAGGGAGCCAGCATTAATGAAAACGTGTCTACCTCAAATGTGATGTGCTTTTAAGAAATTGTATTTTTGCTAATGCATAACTCAAATAATGAGAGGTTTGGACGTTTTTAGGAGTTTGTGTAGATGCATATGGTTTTTACCTTCATAAGTTCTTTCAAACATTAAACATTAATGTTCAGCCCTGAGCTGTTCAATGTACAAGAGGGACAAAAGACACAGCCTTTGCTCCTAAAAGATTTAGGATCTATATTAGAAGGTGAGTTTCCTGTGTTATGTCTTCTTAGCCCCACATGTCCAGCCAGCATGCCCTGTATCTTTCAAAACATATTGTACTTTTAAAAAATTCCTTAATTGCATCATGTTCTCTCTCACTGCTGACGTTGCCATGCTGCTTGTGCTGTCTAGAATATTTTTCTCCCAACCCCATCATCCCATCACCAATTCTTCTAGATAATTCCTACTCGCCATTCAGGTTTCAGCTTAGCTTAAATGTCATTTATTCCAGGAAGCCTTTATTACTCATGGACACTCAGACTAGGTAAGAAGTCCTCATTCTATGCTCCAGAGCATCCTGTACTCCCTAATTGTAGGACTCATCACATCATATTGTTACTTCTTCTTTAATTGCCCATCTTCCCCTCTATAGCATAAGCATGGGAACAGAAGGCATTTGTCTAGCTTGCAACATCCTCAGAGCTTAGCACAACACGAAATAGGCTTAATAAATGAAGAGAAAAAGTAGAAAGAACATGAGCCAAGAATCTAGATGACTTCTACCAATGAGAGTGGTGGGAACCCTGACCAGCCACCTCCCATCCTCAACACCATTCTCTCATCTGCAGAAATGGAATAATAGATATGGTGGCCATCTGGCACTCACTAGTGTCCAAAATTGATGTCTGGGCTGATGTAGTTAGCCAGTGGGAGTCCTATCCCCACTCACTGTTCCCAGTGAAGCATCAGGCTAGACCAGAAAGAACAACATCCCCAGGAGAGGTCAAGAGCATTAAGTAGGCTGGTGTTGTGGCTTATGCCTGTAATCCCAGCACTTTGGGAGGTCAAGTAGGGCAGATCACCTATGGTCAGGAGTTCGAGACCAGCCTGGCCAACACAGTGAAATCTTGACTCTACTAAAAATACAGAAATTAGCCAGGCATGGTGGTGGGTGCCTATAATACCAGCTACTTGGAGACTGAGGCAGGAGAATCTCTTGAACCCAGGAGGTGGAGGTTACAGTGAGCTGAGATCACGCCACTGCACTCCAGCCTGGGCAACAGAGTGAGACTCTCTCTCAAAACAAACAAACAGGAAAAAAGCATTGAGTAAATGGAAATGACACAAACTGATCCCTCTCTCCCTCTTAGACCTCTTGGGGGCCCAGATGAAGATGACCTCTATCAATCAACTGTCAAGCAATACCAGAAGAGAACGGTTATTACGTTAGTGAGACAACTGATGGATACATATTTTGATGGCTTACAACAATCAGTGGCCAGATCAATAAAATTCTGCTGTGGACTGAAGAGGATTTTCTATGACGTGTGGTATAGCCAGCCAGCTAAGTAGAGAGAGACACAGATGGTCCCTGACCTACAATAGTTTGACTTAGAATTTTTTTTATTTTACCATAGGTTGATTGGGATGTAACCCCATCCTAAGCTGAGGAGCATCTGTGTAAATATAGATTTAGGCTAAGGGAATCTATGATACTTGTTAGCAGCACGTAGGAAGTCTGTTGGTGGATATGGCTTTCCTAGGTATGAAGCTTGTACTTCAGTCCCACACATGCACAAAAAAGCTAATCATCTTCCCTTCTCTCCCTGCCCCAGTTATGTTCATTTTTTTCCCATCCCATAGGACTTCAATGACCCTCTGTGGAGTCCTTCACTTAGGGGATACGGGGTCTCTTGCCTTGAGGGTGAGCTCCTTCACGTCTCACCTGTCCCCCTTGCTGCCCTCTGGACCACCTCCTCACTCACATTCTAACAACTGCCTATGCCTTCCTCAGCCTCCCGGTAAAGCCTAGTTGGCAAGTAGGTGTATCCTTTTGGCCCATCTACCCTTGACCAAGGCCAGCAGAGAAGAAACGCTTCCTTCTGCACCCTGAAAAGTGAGTCTGGCCTGATGAGAAGGGAGACTTGGTTAAACTCAGATAGTTCATGAGCATGCTATAAACTAATACCTGGAAGCACCCGCACTGCAAAAGGTAAATGAGGGCCTCGAGTTTGTTACAAGTTCACCAAGTGCCTTCTGAATTATGGAAGAAATATCAGCTTTGGTACAATGCATGTCTGCCTCTAACCAAAGGTAAATATAGATTTGGGGATAGCTTTCCTGGCTATGCAGCAGTGTAGGATGAAGACAGGTGCATGGGTTTTGGAGTCAGACAGAACTGGCTTTGAATTCTGACTCCCTTACCTTGCAAAGTAGCTGTCTTAGATTGAGTTCCCCGAACTAGAATTCAATTCAAGGAGCTGAGAATTATATGGAGATGATCCTCCAGAGAACCCATAGTAGAGTGGGAAAGTGAGATAAGAAAGGGAAGAAACCCATGGAAGATAGGTTAAAGAGCAGGTTACCGCTGTGGGTTCAATGTCAGGAGAACCTCTTGGAGACCGTGTAACTCATGCCTCAAAGCTGTCTTCCAGTGAGGTGAGAAAGTTGTGATATTTATCTACCAGTCCCCAGTGTTTATTGGTTGTAGGCTGCTCCCTACAGGTGTGCTACCGGCACCCAGGTAGAGCAAGCTTTCTTACAAAAAGTTTACAGTAGAAAGCTGTCAGTGTGTAAGAGAGAGGCATGATGGCATTCCATACACCTTTGCATAACTTAAAAACTCAGATACCTTTACAAAAAGTAGAAAAAGCAGAGAATCATCATGCACATTGCGATGGGAAAGTCTGAAACTTACTGCAGAGGGTTTCTTTAAGAGGGGACAGGCCTCAGGATCTGGTGTCCACAACCCATACCTCTCAATAGACAACCTAAAACCTGAGCATCTTGGGGCCTCCTCAAGCCCCTGCCTCAATCAAGGCCTTGTAATTCATTAGGAGATTTCATCTCAGCAGCCCCAACACACAAAGTCAGTGCATAGGTACCCAGTCTTAGTATCTCCCTTCCCAAAAACTACATGTGCCTCTTTGACTGGGAAAGAAACAGTAAGGCAGAGCTGGATCTAGGTCTACCAGATGACCCACCAGCCGTGTGGCCTCAGGGGTCTCAGTGTCATCGTTTCTAGTCCTACAATAATTGACCCAGACTTCACAGAGGCACAGTGAGGATTAACGTAAGGAGGTAATCCATATGAATGAAGATCAGCCTGTCTTCACTCCCTGCACCTCCAGTTTACCCCTCCAGGGCCCAGAACACACTGCCAGGTTCTTAGCAACCTTCAGTTTCCATGTAGATTTGTGACACTCTCAAGGACAAGGAAATTCCAGCCCTGGCCCTGGAATAAGAGACATCACCATGCCTAGAATTGGTGGGTCCCTTCTTTCTGTGAAGCTAAGATGTGGTCTTAAAAGCCAGCCAACGTGATAGGCAGGGACAGGACATGTTGTGGGGAGGCCCTCGGGCACTCAGGCTGGGTTTTGTTGCCTCAGTCAGATACCCTGCTTCCATCCTGCCAAGAATCATGCATCACACTTTTCCGTGGCTGTTAAAATTGGCTCTGTTGCATTTGTGATTCTACAGCAGGAAACTATAACTAAATCAAGGAGAAAAACTCCAAAAGAGAATGGTCTCCCCCTCTCCCTTTCTCTTTCTTTACACACACACACACACACACACACGCACACTCACCACTCAGGGAGTATCAGAAAGAAACGCAATGACAAATATAAAAGGCAGAGAGAAAAACATGGAGATACAAGGAAATAGAAAGACCTTAAAAAAAGAGACACACAGGCTCTCTGCAGCAACGGAGGCCTGGCAGGACAGGAAGTCGAGGAGGGGAGGTGTGGAGGTGTGAGATCCTCAGAGGGACAGAGCAGAGGAGGCGGCCAGCCATGCGGGAAAGAGAGGCAGCCCTGAAGGGACTGTGTTCAAGCTGCAATTTTAAGATCCTAAATAATAGTAATGACACAGTGTGCACATGCATGTGTGTGTGTGTGTGTGTGTGTGTGTGTGTGTGTGTGTGTGTGTGTGTGTGCGTGTTTCACCTCTGGGTGTGTGCTCATGAGCATTAATGGCTCAAAAACAGAGCACAGGCACAAAGGCAGGAAACAGATGGCTTGGGAACAATTCAGGGGGCATTTGAGGGAGCTTATTATCCCAGGCAGAACCTTGCCTGCTTCTCTGAAGGCACATAATCAATACGTGCTGAATGATGTTGAATGGTGCAACCCAGTCCTTTCCCAAGAGGGTGGATCACAGGTGGGACAGTAAATGCAGACACAGCCCTCCTACCCACTTTTCTTATTTTATTGCCACACCTGCAAGGCCAATCAATAATGAAAAAGTGCCAAGTTGCTGGCCCGCAGCCCTGGGGCCCAGATCCACATGTCTCTCTTAGAAGTGCGACTTTCTTTCCTTTCTCTGAGTTAAAATTGTCTCTGTTCAGCTCTTCCCTCCCCTGCTAGACTGAAGGCACCCTGAGGGCATGCTCATGTATTATTTATCTTTGTTTCACCACAGTGCCCAGCACAGTACCAGGTGCTCAATACATACTTGTTAAATAAATGAACTACGTGGTGGTATCTGTCACATGTCCCAGGGCACAAAAATGGCCTGCAGAGCAACATTTGACAGGGTACCACACACATCCAACAAATGCTGTGCTTCTTATTCCTCCCTCTCTCCCTCTCTTCTCTCCCTTCCTTCCTCCCTTCGCCAGGATTGATCAAGCCCCTATTCCAGACCAAGAACTATGCTAGATGATGCCTAGCTAAAAGAGACTGAGGCTAAAAGAAACGCGTGCCCTTGGGTGCTTTGCTGTTCTGTGTCCCTTAGGGACACCATGCCTTCAGAGGACATGAAAGAGCATGGATGAGTCCAGTATGTGTCTAGGGACGAGTGAACGAGGTTACAGCTGCTACAGGTTCAGTATCCCTTTTCCAAAATGCTTGGGACAGCAGCATTTCAGATTTCAGATTTTTTCAGATGTTGGAATATTTGCATTATACTTACCGATTGAGCATCTGTAATCTGACAATCTGAAATTCAAAATGCTCCATCGAGTATTTTCTTTGAGCATCATGTCAACACTCCAAAAACTTAGAATTTTGGAGTGTTTCAGATTTTTAGATTAGGGATACTCAACCTGAAATACGTAAAAGACAAGGCTGGATATGAAGCTTCAAGTTCCTGAGCAATCTTGGGGTAAAAGTTGCTAACTGGTAGTTTTCAATTTTTCTGAAAAAAGAAAGGCTAAAGGAAGAAAGGAAGGAAAGGAATAAAAGAGAGAAGATGGAGGCAAGAAAGAAACCAATATTACCAAAGACGGGTCAAGGGTAAATTTGGAAGAATTCCCCAAGAACAAGGACACTGATTACTCAGCACTTCCTACTCGCAGACCTTTTGTGCTCTATCCCATTTACCCACCACAACAGCAGTGCGGGAAGAATTGTTACGAGGATTGCCAATATAGAAACCAGTCTAGGCGGTTCCAGGAAGGTCCTGGGGTGTGGATCTGAGAATCCGATTTGGGATTTCCTGACAAAGAGGGATGGGGTGCACACCACCAGGGGCACCAAGTGGTGATGATGATTCAGTCCTGCAGATTGTCCCAGCCTGGTCAGCCTTCTTCCATCCCAGAGGAGAAGGAGTCTGCAGTGGCCTGTAAGATGCAATTGATGCTAAGAATTTCCCTTTTGCAGCTTGAGAAAGAGAGTCACTCCCTCCTACCTTCCTCCCACCCAGCCAGCTCCCGGGTCACATAGCCAATTCATCTAAGATGTCACTCCTGATAGCGAAGCCGGAAGCTGATGGAAGCCTACTGCCGGGCATTTAATCTTGCAAAGTAGTGTCAAGCAGGCATGTCTCAGGAGTCTGTGACTCAGCATGAGTTCTGCCCTGCAGGTTTCCATTCTTGGAAAGTCTCAGCCTATGGGGCCAGGTGGAGCAGAGCAGAGACAAGCAGAAAACCAGCATCTGCCACCTGGTCTCCAAATGCTGTCCCCAGCAGCCTAGAGCTTACTCAGAGTGGCCCTCAGCTGAGTTATCTCCCCAAAACCAAACCACCTATAGTCACTTGATTTTCTCTGTCCAGAATGCATTGTCCTAAATGTCCCATTGGCTCAGCTTGTCATCCAGGTCTCACAGCATCCAGCCTCAACTTACAGGACAGGATTATCCTCCTCACTCATAGCTATCCCTCTCAAGCCCAACTCATCTATTCTAATTCCTAAAAGTACAGCCCTTGGTGTCTGAGAAACCTGAATCTGCCACTAACTACATAGGACCTTAAGCATGTCACTTACCCATCAGTTTCTCGTCTTTGAAATGAGCTCATCATCAACATAACTATCTCACATGGTGGTTGTAAGAATGAAATGAGATACAGCCTTGAATTGCCTACTCAGTGCTGAGGTTTGACACTGATAGATTTATGTGGTCAGCTAAATAATGCCCTCCAAAGATGCCCATGTCCTGATCCCTAGGACCTGCAAAGAGACATTGCAGATGTAATTAAAGCAAGGATGTTGAGATGGGGAGATGATCCTGGATTGTCTGAGTGGGCCCAATGTCATCACAAGCATCTTTGTAAGAATGAGGCAGGAGGATCAGTAGGAGAAGGAGATGTGATGATGGAAGCAGAGGTCACAGTGATGTGAGAAAAGGGTCCAGAGTCGCAGCATACGGTCTTCCTCTAGAAACTCAAAAAGCAAAAAAAAAAAAAAAAGCCAATTTCTTCCAGAGACTCCAGAAGGAACACAACCATGCAGACACCTGAGTTTCAGACATCTGCCTTCTAGAGCTGTCAGGTAATAAATTGTGCTCTTTGAAGTCACCGAGTTTGTGGTGATGGCACCAGTAGGAAATTAACATGGTGCTCAAACACAGACATTTAGTTTCTCTCCTTCATATCAGTACCACTAGACTGTAGGGCTCATGTCTCACAGCTCTCTGAAACTCTCACAGTTGTGCCACAGTGCCCCACACAGAATGTCCTACTAGAGATCACCTAAAAGGCAGGAGAGTAAGTTACATGCTCTGAGCTCACAGGTACATAATCCCGGTTTCATCCCAGGTCTTCTGTGCACTCAATGTGATCTTGGGTAAATTGTACCAAATACTTGAGTCCCAGTTTCCTTGTCAATAAATGGGATAATGACACCTAACAGTATGATGAGTTCTCCAAAATGCATGGTATTCTTGTTTCATTTTCCTTTTAATTTCAGAAAGCACATTCATGTTCAGGTGTGTCTCCAAGTGTGTTTTCACTTTTTACAGTAACTTGATGATCGGCCTGACTCAGCATGAATATAAAAATCCTGCTTTTTCTCCCAATTGGCTGCTGAGGACACTGAGTCTTCATTTGACACCTGGGACCCTATTTACTCATTTACAAAGCAAGGGGGAAAATAAAAAGCAAAGGGATGGATGTAAATGGTTTCTAAGAGCTCCATTATTCATTTGTTTAATATTCGCTGAAGGCTTACAAAGCACTGAAGCTACAGAATAAACCCCAAATGGCCCTACTCTCAAGGTGCTTACTGCCTAGTTGGGGTAGATAGGGGACCTTCTCTACAGTTCATGGGGTTCATGGTGTGACACAGATGGAACACACCAGGTACATAGTGCACACAAGCAGTGAATATTCTGTAAAGGAATAACAATATCAGGCTCTTGGGGATGGAGGGTGATGGGGGAAAGGCCTTCAAGCGCTCACTTCATGCTTTCCCTGGCACCATAAAAAGATAAGAGAGTTCTTCCTTCTCTGCAGATCTCTAAGAAAAGGGTGCATAGTGGTTCCATGAGTAGTTTTCTAATGACAAACTCCCAGAACATTCCTAGGGTCTGACCAACGTCTCTTGATGACAAAACTCCTTTTTGGTATGAAGCTGTGTATTCTGTTCAGAAAGTTAACTTTCTTATTTTGGGAGGTTGGATTAAAAAGCAAATGGAGCAGGAAGTGCTGAGTAGTCACGGATAGGGAAAGTAGGTGGGGTTTCAGGGAGCAAATGGCATCTGGAACTTCGTTCCTAGGACCACTCTGAGCACACCCCGGTATGCCCCAACAGAGGCATCATGGTCAGAACCACCCTCTGGTTTCCTCCCAGAAACAACCTACCTCTGAAAAAATGACCTCAATTCCCTGCCTTCCTGTTCTGGGCTCTGGAGTTCCTGAAGACTTCAGCAAAGGCTATCCAGGGCAAGGCGTCTTAGAGGACCCAGCCTGCTCCCATTCTAGTTGATGGAGAAGTTTCCCAGGGTAGAGGCAGAGAGAGACAGTTAATAGGCTTGCCTTTAATCATTTTCCAATTTGCAGGCAGTGACAATTCTAGCTAGGGATGAACAGGCACATTAAAGAGGAAAACTCTCTGGGTCCTTAACAAGAGGCTAATGTACCTGTTTTCTATTTCTAGCGAACAGCACCACAAGATCAAGCATGTGTCATGAATTAGGAGGCAGGAGGCCAGAGTTCTTGATCAACCCAAGGGTTAGGTCATTCCATAAACCCAATTGTGCCCCTCCGTGTGTGCCAGGCACCATGGTAGGCACGGGGGTAAGCAGATAGTAAGGCACAGTCCCTGACTCTCATGCTCAGCATAATGCAATCATCTCTTTCTCTAACATTCCTGCCAAGAACAAGAGATATAAACACAAGGAAGACATGATCTCTGCCTTTGAAGAACTTATAACCTAATTAGTTCATTTAATAAACATTATTTGAGTACCTGCTATGTGAGGTGCTAGGCTAGGCTTTGGGAATCACAGCTAAATTAGACAGTTACTATCTCCAAGGAAGCCACAATCTCTTAATGCTACTTGAATTGCCTTTCCTGGGTTCCTAGACAGAATTTTGGCACCCTGGAATGCTAGAGTCATCTGATCCACCCTTCCACTCAGTGTGGGACTAGGGTGGCCATAGAACTCTTCTGGCCAATGAGATAAAACTAGAAGTTGTTAGATGGCTCTTCTGGGAAAGCTTGTGCAAAAGGGACAGACTCCATGGACGTGCCATCTGTCTGGCTTTAGACATTCATCCTGTTTAGAAAGAGGTGTGACTCTGACTTCAGCCAGTGGCATTCCGGGCTGAGGGGTCTGCAGGGCGAAAGGGGGATGGATGGAGGCAGCCTGTTTCCCCTGTCCTCCGCATCTCACTGGGGCAGCCCAGGGGCCAGATGTGTCACTGCCTCGGCTTCGGGGAAGGCTGTGGAAGGAATGATCTGTGGTTCTCTTGAGGCCCTCTGAGTGCGGTAATGTTTAAAAGCCTTAAATAAATTCCCATCTAATTTCAACTAGCTCCCATCTCCAGCTCTAGCTCTCAGCTGGAGCATGAAATGAGCAGGCGGGTTTTCTCCTGCAGCTGTGTCTCCTCCATGAGCCCCAGGGGACCCACTCAATGACCTGGTAGGTCTTTTCCGTCTCTGATATCTATGGCTCCAGCTTCTCTCCCTCCCACCCTCCCCTCTTGGCTGGCCTCCTGGGACTGCGCCCTCTGATCCTCCCCAGCACCTTTAGGCTGCCTCCACAGCCCTCCCTACCCACCTGTAGGTGTGGACAGAGAGAAAGGCAGTCTTGCAAATTTCACCCTTCCCTAATGCAGCCTGTCTCTCAGAAGCGAGCTGAAGGTTGGCTTTTCATTTTTCCAGGTCTCAGCTCTTCTCGTGCTCCCAGAGAGGCCTCTCCACCACTCAACTCCCTCCAGACCTCCACCTTCTCCAGTCCCCTTGAGAAAATGGCCCTCCCACCAGTTCTCCCTCCCTTTCTAGCTACAACCATGAAAGATTGTGGCGGTGGGGGGGTCCCTCACACTCAACACATGTCCACCCACCTTGGGGTCTTGGCGCTGAGAGGCCCTGCCCCCTGCAGTACTCCCTCCCAGACCCAGAGCCTCCCTGCCTGGCTTCACTCAGGTCTCTGCTCAAATATCACCGCTTCAGACAGGTCTTCCCTGGACTTATCACCTCCTCCTGCTACCATATCTTTTTATTGCAAGTATCACATCCTGCCACATTCTATTTTTTATTGAATACAGTAAACAAACTATATAGAACATATGTAAGTATATTATGTTTGTTTTATTATTGTCTCTCCAGCTTAAATACAATTCCCTTGATGGCATGAACACTACTCTATGCCCTCAGCACCCAGAGCAGTGTCTGGCGCATAGGAGATGGTTGTTTGTTGAGTGCATGCATGGTAAATAAGAGGATGAATAAAAGCATGAGTTAATCCAGGGAAACCAGGCCAAGCGCTGACACATAAGGGGTGGAATAGCCAGGAGCTGCTTGAGCAGATAGGCTGTGGAGGTCGGCGTAGGATGGTCTAGGCTTAGAGCTGAAACTCAGGAGCTAGATACCTGGCCAGGCTTCCAAACTCAGCTCTGCCAATTTCCAGCTCTGTGACCTTGGGCAAGCCATTGAACCTCTCTGTGCCTCATGGGGCAGCCCGGGGGCCAGAAGGGCCACTGCACGATGGGGATGAGAGTACTACTCTCAGGTAACTATGAGGATTCCACAAGGAGATACTTGCTTGTAACTGCCTGCCCTATGGCAAGAGCTCCAAAGGTGTGAAACGCATGAGACAGACCTGTCTACAGGAGGAAAGTGAAACCCAAAGGCAAACAGCTTGGCCCCAGCTGCATCACAGGGCGGTGAGGCTGCAGCAGGCTTTAAACTCTGCGGGGGGCCTCCTCTCACAGACCTGCTGCTGCTGATGGCAGGGAGGAGCTGGGCCTTCCAGAGCTCCAGAGAAGATTCCCGCCTTGGGCTGACAGGTGAGCTGAGGACACTGTAGAGAGAACAAAGCCTGGCTTCCTGAGAATCTGGGGTCTGGGAGAGAGGAAGGGGGAGGGAATGTTGGTCCAAGGGTGAGCCCGAGGCAGAGATAATAACTGAAAGGGGACTGGAAACAGAGCTGGGCCGGAGGGCTCAGCTTCCCCATTCAAAGAGCCTGCCAAGTCTGCTGACTGTGGCATGGGCTCCATGGGTGAGAGAGAGGCTGCCAAGGGCAGAGTGAGGACTGGACCCTGCATCCCAGACACCTGCTCTCCCTGGCAGGAATGGGCAAGGAAAAGTGACCTGGCAGAACTGGTGCTGGAAACTTGGTGGATGGGGACTTTGGGTTTGGGGCATCTGAGGATAACCAGGATCTTTGCGCCCTGTGTAGGGGGAAGGATAATGCCAGCAAGAGTGGAGTGAAAATGTTGGTGGAGGAACACAGTGCCCCCCACCCCAGGGAAAGCAGGGAGTAGAAGAGGGTTGCCCTGGGTGCCCACCCCCTTACCAGCTTCCACCACCACTGTCAGCACAAACACTCCCATTCCTGGGGCCTCACCTTTACTTCCACTTCTCCCACCTATCCCCTCCCTCCCCACACCTACCCATTCTGTGCTTCACTCCCCACCATTCCTGCTCTCTGCAGGGTAACAAGCTGCTCCTCTGGTAAAGAAAACCACAGGAATACATCAAGGGCACTAAGATAATGTACTTGCATTTGAAGAGGTAATGAATACTCCAACAACCCAAAGCAGATCACTGATGTTTTAACAATTCAGTTAACAAACACGTTTACTACAGCATGAAGGGTTTTGCTCTTGGTACTGGTGATCAGTGGAGTGTATGATATTTTAGAGCCGTTTAGGCAACGGCGGGATGTATAGGGTACAGCGGAACGCCGTTTGCACTTGGAATCAAAGTAGGCAGCAGGTGCCTACTCTCCCATGGCAACTTCAGAACAAGGTTGAACCTAGAGGCTCTATGAGGCAGACAGAGGAGGCTGGCAAAGCTTTGGCTTCCTAAAAGACAGAATTCCTGGGCAGTGGCTCCATCCAGTTGTGGGGATCCCACAGGGATCTGGATGAAGCACAGGTCGATAACCAGGCTCTCAGAATGAGAGGAGAGCAGTCTCTGAGACAGCAGACTGTCCAGGCGGGATACATTTGCTCAAGAGATCAATATGTAATCCAAACCAGATTGTCCCCTCCTTCCTCCCTCCCTCTTCCCTTCAGAGAATTTAAAGCAGGGGAAAGCAAAAAAAAATCTTCTACGTGAATGAGGCAGAAGGTCAAGATTGTACTGACCTCTCTCTGAAGACGTTCCCCCTGCCCTCTCCTGGGAAAGGAAGACCAAAAGCAAGGGGCTGGGAGGCAGGTAAGTCTGAAGAGACGTACTCAGGAGTGGGTGGGGCAGTGAGAGGAGCACTTTCCCTGGCCCTCAGCACCTGCATGGAGATGAATTAGGACAGAAAGCATCCTTGTGGGTGGAAGGGCCCACAGGGGTATTTTTTTGTGTCAAGTATTGATGGGCAACTGGTCGCTTGGAGGGTGTTTACAAGGAAGTGCAGCTGTTTATAAACTAAACCCAGGTTAATCTGGGGTTAAAGCAGAGGGAGAGAAATCTGAAACTGATTGAGTTCTTTGCCAAGGTAGCAGGAGGCTTTCTGGACAGTTGAGAAAGGCAGGAAGACTAGACAAGGAGGGCAGCAGCTTGGTTTCCCTATTGGACACATAAGCACAAAGGGAAATAACATGGGTTTCTGACATCAGAGAGACTTCACCCTGTGGGACGGACTGACTCCAGATGGGATCCTTTCAATCCCACCAAGAGGGCGGATACAGAGCAAAAAGCCTCAAGAAGACGGAGGCACGAGCAACCAACCTCAGGGAGGCAGGGAAGGTTTCCCACAAAAGGTAACCATGGATCTGAGTCTTCAGGAATAGAAGGATTGGAGTGCAAATGGCTTATTTGGGAACTGATCCTCCAAAAATAGTAGGGGATGGAGACATGAGACAGGGAGGGAAGACACTCAGTGAAAGGTGTGTTATCAACAAATGTAAATGAGCTCAATCCTGCTAGGGAACCATGGGAGTTAGAGCAATAGGCCAATGAGGGCCTTAGAATTCTCCCCTGAAGTGCAGTTACTTGGGGTACTTATTCACCAACTCCTATCAGTCCCTAGCAAGGGGGGTGGACATTTAGGGAAGGTGGATTAGCATGTACAAAGACCCAAAGGAGACCTGGAAGGGAGCAAAGGCAGGAAATGAGGGAAGAGGGGCGTCCTGGGGAATGAGGCCCAGAGATTTTGGTTGGGAAGGACTAAGTAGTAAGGAATGATGATGGGCCCCAAACTACAGAACATCTCCAAGTCCAGCTTATTTCCTAATCTATTCAAATCTAGGTACTATAGCCAGACTCTGGAGCCCTCGATTCCTAATTTTTTAGGTCCTGAACTTTCCTGAGAAATGCAAACACTAATAACCAGGGAAAGAAAGTGATTTGCCCAAACCCACACAATTGTTTAATGGTCATGCCAGGATTAGAACCTATGACTTAGATTCCCTAAAATATTAGTGGCCTGGCCTGCAACTGTCCTTGGAGAAATCCATCCCAGGATGCAGCCTTCCTGTAGAGGGCATGATCCTTAAAGGCAGCCCCACACACTTCAGCAAAGGGAGTCGGCATTCCCAAGGTCTATAAAATGCCTGTCCCAACAGAAATAAAGGCAGAGCCCCATTCCTAGGGGTGACTCCAGGGGCCCCTCACAGGGGTGGGGTTATTCCATCGATAGGCATTAGACATTTGTGCCTGGGTTGGGGACATAATAACTTATAGCAGAGGTGCAAAGTGGGACTCCCACGCCTGGCTAATTCTGGAGGGGACCAGCCTTCTCACTGAGTGTTGGCAGATGTTTGGAGCCACCTTCCACCCCACGTAGTCCTGACTTCCTAAGGTGACCAAAAGAGCATTCACTCATTCATTCACTAACGAAACTTTGCTGAGTGCCTTGTCTGTGCCTAGCAGAAAGTGATGGGAGTGGACCATGGTGTCTTGGATGGCCAAGGAAGGCCTCTCTGATTAAGGTAGTATCTGCCCAGAGACTGAGGCAGTGAGGAGAAGCCGTGAGGATGTCTGTAAAAAGAGTCGTCTACAGAAAGGGAATAATGGGGCTAAGGAACAGGAGGATGTGTACTTGGTGTGTCTGAGGAATGGCAAACTGGAGGTGGCAATGGTCTAAGTGAAGAGATGGTGGCAGGAGGGAGCCTGGGAGGGAGCTAAGTGGGAGCTGGGACAGGAGAGGGTCCTGGGTGGCTGCCTACACCAAGGCCCTCTGGAAAGTCTCCCTTCCCGGAGGAGTGAATCATAGAAGGTCACCACTTCAGTGTCTGGTGCCAAGGCCCCCATGCCATAACGGAGACTCTGGATAGACTGATCCCAGAGCAGGAGAATCAGGATGGTGCTGGCTGAAACCCTGCCCAGTGCCCCTTCCTACCCTGCGCACCCCACTGTCCCCAGGCCCTGCTGGGCTATGGACTCTTCTGTACTTGGAACATGGAAGGAGACAAATGCTGAGGGATGCAATGCAATTGGCTTCCACCATTTCCAAAGGCCTACAGTGTCCATGAGGTCTGAAGGAAAGGAAGCGGTGTTGCTGGAAGCTCGGAGGCCACACAGGTCATAGCTGAAGGGAAACATGGCTGCCGTTCTAGCTTGGCTTATGTCCTTCTAGTCTTTTTTCCAGGCATATTAAACCCATCAAGGAACAGATGGCTCATGGGGCCAGGAAGGTGAGGAGAGCTTGAAGAGGGAATTTACAGAGGTGTGGTGCAGGGTTTAAGGAAACCAGCAAGGTAGGTTGTGGTTGGCCTCAGTGGGTGCAGTTAGCACCGCCCATGCCTGGGCCCCCGACAGGAAGGGATGAGGGGAAGGAGGGAGCAGTTACCAGGACCTGGAAGGCCTAAAGGTCTTGTGGGAGGGCTGCCGGGTAAGAAGAGCCACCTCATGGAATACTCTGCAGCCATAAAAAAAATGACGAGTTCGTGTCCTTTGTAGGGACATGGATGAATCTGGAAACCATCATTCTCAGCAAACTGATACAAGAACAGAAAACCAAATACCACATGTTCTCGCTCATAGGCAGGTGTTGAACAATGAGAACACGTAAGCACAGGGAGGGGAGCATCACACACTGGGGTCTGTATTCCGGGGGGGCTAAGGGACGGACAGCGGGGGATGGGGAGGTTGGGGAGGGATAACATGAGGACAAATGCCAGATACAGGTGACAGGGGGATGAAGACAGCAAACCACCTTGCCATGTATATACCCATGCAACAATCTTGCATGATCTGCACGTGAACCCTGGAACCTAAAGTACAATTAAAAAAAAAACAGAGCCACCTCAATGGGGAGATGTAGCAGCTTAGCAGGGAGGGCACAAGTGCCCCCTCTCTCTCTTTCTCCCACCAGCTGGGCCATCAGGAAGCCAGAGGGCAGGGAGTAGGTAGGGAGGAAGGAGTGTGGATGTCAAAGGGTGAAGGGAAGGGGTACGGCACCCATAATACAGCAAGCGAGAGATTGAGGGAGTGAGGGTGAGAGCTCTCTCAATAGACACATATATAGTGGAACATTGCAAATGCTGTTTCATAGCCTGATTTCCTTTGAAGCAAATGCTTACTTACCAAGGAAGAGGGAATTCCCACCTCTGAGGAGGCTCCATTAGCCAGCCCGCCCTGCACACAGGGCCGCTCCTTCGGGGAGCTTCGTTGGCTCATTATGCTAACAAGTCTCAGCCTTCTCATTTAGCCAGGCGTCCTGGCACCTCTCTTTCTTCTGCCTCCTAATGAGAAACTAGTGTGGCCCTGCCAAGGGGATTCAGAGACAGGCAGTGGTCGTGCAGGGGTTGCCATGGAAAGCAAACTGTCACAGGAACAGGCGTCATTCTGGGGAGCGAGGGGCATATCAGGTCAGGGCTCTCAAATCCAAGCCTGTACACAAATTCCCTTAAAGTTAACTTCAAGGCTGATTTAGGAGGTCTGGCGGTGGGGGCTGGGGGTGGGGGAGGGGGCTGGGCAACTCTAAGAAGCTCCTGGATGAGGCCCATGGGGCAGCCTCTGCCTGCACTTTGAGTATCAAGTTTCTAGAGAAGCTTTAAGATCTATGTGCTCAAGCCTGAAGGAAGAGGAAGTTGGGGTCATTGCAGGCAACTGCCTAAAGGAGGTAGAACTTCTCTTTCTCCCCAAACCTAACCTGTCAATGGGCCTGAAATTCTACTGTTAGAGTCACTCTTTCAAGTTTACATGGTAATTAAATTCAGCTGCCCTTTTTGGAAGGTAGATCGTACTCAGCCATTAATGCCTTGACTCTACCCTGTTCATCTATTGAGATTAATCCCTCAACAAAGGCAAGGCATTGAAGAAAATGAATGCCAGGCTGGGATGTTCTGATGAGATGGGTGGGGCACACCAAAGGCAGACCTGGCTGTATTTCCCAGTGACCAGGTCTAGGACAGCCACAGAAGGGGTGGTAAGGGGCCGAAACTCAGATTCACACACCCATTATGTTCCCTAGAGATAGGACCACAGGCATCTCTGGAGGCCCTAGTCCCACAAGCCCCATCTTCCTAATATTAGGGGGTCCTCCTTTTGAATGACTCTGAGCTTAGAGTGTTTTCCTTCTCTAGAGCCTGGCCTTTTTTACCTTCAAGAATGATGGAAGAAGACCCGCTATTTTTCACCTTTGCCCGCCAGAATATGAGAGCTCAGTATGCACACCTGACTTGGTCTCCTCTGGACTTCCGGCATCTAGAGCAGAACCTCACACCAAGTAGGCACCCAGGAATGTTCAATGAATGAGGAAAGACTTCACTGTCAAGGGCTTTCTTCATGAGCTTGCTGCTGGCCTTGGAGGGGAAAGTAGACCACGATGGGTGATTGACTGTATTCATTGAACCCTAGCACCTGAGAATTAGAGGAGAAGGAAATTCTGCCTCTAAAGTCTAAAACAATTGATCAGAGAACTCAAACAATTTATTTTAAGAATCAGGAAACTGAAACCGAGAGGAAAGAGTTTTCTCCAGGATCACACAGTGCATTTCTAGGGTTAGGCCCTAGAACTCTGACTCCCAGTTCAGGACTTTGTCTACCTCACCATTCAGATATTCATTCATTCATTCCTTCATTCAAAAGCTACCTATTGAGCAACTGCTTTTTCCAGGAACTATTCTAGCTGCTAAGAATCTAGAATAAACAAGAAGGCAGAGTCTCTGCCCTTATGGAGCTTACAATCCAGGGGAAGAGACACATAAGCACATAAATCAGCTAAAAAAAAAAAAATCAGAAAGGGACAGCAGCTATAAAAGGAAAAACAAGCCAATGAGCTAAGATGTGTGTGCAGTGGGTGGACACCCAAAATAAAGGTGGTTTCCTGAAGCTTGAAACTGAGAATTATGCATAGAGGGATGAACAAATACAGCCCTTGCCTCTGGTGCCCAATTCCTTACTCCCCACATTCTGCTCTGTGTCCTTTCAAAGTTCTCCCTCCTGCCCCTTCCTCACTCTGCTCTGAAATCATCAGTCAAGCCACTGTTGTCTCGGTCATGCTCCGACCACCTCTGACTGTCTCCCAACCTCCAGCCTCACAGCCAGAGGGTGAGCTCAGATACCAAGGTGCCTCCATGGTCATACCTCCTTCAGTGCGAAAAATTGGAAAAGACTAGTATTCTGCTTTAAGTCCAAATACCCTAGATTACAAGGGAGGAGCCTGAGGCCCAGAGGGGGCAAGTAACTTGCCCAAGGTCACACAGTAAGTAGCTGGCAGAATTCCCACTTTCTCACTTCCCCCTGTATTTTCTCCTGTACTCCCAGTCAGCCCTCTAGCAATCCTCAGGGGTCTCCAGGGATGTTAAGCAGATCCTCATCTTGGGCTGCTTCCCCAGGCCCCCAAAGAAATCTGATGTGCAGTGTGCGCCCTCTCTGCCATCTTGTGGCTGCTCCTAAGAATGTCGCCTGCCCGGCCAGCTTGGAAAAGATACCAGAGAATTCTCACTGGGATCTGAACTCTCCTCCCTGTACCCATAACTTCTGACAGAAGAGTTTCACCCACACAAATGCTCATCTCCAAGAAAGAATCAAGGGCGAAGGGTCAGGCCTGCCCCTCCCCAGCTCTGGACAGACCACAGCAGAGTCACTTCTCCCTCTGCCTCAGTCCATCCTCAATAAAAGGAGGGGGATAACTCCTTCCCACCACGGCTGGCAGGAGCAGCTGTAAGATGGGAACAGATCACAGATGTGAAAATGCTCTGAGAGGGGAGAAGCGCTGCGTCACTGTTGTCATCCCGCTCTTTCATGGAGCAGGTGCCCTATCTAACACACCCTAAAGAGCCCGGATCAGGTGGGCGTGACATGCAGACGTGCTGATCTCTCCACTGCACTCACAGAAGGCTCATCTGCAGGACGCAAGACCTCTGCTGCCTGCAGTGGGATTAACCCTTTCTGTGGCCGCCTATCAGGATGCCCGTCTGCAATCAGGGGAAGGGTAGGTATCTGGATAGTTTTGCATCCCCCTAGTGCCCGGTTCATGAGGGAGCAGGTGTCTCCACGTGTGCAGATGCTGTCAGGGCTCTGCCCAGATCTGACTTGACCCCATCTGTGTGTCCTCTCCTAAAGACTTTTTCTGTCTGCCTGAGCCCACCTTGCCACCTGCTGGCAGGTCAGAGGTGTCTGGGGTTACATGCCCTGCTCCCTCCCCCAGCTCTGACATGCTGGCTCCCAGAGCTCCCCGAGGGACTAAGCCCCTCACCCACAGGGATGGCTGACTTGATGATGCTCCCTTAATGGGCGTCCAGGCCTTGTCTTACTTCCCCTCTCTCCCCCTTGGGTTTCCCTCACCTCCCAATAAACTATGTGCACTCACACCCTCCCCTTAGAGGAGACACCAGTCCCCCCAGCCCTCACATCCCCACCATGTGCCTGGCTCTTGCTGCTCTTGCTCCTGGCCAGCCCCTCCCTACCACCCTCAGGAGCGACCAGGGGAAGGGCAGCTTCTCCAAAGGGCTGGAATCCGTGCCTTCCCACGTCTCTCTTTTTCATTCCAGCTGCTGCTCCCACCTCCTGTCACGTCGTTTGGATCAATGGATTATCAAATTTTTATTGAACATTTCTTATGTTTCAACCCCTATGTTAGAAGCTAAGAACACAGTTGTAAGATTAACTCAAGGACAAATTTACTGTCCTTGAAAGGCAAATACGAAATAAGCATGCACACAAATGAAAGTTAGCAGCCAGAGTCATGACAGAGGCCATGAAGGGAAGCAGGTTACGGTGGGAGAGGAGTGGCGAGCGGCAGCTATCATAGGGGGAGAGGCCAGGCTCGGCTGCCCTGAGGAAGAGCTACTCAGGCTGAGAGCTGCAGAGAGAGAAGGAGCCAGCCAAGCAAATACTGGGTGGAAATGCTCCAGGCAGAAGGACCAGGCTGCACAGAGGGCCTGGGGTGGGAAGCATGGAGAAGGCAGAGTGGTGAACCGTGGCAGGGAAGAAGAGAGCCTCTCGGGGAGCTGCTGGCACAGCGGGGAGGGCACAGCCACACGGGGCTGCAGAACCCTTCTGAGGGTGTCAGCATTGCACCTTCAGTTCATTGAGAAGCCCAGGACAGCATCAAAATATAATTGTTTAGGCCAGGTGCAGCGGCTCACGCCTGTGATCCCAGCACTTTGGGAGACCAAGGCAGGTGGATCACTTGAGCTCAGGGGTTCAAGACCAGCCTTGGCAACATAGGGAGACCCTTTCTTTCCAAATTTTTTTTTAAATTAGCCATGTGTAGCGGTATGCATCTGTAGCCCTAGCTACTCCGAAGGAGGATTCCTTGAGCCTGGGAAGTCGAGGCTGCAATAAGCCTGGGTGATAGAGCAAGACCCTGTTACAAATAATAATAACAAAAAATATACATGGTTGTTTGAAAAAGATCTGTCCAGCTGCCAGGTGAAGCCTAGACTGGAGGAAGGCAAGGAGGCCTGTTCAGAGACCATTGCAATTGTGCCGAGGAGAGAAAGCAATGACTGAGACTAGAATTATGGAAATGCATGAGGATGAAGATAATCTCACCCATACATCAACAGACCCAGAGACACCAGCAAAATAAGTATTAGGAGTTGGGAATTAAAGTATTTTTATAAGCAAAATGTAAGGGTAACTGTGATGATTAATACTAAGTGTCAACTTCTTGATTAGATTGAAGGATGCAAAGTGATGCTCCTGGGAGTGTCTGTGAGGGTGTTGCCAGAGGAGCCTGTTAACATTTGAGTCAGTGGACTGGGAGACGCAGACCTGCTCTAGGTCTGGTTGGGCACCATCTAATCAGCTGCCAGCAGAAAAGCAGGAATAGAAAGAGCTGACTTGCTGAGTCTTCTGGCCTCCGTCTGTCTCCCATGCCGGATGCTTCCAGCTTGCCAACATCGGACTCCGACTCATCAGCTTTTGGACTCTTGGACCTACGCCAGTGGTTTGCCTGGAGCTCTTGGGCCTTTGGTCACAGACTGAAGGCTGCACTGCCAGTTCCATACTTTGGAGGTTTTGGGACTTGGACTGTCTTCCTCGCTCCTCAGCTTGCAGACGGCCTATTGTGGGACTTCACCTTGTGATCATGTGAATCAAGATTCCCTAATAAACTCCCTTTCATACATACATCTATCCTGTTAGTCCTTTCCCTCTAGAGAACCTTGACTAACATAGATTTTGGTACTGGGAGTGGGGCATTACCTAAGGATAGCAGTTAGAATAAAAATCTAAACCTTCCTAGATACCAAAAGATATAAACATATACCTAACTCCTCAATCCCTGCAAAGGAGAGAGGAGACAAAATGCAGTCACATGGAATATTCTCTTTTTTTCTCTATACCCATGCACACACACACACATATTTACAGAAAATACAAGGGATACAGGAACTTCCTAAACTATCCCAGAGTCTGAACCAGCAAAATTCAGATTCTGTAAAGTTCTTCAGGGCAAATGATTCAAATTATTCATTAAGACATTGGATAGAGATTAAAAGACATAGGGGAACAAATAAAAAAGATTTAAGACACATGTCAGCCAAACACAATGTATGAATCTTATTTGAATCCTGATTCAAACTTTACACTAATACGTTTTTCTCAAGTCAATCATGAAAACATAAACACTGACCTTATATGTCATTGCTTTAAGAAATTATTTAAAATATTAGAAGTAATAATGGAAAGGGAGTTATGTTTTTTAAATGGAATACGTATATTTTTAAATTGAATATATATCCTTTACAGAAATACACTGATATATTTATGGGTAAAATTACACAATGTGTTGGGTTTGTTTCAAAAGTGGGGAAGTGGATAAGGTAGTAAATGAAGCAAGATTCACCACGTTAATAATTGTTGAAGCTGGTGATAAATACTTTGGTATAAAGTATTTTCTTCTCTACTCTTACAGAGATTTGAAAAAATCTATAGTAAAAATGTTGAATGGAACCAAGAGAAGTGAGAAGATTGGAGAAATGTCTTGGAGGCAGAAGCGATCTAGTATAGCATGGTGCGGGATGATATGAGGCCATGAGGGAATCAGAAGTATCAGAGCAGCACCCATGTCTCTGGCTTGTCCAATCATCACACTGTGGTTGTACCAGCCAGCATGAAGTCCTGTGAAGTCTCTAGAACTGAGAGAAAGGTGTGGCAGGATGGCTTTCTAATGCCTGCCTTGTAGACGGCTGCCTTCCCACTACATCCCCACAAGAAAGAAAAAGAAAGAGCTCTGGTCTCTCTTCCTCTTCTTACAAGAACACCAGTCCCATCGGATTAGGATCTCACCTTTATGACCTCAGTTAACCTCTTTTGCCTCCTGAAGACCCTGTTTCCACAGGCAGTCACATTGGGGGTTAAGGTTTCAGCATGTAAATTTTGAGGGGACATAACTTAGTCCATAGCAAGGAGGTCATTTACTGAGATTGAAAAGACTGAGAAAGAACATTGAAAAAAGACAAGCCTCTCCTCATTACAAGGTGAAGATATTAGATTTTCAAATCAACAAAGCTGACCAAAGGTAGGATTAGCCATGCCCACAATGCACGTTTTGAAATAATAGCACTATCAATCTATCACTCACTTTCCTCAACCAGCTATCACTCATTTTCCTTAACCAGGAACTGCGACAGGTGCTTTTCAAGCATCATCTCATTTCATTCTCTTCTCCTCCTCAGTTTACAGATGACGAAGCTGAAGTACAGAGAAGTGGAGTCACTTGTCCAAGGACACATGCTGGCAGATGGTGGAATGAGGCCCTGTCAGATGTCCGAATCTACACTGTGTTTCATTCCATTTCCCCGCAGTGGAAAATCTCTGACTTTGGAGTCATGGAGGTCTGGGTTGGAATCTTGGTTTGGCCATTAACTTATTGAGAGCCCTTAGGTAAGTGATAACTTCTCTAAACATCAGTATCTTCATCTGTAAAATGAAGAGATATGATATCATCCTCTCAAGGCTTTCATGACAATAAGGTTGTATATGGCAGTGATTGCCACAGAGCAAGCACTTCAAGGGGGCAGCAACTATTGTTAACATTACTATTTTGTTATGTACTTTTATTCAACCTCTACTATCTTCCCTGGAGGTCCTCAGAACTGTTACTTCTCTGACACCCCTGACAATTTTTACCTCATTTGTTCACATGCATCCTTATTCCAACAGACCAACAGGCTGGAATGCCCTTTGGGTAAGGATGAGTCCAGAATGGGTAGGGCAGGATATTGTGACTCATTTCTTCCTTCTCTCATTCCTGACCACCTACAGGTGCCAACCAGGTAAGGTGACCAGTATTTCAGCCACAGTATCTCAAGACACACCTGGCTTCACACGCTGATCCCACTGTTAGACCTCATATCCCATTTGTGGGGCTCATAAAATGTTCTGCATATTTACGGTAGCCTGAGTTTCTACTCCTGCTGTTGCAAAGCAGTTCGGTGGATGTCCTGCCCTGTGCAAATCTTCCAATTGCCACTGACCACTATTCCAGGTCATTACTCCAGGTGGTGTTTCTCAGCCATCAGGCAAGAATTGTAAGGATCCCTGGGCAATAGACATCTCAAGTCAGCTTGAACCAGCTTTATGGCATTGAGCCGAACATGTCCCATTTCTGGACCTGAGCGTCCTCATCAGAGGCTAGGTTAGACAGAGCTCTAAGAGCCATATCAGCCCGATGGCTGAGCATCTGCTGAGACCCCAGCTTAGGTAGGCTCCCATGTTGATTTTTGAGTGAACCCTGGAAAGCATGTGGCTCAGTTGCACAGTGGAGGTCGGCTGCCCCTCCCAACCCCCATCCTAAAAATGTACCTGCTTCTCCATCAGAAGAAAAAAGCCTAGTACGGTTAGAAGGAGATTTATAATTCCTTGTAATTCTCTTTGAGGGCTTTGCCATATGGGTTTCCTGTGTAATTACCTACAGGGAGCAGAAGCGATTAGAAATGCAGGGAATTTTCTGGGTGTCATGTTAAAGGCCTGACATGTGAGGAAGAAGGCTTAGAACGCTATACCCTCAGGAGAAGGGAGGTTAGCACTCGTTTACACAGGGCCTGTTAGGTGCCTAGACCAGGCCCCAAATTGTTGAAAAATAATATTTTAAATATACAAACATCATCTATGTCCTTAAGGCTATGACAATTGACCTCAAAAGACAAAAACAACATGTCCCCAGATTCCTGTTTTTTAGATATATGATGGTTTATTCACTCACAGTCAAGAGTCCCTGTGGCTCTGGAAACCTACGCTCTGGGAGGAGTTGAGGAGGGAATGACCCAGTGACTCACAGAGCTCAAGGGGCTGTTCACAGGAAGGCAGCTGTCACCTCGTGTTTGTGGGATAGCGGGAGAAGGCGGGAGTGGGAAGTGACTCCTTGCTCAGGATCACGCAGCTAACCTTTTGGAGAAAAGCCCAGAAAATGTCCTAGCGGGGCCTCAGGTGACCCCTGCAGACACAGACTGCAACACCACAGGTCTGCCTGGGGACGGGAGTTTGGATCTTGGAGTTGGCAACCACTTTTCTCAGCTGTAAAATGGCTCAGAGGATTTGTGTCAGGGTTACCACTCTGCTTTGTAAACTATGAAACACGATATATGCATGACCCAGATGCTTGGAAAAGATGAAATAAAGCCCCATTATTAATATGCATCATTGATACTTTAAATTACATGTATTAACAATAATAACAGAATTAAGCCCCTAGAATCTCAAGAGCTAGAAGGATTCTCTCATCAGCCTTCCTTATCTGGTGTTGGCATCCCCTGTTCCCTATCTGTGCCAAGTGGTATTAATCTCATTACAAACGACGAACACATTTAATTTCAGAATCCTCCCAGAGAAGAGAGCTATTTTAGGGGAAATTTTCATGCATAATCCTCCAACCAGCCTGGTGCTCAATGGCTTGAGTGCCAGGCCTGTGGGACCTGTGGGGGGAGGGACAGGCCATCACTCTGGCCCTTTTGAGAAACCCAGAACTCCAGAGACCACAGAGTGACCTGAGTCTCTGTGACTTTACCTGGGCCCAGCTGAAGTCTCTGTGATGCCCATTGTCTTCCTGCAAAGCTGGTCCTGCTCTTCATGACTTGGAGAAGATAAGAAAGGACAGAGGGACAGGGGACAGCTGACATCCTCTGTGGCCCTGGATGAACACTTTTAGTTTTTACCGACGGAGGATCTCATAAGAACCCATACATTTCCAGCCCTCCCTGCTGTAGTGCCCAGGCTGGTCATGAGAAGCCATCACAATTGCGTTCAGCACCAGCTCAAACTGTCATGTAGGGCCTCTTCCTCATCCCTCACCCAACGACCTGTTTCCCAGGACTGCCACAGCAGCCTCACATCTGAACACCCGCAGGCCCAAGTCTCCCACGGTACCAGGTGTTCTGGTACAAGGGTCCGTTCCTTGTAGGAAGAAGAGTTCTCTTCTTATTAAAGTGAAAGTACACATAGGATGGTGCTCCAAGTAAACCACAAGTACCGAGTTCCCTAGTGACAGACGAGGCGCTGCTCAGAAAGGCTGCAGACTGCTGTCAGCCCCCTCAGGGTGAAGGGTTGTGGGTGTGGTATGTAGGGGCCGGCACACAGAAGGCCATCCCTCCTTACACACTGCCCCTCATGTCCAGCTTCCCTTCGCTGCAGGCCCACTGGTCCTCACCGGAAGAGGATCCTAACCTGGTCAATCTGTGCTCACCAGCCCAAACCCTAGCAAAAACATACAAAATACTGTTCTTAAGTGCTTTGGGGGAGTGGTGTCTGGTTGACTGGCCAGGCTCCTCAGGCCAAAAGAAAACTTCCAAGTTCTTCTAAAGTTTGCTGCCAAGGCTAAGGGACCCTGCCCACGTTAAAGCTTTGGCCTTAGAGTTGATGCTACATGGAAAATGTCTTTAGGTCACAGCTGACATTCAGGACAAGGAGACTTGGGGTTGTGACAGAAGCCAAGACATCTGGTTAGGCAGGGCTCTGTGCCAGATACAAGATGATCAGGGAAAGGCACTACTCCAATTTCCATTCCAAAAACTATTATAGAAGGAGTTTGAAAAGACATCTTGAATTTGTGGGTGGTCTTCATCTCCCTCTTAGCACACAATTGTGTCACTGGGGCTGTCAGTGGTCCTATAACAAAACCATAAGCCAAAAAGTGTATACTGAAGAGTATGTACACTTATATTCTAACATCTCTAGAGAACTCAAATTGTCATCCTCATCCTCGAAAGAGTTCAAATGGACACCCCCTCTTGCTTACGGAGAAGAAAACTGAGGCAAAACATTTAAGTAGCTTCTCTAGATTTGCAAAGGACTTAGAACCTCTGAGGCGGAGTGGTCCTCAGCACAGGTGTTCTAATTTCTTGCCTGGAGGTCTGTCATGACCCCACCCTCCCACCTCCTCCCTCTTATTTAACATCGCCACATCATACATTCAGTGGAGACACTAGAAGTGACACTGAAAAACACAAAGCAGCAAAAGCAATGCCCAAGAAGCATGCCATGCAAAAGCTTAGAAGACTGACATTCAGGCTTGGCACGCTGGGCCAGAGCTTCCCACAGAGCCCATGGGTCCCTGCTGGCTCTGAAGTGGCCTGTGGGGAGCCTGTGGAATTCACCCTCCA
Organism: Sapajus apella; assembly: GCF_009761245.1. NCBI lineage: Eukaryota > Metazoa > Chordata > Mammalia > Primates > Cebidae > Sapajus > Sapajus apella. Next base: position 8,375,359 of record NW_022437023.1, read on the forward strand.
CTGGGGGAAGAAGTGAGGAGTAAGAAAGAAGAGTTCAGCCAGAAACAAATGGGAGCCCCTGGGATAGCCAGAGCCCACACACAGCCCCCTCCACAGGCTGGCTCCCAGCTCACCAGTCCTGCAGGGAGAAGGAGGGCACTGTGGGGACCACATACCTGGAGAGCCCAGAGAGACCCAGCCACCACTACTGGGACTAGGCACCCAGGACCTGTCCTGCCTCCTGCCCAGCTGGCTCCAGGGAGAGAGGATGGGATGACGGGAAACGGTGAGGGAGAGGAGTCTACCTCTCAGCCAGGAAAAGCAAACTCCGCCAGGCTCTCCCTAAATGTCCTTGGGCTCTCTTGGTCGCCCCTACAGAGCCACATACTCAGGCCCTTCCAATCAAAGGCTAAGTGTTGTTTCCCACTCACAGGGCATGGGTGCTGGGAGATGATGGCCTTAAACTTTAACAAAGAAACACAGTAGCCTTCTTTGGGTGGGTAGGCCTCTTCTTTGGATGGGAGGAATAGGAACTTTCAGAAGATTCTAAGACATCTGGATAAATCAAGACCCTCTGAGCGGAGGCTGAAAAGTGATAAAGATTTTTGAGATCCTGGGCCTTCCAAAAAGCTCTACAACCCAACCTCCATGAAGGGAAGGCTGAGGCTAAGGGAGTGAGGGCTTCTAGAAAATTCCATAGTCCCTAAAAAGGCCATGCTATGACCTTTCAAGATGATAGGTTGGATGGAAAGGGAGACAGTGGGGGTTCTGAAAACTAAGCCTTCTAGAAAGTTCCACAGGTTGAGACAGCTCTCAACCCAACCTCCATAAAGGAAAGGCTGGGGCCCAGTGGGTGAGACCTGTGCCTTCCAGAAAGTGCCATGGTCTGGCAACTGACTTGCGACCCAGCAGGGGCATGGGAGAAGGTGGGCAGTGTTTCCTACCTGGAGCTCTATCACGTACCTGCCTCCCCACCTCCTCTCTCTTATTTACCACCACCACATCACACATTCAAAGAAAAGGCTAGAAGTGACACTGAAAAACACAGAGCAACAAAAACAATGCCCAAGGGTTGACATAAAAACAAAGAAGCAGACCATGCAAGAGCTTGGAAGACTGACCAGCCTTCAGGCCTGGCAATTCCCACCCTATTTCACACCTAAAAAAAAACCAAAGCCACAAAGACCATGACATTGTTACCCATTGTCAGTGACAAGGCTAGAAACCTGACTGGCCTGACACCGAAATCCCATTGTAATCTGAAGCCTCTGCTTGCTTTGGGGACTGAACATTTGGAACAGGGCCAGTGTACAGAATTGGAGGGATAAGAGAGAACCTTACTCTTATTAGAAATCTTCCTCACCATCCTCCCTTTATGGGCCAGAGACCCCTAATCTTGCTCCTCAAGTGCCAGAAACCTCTAGTCTCCTGCTTCTAGGGACTAGGAAACCCCAGGTCTCAACCACAAGAGCACAGCCTCCGGGAAAGTCACTGAGATGGTCCACAAGAGAAGGGGCAGCCAGGAGAGCCCCCAGCTCCTCGTACTGGAAGGTGATCTGGCCCTCAGTTTACTTAGACCTTGACCTTCTGGCATCAACTAACTTACCTGCCGTGTATCCTACTGTCTGAAAAGTGTACCAGGTGACCTGGAAACCACCTTCTCATGGCTGCTAAGCCAGAAACCAGAGGCACAAGCTGCCTGCCAAGAGTCCAAAGGACTGGTGTGACCGTGAGGGACGAAAAGGAACATCGCAGTGGGTGGCCACCCCATGCTTGCCTTGGGGACTGATACTAGGAGTTCAGGACATCTGTAAGGGGTCTAAGGAACTGAGTGCTCCAGTATTGTGGGGTCTGGGCAGCTGATGCCCTGTGAGATGAACCAAGGCTATAGTAAGTTTTGTGGCTGACAGGGTGGCCTAGGTCCCTGGTGGGCCTTGAGATGTTAGGATACAGGCTGGGCACCGGGCAGCTGGTATGCACCAGGAATAGCCAAGGCACCTCATGTAAGAGGCAATTCTGTAGATGCGACATTGTAGGAAATAGGTGGCCAGGGGCCAATGCACTTTTCAGGAGATAACAGTGTCTCCTCTCTGAAGGTCCATTGGCAAGTAGGTGCTGGACAGCCAACGCAGCACATGCTAAATCAACTAAGGCACTAAGACCATCCTCTAGTCCTTTCTGGGGCTGACAGTAGAGCCTAAAATGTTTGCTAATCCCTGCTCTATATCATGACTTTCAGAGGCTGGACAAAAGGTCAACGCCCCTGCCAGGGATCTTAGGGCCCAGGGTGACTCCTGTGATATGTGGGAGGGAGCCAGGCAGGCAAAACATCAAGAACCAAGGCAACATGGTACCCACATTCTAGTGCTTTCTGAGACTGGCACTAGAAGCTAGGTTTCTGCCAAGATTTGACACTTGGCATGCCCCTGGGAATGACATGACCCCTATGTGGGGTGGGGATGATATCCCTGAGATTGTATCAGTCTTAGGGGGCAATGTGATCTCCCTAATGACCTGCCACTGAAGGGTGAGTGAAGACTCTTCACCAGGGCAGCCTGCTCCCTCAACTAGTCATTGCCAGAAAGGCGGCCGGCATGGGACAGGCAGAATCCCTTCATTCCCTGGTCAGGAGTTTTCCTGGTTGAAGGCCAGTTGTAAAATATGGCTGTATGAGGGATCCACACAAAATGTAGCCACATTGGGATGGAATTGTCTAACACAACTGATGTTGGTAAAGTCGATGAGTGGAGGACGGCAGAATGGCTCCTGCTCTGTTAATAGTTCCAAGGTGGAAGGAAAATGTGGACGTGTGTCCAGAAGTAGAATCCTTGGAAAAAAGCTGCCCCAAAGAGGAGCCCCTCTTCTCATGCAACAGGACAGGAGGTGAAGGAGAGAGTACAGAGACACACCAAACTGAAGAACTGGGAATTTAAAGTCATTAACTTAGAGAGGTCTGAGGTGATTGGATGTTACCTCTGTCTGCAGAGAAGGGTTGAAGGAGGAGGGCAGGGAAAGATGGAGGCAGGAGTGGGGAAAGAAGGGAAAGGAGTAGGGTAGTTGGTGCAGGAGGGCTTAGAGTACATGGCATTTGCCGCTTAGGGTAAAGACTGAAGTCCTATAAAGAGGGTTTAAAAACGTCAGATGCTAGCATTCAGACTGGGGTACTCTGGCTAAATGAAGCTGTATGGGCGATTCTCAGAAAATGTTGGGTAATGTGGTCTCCGGCTGAGGAGGTGTCCAGAAGGCCAAGGTGCCCCATGACCAGGGTTCAGGTTTGGCAAATCAGGGGCTGCTGAGCTCTGAATGTGTGTGCCCCTCAAAGTCATATGTTGAAATCCTACCCCGCAATGTGATATATAGGAGGTAGGGCCTTTGGGAGGTAATGAGATCATGAGGGTAGAGCTTTCATGAATGGGATTTGTGCCCTTATAAAAGAAGCACCAGAGAGCTTGCTGCACCTTCACCATGTGAGGTTGCATCAAGAAGGCATCTGAGGACCGAGTGTCGGCGCCTTTATCTTGGGCTTCTCAGCCTCCAGGACTGTGAGAAATAAATTTAGTGTTTTTTGTTGTTGTTTTCTGGGTTGGTTTTCTTGTGTATGTGTGGTTTTTTTTTCCTGAGATGGAGTCTTGCTCTGTCTCCCAGGCTGGAGTGCAGTGGTGCCATCTCAACTCACTACAACCTCCACCTCCCGGGTTCAAGTGATTCTCCTGCTTCAACCTCCTGAGTAGCTGGAATAACAGGTGTCTGCCACCATGCCCAGCTAATTTTTGTGTTTTTAGTAGAGACAGAGTTTCACCATGTTGGTCAGGCTGGTCTTGAACTCCCGACCTCATGATCCACCCACCTTGGCCTCCTAAAGTGCTGGGATTACAGGTGAGCCACCACGCCCAGCCAACAAATTTGTTTTCAAAAATAAATTTGGCAATAATATATTTAAATAAATTTCTCTTTATAAGCCATCCAGCCTGAAATTTGTGAGAGCAGCCCTAACAGACAAGGACAGAAGCCAGACCCTTTAAAGGGCGAGAGACTCGCTGTGCCATGAGAGCGAAATGGCTGACGGAGGTGGTGTCAGGGGTGCAGGCGGAGTCAGGACATCATGAAGTGGGAAGGAGACTTTGGAGGAAGCCAAGGCCCGGCACTGCAGTGAGGGTAAATAAGAACTCAGCAGCAGTTCAGTTTGGAATTGAGACTCATGAAAGGAGCGGGAGTTAGGCTCCAAAGAGAAGCCTAAGGTTGGAGATCTCGGACCTCTGGAAGGTATCGGTCAAGGCCCACCTTATGGCTTTGCTCATGGTAGCAGAGCGTAGTTGAAGAGGCATGGCAACAGGAAACCAGGATTCCAGAAAAGTCACTAACAAGGATATTGAAGTGACTACGGATGCCCGCCTGGCGGGATGAAGAGCCCACAGGACAGGTTCTAGCCTTTTTGGAAGGTGGGAGAAGTGTTCAGGGCATGCACGCGGAGGTAATAAATTGCACATGGTACACTTTGCAACAAGAGCTGTGAAATATGTTTTAGATTTATAGGATTGAGTGGAGCAATTTTCTGTTCTCCTGGAGATGGGAGGTGAAGAGGGAATGGAAAGGTGGGGGACATTTCAGTTACGTACGGTAATACAAGACGTGAACCAGAAAAGCCTTGGTGATCGAGAGTTCATCATCAAGAGAGGTGAGGGAGTTCCAGAGTCCTACTGCTTCGTGCTGACTATTCAAACCCACGTTCAAACCCTCACCTTGGAAGTATTTATAAGAGGAGTGCATTGGTTCTCATGGAAAATGGGCAGACAGGTCATGGATACATCTGTGGCTGCTGGGCAGAAATGATTGAATCAGAAGTCAAAGAGGAGGAAATAGAGGTTAGTTACATTATATAGATGCGCTGCTTTAATCTACTGCAAATCCTGGCACATCTACATGCATCTCTAAGTTTGGTGTAAAATGCCCTGTGATTTCAGGTTGCTGTGAATAAATCTTTCTCTGCGCCTGAGCTCTTCTGAAACTCCAGAGACCCCAAACATTATGCTTCAAACAACTACAAAATCCTCACAATTGATGACTACATTTACCCCTTCTCTTTCTTAAGCATAAAAATTGTTTAGTGCCACATCTGCTTTCCGTGTACGATCTGCTTAATCTGGATTCCCGCTGATTTTTTTCTGGGTTGTTTACTCGTTGATTTGGAAGCCTTGCAATCTCTAAGAATCTGTTAATGGTTGTGCAGGCCTGATCAAAGTTTGTTTATGATTTATTGTTCAATTTTATAAGGTTTGTTATCATTAAATCTCTCAGAGATGGTATGAGTTCTTTCTATGACTAAAAACTTTCTGCTCAAATAGACCACTGGATATTTCATATTCATGCATGTGAAGGAGTTAGCTACTCTTAAATCTGCATCTATAGCCATTAGAAAAGGCTCCCAAGGTACTCTTGGCTGGCAGCCCCCTACACTGTGACTATGTGGATCAAATCACAGAGTGGTCTGATACTAGCAAAGTGAAGAGCAAATCTTCTGTGACACTATGCTAATCCCAGGAATGATCTGCTTTAGGTGGTATTTAATAAAGTGATCCTTTTCTTTTATTATGGCTATTTTTCTCTAGTACCTGATAGTGAATCTTTTGTGTCTCAAATATTTAGCTTCAGCTATCCCAAGATAATAATTCACTGAGTTGTGGGACAGATACAGAAGTAACTGAAGCTGGTCTAATCATTCTTCAAACTGTGATCTGAAGTTGCTGTGCTCTTGATGCAGGAAATGTCATAATGTAATGATTCAGCTAATGACTGGGTACCTGCTATAAAGAGCCCTCAGGTCAGGCAGCATTTAAACATGCTAGAGCATTATTTAAGGGGACGGATCTGAGGATGAATCTAAGTAGATTGCATGATGATATATCTAAGCTCTGTCCAAACACACACGCATCCATCTCATTCTTATGACTCTACATGGCAGAAAATGGCCTACAGACACATCAAACACCATGGCTACATAAACAGCAGGTAGAGAGTGTGTACGAAGATATAGGTGCCTTTCAGTTGGGATGTGGTCAGGGAAAGAGACTCAGCATCAGTTTGTTAACAGAAGGAATTCCATAAAAGGAATTAGATAATAGAACTGGAGAGCTGAAAAGGCAAAGGTGACCACTGCAGCAACACCCTCCAGGCCAGAGGAATAAAGAGGACAAGAATGGGGTTATTAGAAGCTCAGGGAAAGGCGCTGGTGTCTCAGCAGCTCTGAAGAGGGTCAGATGCAACTGAAGCTGCTGGTGGTGTCTGGGTGACTTGAACTCGGGTCCCTGCATGCCAGACTCAGGCGTCGAAGTAACAGGCACTGACTGGCTAGACCAGTAGCTCTAAGAGAACATGATGAGGCTAGTTCTGGAAGTATGAAAAGAACTGGAACCAACTGCCCCCAGCTGGGGCAAACAGTTGCTTGTGTGAGAAGCAACTGTTTATTATAGGAACCAAACTCAAAACAAAAGAATAAGCCCCTCCTGATGGCATGAACCTCCTTCCAGTCTCCTTCTAGTGCCCCCTATTGACAGAACTTAAGAAGGAGCTGGCTGGCAAAGGAGGGCTGAATCTGGCAGGGTGCCAGCCCAGTATGTCACAATAGGATATAAAAAGAGGTCAGGAGGTGAGGGGCAAGGGCTGAATAACCCAGACAAGATGCACATGCAGCTCACACTCCCATCTACATGCAGGGAGGGAAGTAAAGCAGTAAACTAGGTTCTGTGTGTCACCCTTACTTAAATTTGAAACAACCCTAGGGGCTTCCTTCAATCAAAGACTCAAATTTGTTTTGCCCATCCAGTGTTTCCAAATCAGATCTTTTTTTGATTGTCCTTTCAGTCATATGCCAAAAGCCTCTCATCAAATTGATGTTAGGAACTTTGTGAGCCCTAAATCAACATAGTAAAGGAATCATTTCTCTGTAGAAGGCAAGAAATTTTCAGACCGAGTTCATGCTAATATTCTACACCAAGCCCCGCCCTGCTTTTTCAAAGAAGTAGTGACACGTGGAAATGACAACCGGCAAGACCCGGGTCTGACAAGGAGGCTGAATTACCCCGTTAGAATTATCTTTCCTGCCACCTCACAGCACTCTACCACTTACCTAAAAGAAGACAAAATAATAGACTCTTTTGCTTCCAGTACCTACAATGTGCATTTCCAGGTTTGTTTTGGAGTACGGCTGTGAAATCCTTCAGCGCTGACATAATTCTCTTCCCTTCAATTGTGAAGTATTCTTTGAACAATGTAATTGTTCCCCACTGCAATTCTTACAGCAGTGTGTCAGCATGCCAATCACTTCTTCTTCCAGTTCTGATTCTTCCAGTTCCCTGCTGTGTTAACACGCAGAATGAGTCCTTCCAGCTGTTGAAAGATGTCAGCATATTTATATGAACTATTTTATGCTTCCCAAGGAAATGTTCTGAAAGAAAAGAGATTTTGGCCAGTATGTTTGTGATTCTGCAAAAATGTGACTTGGCTTGCATTTATATTTTCTTTGGGGTCAGTAATAGTATTCAGTATTTCAAATGGCACATGAGACGACACAGTGTCACTTTATCTTACGCAAGCTTTGATCATCTCCATTCTATTCAATTAGACTGTACATGTCATTCAGGTATCTCTTCTGGAAATGAGAAAATTTGTTCTGTGGTCGGTTCTCCCAGGAAAACATTGAAAGTATTATTTATTGCAATGTTTCTGGACAGCACAAATTCATAGAACTTTTTCTGACCTTTCAAATTTATCTTTGTCTTATGTTTGCAGAACACTTCTTGAAGATTTCTGAAGGTACCCATAATCTGAGTATAACACATTTTACTTTTCTTGATACAGTCTCACTCTGTCACACACAGCCCAGAGTGCAGTAGCACCATCTCGGCTCACTGCAACCTCCGACTCCTGGATTCAAGTGATTCTCCTGCCTCAGCCTCCCGAGTAGCTGGGATTACAGGCATGCGCCATGATGCCCAGCTAATTTTTGTATTTTCAGTTGAGACGAGGTTTTGCCATATTGGCCAGGCTGGTCTCGAACTCCTGACGATCCACCCACCTCAGCTTCCCAAAGTTCTGGGATTACAGTTGTGAGCCATTGTGCTTGGCCTCTTCAAGATTCTTGATAGGAATTGTCAAACCTCCTGTTACAAGTTGAATTGTATCTCCAACAAGATATATGGAACCTAACCCCTGGTACTTGTGAATGTGACTTTATTTGAAAATAAAGTATTTGCAGGTATCATTAAGATGTGTGTTAAGATGAGATCATACTGGCATAGGGCAGGCCTTTAATCCAATGTGATTGATGTCCTTACGAAAGGAAGAGAGAGAGAGAGAATGGAAAGGCAGCCATGTGAAGATGGAGGCAGAGATTGGCCTGGCCACAAACCAAGGAATACCTGGGGCTACCAGAAGCTGGAAGAGGCAGGGAAAGACCCTTCTGCCCCTAGAGGCTTCAAAGAAAGCATATCTTTGCCAATGCTTTGATTTTTGGACTTTTGGCCTCCAGAACTGTGAAAAAATAAATTTATGCTGTTTTAAGTCAGCCAGTTTATGGTACTTTGCTACCATAGCCTTAGAAAACTAATACACCTCCCAAATCTACCAACGAGAATTTTAGCAGAATAGATTTTTTTCATGGTTTCAACATCCCTGTCTCTGCTTTCTTCTAGGTTAGTGCCTTCAGCACTAGCAAGCTGTTCCCTTCTTTTGCACTGGCTGAACGTAGAAACAAAGAAGTCTCCTATAAACTCCTTCAAGGACACTCCTGGTGTGGCCCCTTTGCACGCACTGTCTGATAATTGTGGGGCATCCTGGGAACAGCTGCAGCATCAATGGTATTATACTGGGGACACTGTACATGCCCAGTGAACACTGGCCACTGCTGTGACTAAAGAGAAAAGCCCACAAGCAAATTTCAGAACTCCCAGCATCTTCACCCAATTCAATAACCTTGTTTCTTAGTCCCCCTGGATTCACAATCTTGTATTTCAATTCTCTACCAGCATGTTATTCTATAATAAGCAGATTCCCAGGCTTGCCATAGGATGTCTCTCTCTGATGTAGGTGCAGACATTTCTTTAGTTCCCAAAGAGCACAATCCCATGCTTGCTCCCTCCTGTGTGTGTCCCTAATGACTCCTAATTATGATGATTCTGGATCTGCACTCTCTTAGTGTCCTAGGGGTCTCTAACCAGATAATTCCTTATTCTTGTCCCTCTATCAGCAGTTCCATTTCAGAATGTCACAATGTTAAACATACCTGTGATTTCAAAGTTAAGTTATACCAAGCGTGGTCATAAAATTTCATGTCCAAACCAGGGCACTGTTTCATACTAAAAGGAGATGTTTAAATAGTTAAAATTCTGTAATTTGTTGAAATACATTAACCAACATTGATTTTTACTATCTTTTTACTGAAAGGCGGGCTTCTTTTAAGCTTTTAAAAATGAGAGCTTTTCTATAAAATAAAGTCTATCTATATTAAAGCAGAATAAAAGCTTTATGTTGACATTTAAACATTTAAAAACAGCAAGGAGAATAATTATCTTTGGTACATATTCACATCTGTTAATCAGCTTAGCCATTATCTGTCATGAGTATTTTTCTGAACAATTCATTTATTTCAATATGATATTATGCAATCCAGAGTTGTGTATTATGATTCATAAACTTGGAACAAATAGGTCAATGACTCTTCTGGTGGTCATAATGGGAAGGCGAGAACACAGCCGCTAAATGTATGATATTCTAAATTTTATATTCAAAATAAAATATATAACTACTGAGCCATTTTCAAGTGTACTTTATTTTTATCTCTTTTGAGTACCTTCCTTCGACAAATATTTTTCTGAGACAAAATTGGTTAAATAAACTGTCTGGTGCCTTTTAATGTTTCATTAAATTTAAATACTTCAAAACTGTACACTTTCTCAATTTCAGTCCTATAAAATATAGAATATGAATATGTCCAGTTAAAAATAGGAGTTTTATCAAATGATTCTTTAAACAAGTCAACACATTCCCAAGCACACTTATGTAACTTAAAAATTAAATCTTGACAAAGAAATAAAAGACATGTACATTAGAATGGAATAATAAAACCATCCCTATTTGTAGATGACATGGTTGTCTATACAGACAATCCAAGAAATCTAAAAAAAAAAAAAAAAGGAAATTTCTAGAATAAGTGAGTTCAGCAAGGTACAAGGTGAATACACAAAGATCGTCACATTTTTATTTATCAACAAGCATGTGGACATCGAAACTAAAAACACAATACTATTCATAATTGCTTCAAACTAAAAGAAGCATTTAGGTATAAATCTAAGAAAACATTCTGTACATTGAAAATTGCAAAACGCTGATGACAGAAGTCAAAGTGGACCTAAGTAAACGGAGAGGCATATTGTGTTAGTGGACTGGAAGAGTTAACATAATAAAAGTGTTCATTCTCTCCACATTGACCTATGGGTTAAGGCAATTCCCATCAAATTCCCAGTAAGGTTTTTTGTAGTCCTCCACATGCTTATCTTTTAATTTATATGGAAAGTTGAAGGACCTAGAATATCTAAAACATTTGAGAAGAACAAAGTGAGAGGAATCGCTCTACATGTTGTTAAGGCTGACTCTATAGCTACAGTAGTCAAGACAGTACAGTATTGGCAGAGAGCTAGACACCGACGAATGAAATAGCTTAGAGAACCCAGAAAGAGACTCACACAAATATGCCCAGCTGATTTTTGACAAAGGTGCAAAAGCAGTTCAATGGAGGAAAGACGGTCTTTTCAGCAAATGATGTTAGAACAACGGACATCCATGGGCAAATAAGTACTTCAACCTAAACTTCACATCTTACACAAAAATTAACTCCATATTCATCATGGGCTTAAACGTAAGACATAAAACCATAATACTTTTAGATAAAAAAAATACATTAAAAAATATTTAGGACCTATGGGTAGTTGAAGAATTACATATCTGCTACCTAAAGCAGCAGTCCTCAACCTTTTTTGGCACCAGGGATTGGCTTTGTGGAAGACAAATTTTCCCTGGACAGGTGATGAGAGGGTGGTGGGCATTAGATTATCACAAAGAGCTTGCAGCCTACATCCCTCGCATGTGTGGTTCACAATAGGATTTTTGCTCCTATGAGAATCTAATGCCCCTGCTGATCTGACAGGAGGCAAACCCCAGGCCCTAATTTAGTGTTCACCTCCTGTTGTGTGGCCAGGTTCCTACCCAGGCCCTGGGGAATGGGGACACCTGACTCAAAGCACAATCCATAAAAAGGAAAAATAAACTGTAGCTCAATAAAATTTAAAACTTTTGCACTTCCAAAGACCCTCTTAAAGTCGTGGAAAAACCAGCTACAGACTGGAAGAAACTGTTTGCAGACCACATATCCAACAAAGTTTTCATATCTAGAATATATAAATAACTCAGCATTCAACAGTACAAGACAAAATGTCCAATTAGAAAATGGGCTACTTCCATGAACAAACACTTCACTGAAGAGGATATACAGATGGTAAATAAGCACATGAAAAGATAGTCAACATCATTAGCCATTAAATCTCTGTAAATTAAAACCACAAGGAGATATCATTATACACCCATGAGAATGGCTAAAATAAAAAATAGTGACAACACCAAATGCTGGCAAGAATGAAGAGAAACTGGATATTTATATATTGCTGGCAGAAATCTAAAATGGTACAACCACTTCAGAAATTAGATTGGCAATTCTTTTTAAATCTAAACATGTTGGTACCATACGACTGAGCAATCCCAAACTCTTGGGAATTTATCCCAGAGGAATGAAAATGAAGTTAACACAAAAATATGTTCACGAATGTTCATAACAGTTTTATTCATATTTTCCAAACACTGGAACTAACCCAGATGCCCTTCGAGGGCTAAAAAGTTAAACACACTGTAGCACATTCAGTGCTACTGCTCAGTAATAAAAAGGAACAAACTATTGATATATATAAGAGTGTCAATCAATTTCAAGGAAATTATATTGAGGGAAAAAGACCAATTTCAAAAGGTTATACACTGTATAATGGTCACATAACATTCTATAATATTTTTGAAATAACAAAATTATAGTGTTGCCAGAGGTTGGGAATGAGGGTGAAGGAGCTGGTGTGCCTATAAAGGCGTAACACAAGGGAGTCTCATGGTGATGGAATAGTTCTGTATCTCGATTATGGTGGTGGCTACATGAAACTACACACATGGTAAAATTGCATGAGTTATACACACACACAAATGGGCACATGTAAAGCTGGAGAAATCCACGTAAGCTCTGTGGCTTATACTGATGTCAATTTCCTGGGTTTCATACTGTGCTATCATTAGATAAGATGTTACCATTGAGGGAAGATGGGTGAAAGGGTGCACAACACATCAACGTGTTTTTTGCAGCTTCCTGTGAATCTATAAGTATTTCAACATAAAAAGTTTTAAAAATTAAATTTTATACACCATTTGAGTTCTCATTCCTGCCAGCAATGTATGAATGATTCCATTTCTCCACACCCTTACCAGCACCTGCTGTTGTCACTGCTTTTTATTATAGCCATTCTGATAGGTTTTGTTCTTTTCTTGCTTTTGTAGGGATACATTTTAATGGTTTCCTGTTTGCATGCTTTATTTTGAATCATTGTTGTTCTGCTAAAAGCGGAAGTATTTTGGCACTTTACTGAATACTTTGATTAAAATTTCCCACCTTATTTTTAAGATAATCAAAATCTAGAAAGCTTGACTTTAAAAATTCAATACTACTTTAGAAAACTGAGGTTGATCTATAAAGTAATTCTTCAAAGGCTTAAACATTGTTAAAGCCAATTGACAAGGCAGCAAAAAGAAAGGTGTACTGTCATACTGAAATATTTTATTGTTTCCAACATAAGTTCATAACAGAGTTTAATTCAGTTAACTCTGGTTGAGTGACTACAAATTGAAAATTCTCAAAATCACACTGTCTATGCCCATTGGTAAAACATCCTATCTTATTTGAATCCCTTGGATATGATTATGGTGAAGCCTGATGGAGGAACACCAAAGCTTACTGCAAAGTCCCTCAAATCAATTGCTGTTTCTGGAATCCATAGCGATGCCAAAAGCCACTGGAGTGACCTCAGAATCAGTCATCAGAGAAACAGATGTAGCTTTACCAGATAAATTGTCCCAAGGAGCCAGCTTTCAATAAATGTCAGTGCATTCAACTAAAAATCCATGTTGATTTCATGAAAGCTCTGCATTTATGTGTGTTTACAATGTAAATGGGTTCTGCTTACAATGATTAAAGAGAACAGAAATGACCTAGTGTCTGTCATCACCTCCATGTGCTGGTGATAAAATGGGTTTAGGACAACACTACCTGCCTGGTTAACTGAATATGGCAGCGTTGGTCACTTTCCCCAGTCTCCTTTGTGAGGTTGATGAGGGTTCATTATTTATTCATGAGGCTGATGCAGAGTGCATCTTTTCAGCTAAAAAGATTAAACTTGCTACAGCAACTGCTTCAGCTCAGGTAGCAAACATATGTAAAAGGAATTCTTATTACCCCTCCTCCCTTGAACCTGACGGGTTTGATGTTCAGTGTCACCTGCCTTCACACATATGACTGTGAAGCAGTTAAGGGTTATTCTGGGTAAAGATTTGCAGGAGTTTAAAGTATTTGCCAAAGGAGGACAGCTTTGTGAAGCTGATCCCTAGTAACTGAAGATGTCAGAAACCTTGATACTAGTAAGTTGGAGGAACTCTGCCTATTATTATTTCGAAGATCAACATGATAGGGATCAACCAGTAATCCTGAAACCTCAGACAAAATCACATTCTAAAAACATCAAACTGCCTGAGAATGGAACCAGTTGTGAGATTGTTGGAGGATGCATTTTCTTCTACAAAAAGCCAAGTAAAATCCCCAGGTGTGCTGGAATGATGCTGTGGTGCTGATACCTGCTGTGATGCTGGGGAAGTCCCTGCTATGAAAAATCAAAATGAAAAAGAGCAAGCCACTTAAGACACAGTGAAGAACATGTAATTTATACAAACACCCACACTTAATTCTTAAACACTGCAAGCATGAAGAATTGGCTCATGTAATATTGAAGCCAAGGTCATGGAATACCTTTGGTTAGAATAATTTGTACTGTGCCAACAAGATCATAATTCAGTACCATAATTAGTATCTCTTCAAGAATAAGCATTTGTCTGACCATCTCCCTTTAGTCCAGGGTTAGGTAGTGCTTGGTATTACCAGTTAGTAGACCTGTTGGAGACAAGTCATGGCTCTCTGAATCAGAAGCAGGCTCTAATTTTTTTTTTTTTTAAGATGGAATCTCGCTCTGTCGCCCAGGCTGGAGTTCAGTATCACAATCTTGGGGTTCACTATAACCTTCACCTCCCAGGTTCAAGCAATTCTCGTGCCTCAGCCTCATGGGTAGCTAGGATTACAGGTGCTCACTACCACACCCAGATAATTTTTGTATTTTTAGTATAGACGGGGTTTCACCACTTTGGCCAGGCTGGTCTCAAACTCCTAACCTCAGGTGATCCACCCACCTTGACCTTCCAAAGTGCTGGGATTACAGGCATGAGCCACCACTCCTGGCCTAAGCTCTAATTTCTGTTTTAACCTGCTCATTCATCACCTCCCTTCCTAGATGAAGTTGTTTTTTATGACTCCAATGTGTGCTAATGAAGAATCTGGTATTTTCCAAGGAGTAGCAGATTAGCAAGGGTTTAATTCAATGTTAATCTTTCTATATCTGGAAGAAATCTGCATGGATTTAAGAGCGACAAAGTTATCTCTATTTTTCCATCAGTCTAGAGTTATTAGGGAATACACTATTTATAAAGAAAGGAAAGCATGTATTTTCCAGAGTTCCCTTCTACAACCCTCCATGAATCAGGCACTCCCATTTACTTCCACCTGGACGCTCACCTTGCTGGGCCCAGGTCCCTTGGTTGTTTCCTGTTTCTAGGTCTCAGGCCATTTCTGGGTTCCAGATTCCCATCCAGAAATACTTTCTTCCATGCAAGTCAGTGCCTTGAAAGGCCTTTATTTTCTGGTAAGTAGCTCCTTTCCTGTAGTTATGCCCTAGAGTCTAGGATACTCTCTTTCTTTTCCCTAACATGACATCTTGTGCGTTAGGTGGATCTCTAAGAGTTACCCTAGCTTAATATGTCTCCCGAAAACTTTGGGTGCCAGTAGAACTAGTTTCTATCCTGGAATACGTCTTTCCTAAAGTAGTAAAAGGGAGTGACTCAACCTCATAAATCCCTTATTTGCAAAATCACACTAAGCCAGCACAAACCTCTTTTGTTTATATGTCCACATGTTAAAGCATTGCGTAAGTGTGTTTTGGTTTCTAGAGACGTTGTTGTGGCTGGAAGGCCGCCCCTGATCCATTCTGCCCATGTTGACATTTAACCAAACATGGGTGTGTTCTGTACTCCAACAATAGATTTGAGCATCACCTTTTCCTATCCTCTCTCTAATCCATCTGTAAGAGTCTAAGCAGCTCAAGCCTGTGTGTGTGTGTGTGTGTGTGTGTGTGTGTGTGTGTGTGTGTGTGTGAATCCTAATCTCTATCTTGTCTCTATTCACTATTCCCTACCTCTCTCACACCCAATATCCCCCAGTAGAAAGATTCCCAGAGATTCTTATGAGCCAGGTTCTGTTTTTAGCAGCCCATTTTTAAATGAAAGAGCTCCTAGATGTCTCTATTAGTTGGGAAGGGGAGGAAGCCTGACTGATTAGGAGGCCTCATGTAGCCAGCCAGTTTACGTTGAGGAAGTGGGGAAGAAGGGACCCTTCCAAAAGTCGGCATGGGGAAAAGGACATCTTCCATGAACCTTTTGTGAGGATTAGTTCTTGGTCCTCCATAACACATTCATTACTTCTAACAGTGTTGCAGGCTCTTGCTGGCTGTTTTCTATCCATTTAGGGAAAAAATGCTTCAGTAGTGAAAGCCACTGAACAGCATAAAGTTATGATGGTGAACATATTGAGAAGGAAAGATAGCCTTCAACTGATCAAATGCTACTGTAATTGAACAGGGTATTTTGGCAAAAATGCTCCATCCCCATTGATGGGAGGAGTGTTCCTGGCCAGTAGAACTGGCCGCAAGTAAGGTTTTAGCTTTGGGGAAAATATTAGTAAACTACCCTCTGAAATGAGTATTCTTACTCATTTTTGTAAAAAGTCTCCTGAGGATGAATTATAATGTGGGATCTGCTATAAGATAATCCAGTAAGGAATTTAGAAGAAGAAGAAAGATAGGATACAGATCAATAATTGATGAAACCTAATGACTGGCACATGGGATTTCACATTGTTCTTTCTACTTTTGTGTACAATTAAGAGTTTTCATAATAAAAATGTTTGACATCTCCCCAGGAGCTATCCACCTGGGATATGTTTTCTGAATGTGTTCCTGATAATAGAGCACTGCCAAAATCCCAGGGCTCAGTCTCAGTCAAAGGAACTGATTTGACATGTAGCTTTTGAAGGGCACACTATATTCTTGCTGACTATTTCCTGTTTGCTCCAAAGGAGTGTACTAATGACAGAAATTTGGGGAATATTAAAACTGCTGCATATGACTTGGGTAAATAGTACTCCTTCTTGTATATGCATAGAATGTTTCTGGAAGCATTCACTGTATGCTTCTAAACAGGGAAGCCAGGTTTCTGAGGAAAGGGGTTGAGAAACTCCATTTAAAAATATTAAATTAAATTAAATGATTAAACAAGCAAAACTATACTTTCACTGGAGTGTTAGATTTGTTACTATCTCTGATACTGTCCCAAGTGAAAGTGATCTGCCCAGTCCTCCTAAAACCAAGTCAATTAAAGAGTACGTGCCTAGCTCCATTGTTTAGCAGTTGAGTAATGCCTGCTTGACAGACTCAACTTGATGAATCAGTACATTAGGGCAGAGTTAAGGCAGCTTCAGTTAAGCTGTTTAACCCCAGCCTTGGAAGCACTATAGAGACAATAGCCTTAGCTCACACTCTTAAAATGCTGCAGGAATATGTCCATAGCACATGGGAAAACGCAAACTTCTCAAAGCTCATCTCTACCTTCATCTCTCCAATGAACTTCTTAGAAAAATTACTTAGGAATGACATAGAAAATACACAAGCTGTCCCAACTGAGTGGGAACAAAGGCATGCCTGCAGGGAGTCAGGAAAGGACCCCCTGACACAGATGATGGCACCGCTAAAATCTGCATTTGTTGGTGGATTTGCCACAAAGCCATTCTTATACCTGAGAACATGAGCCTGCCTGTGTTACAAAGCTCCTGATCTTTTCAATATAGGGAGAACAATGTTCCTCTGAAAGAGCAAGCTGGCACAGTTCCTGTTAGCTGCTGCCCCAACCTCCTTGTTTCGGAAGAAAACAGATGAACTGGAAGGCAGGAAAATCTGCTTATGATTTTTGGCCTCAAGACACACATCTTGAAGTTCATCATCCCAAATTCAGGAGAATTTGAAAGCCTGGTAAATGGATGGAGTCCTTACAACTGCTTCTGATGTCGGAGCGTCTATATGCTAATTGAGTGTATGTGTTAAACGAGTCCATGATGTTCTTCTACAGACAGAAGAACAGCGGGGCACATTTACCTATTGAGAGGAGGGAGCTGGAATCTGTGACCAGTTACGAATGGACTTAGAAAACAGAACCAAAGCAAATGTAACACCAATTTTTGACAATGTTTGTGACGTGTGCATATGTCTCTGCTGAAGCATTACTAGTTTGTTGAGTTAAGGCAGAGAAGAATTAACAACTTTGAGCTGAAATATCACCTGCCGTTCATCCAGCTCTGTGTTCCAAAGACAGGAGCCATACGTATCCTGTATTAATTCTTTCTGTTCGGTCAGTCTTCTCAGCTTGTTGTGGACTACCTCTTGAGCACATGAGGATTCTTAGATGTATAATGAGATATGCCAAACCACAGCATTCTTGGGTGCAGAGAACCAGCAAAAATGGAAAGTTTCACATCAACACACACTTGGTGAAGAAGGCAACAGGGCAATATATACCCAAATTATAAGCAACTCCACTGCTGAGAATTTACCTTAAAGATGTACACATTCCAAAATGATGTATGTAAGAGGTAATTCATCATAGCATCGTTTATAAAGGCAAAAGATTTAAACCAATGTCTTCTGTAGAGGACAGATTAAATAATGGTACCACTACACAATGACATACTATACCATCATGAAAGAATGAGGCATCCCTTCAAGTACTTTAAAATCTTGAAGATAAATCAAGAAAAAATGGTTAGAGCAGTAGCTAAAAGCAGACTTTCATTTGTAAAAAGGAAGAAGGTGGACAAGAATATGTTTTGTATTTGTGTAGCTCTTTCCTGAGATTTTGTACCTATACAAAAGAAACCGTCACTACTAACACCCTCCGGGGTGAGAAACTGAATGTCAGGAAGACTTTTCACGGTATAGTTTCCATTTTTCAATCGTGAAAAATCCATTCAAAATTTTGACTGTTTAATCATGAATTATCTATTCCAAAAGAAATATTTTAAGTCAGAATTTGAAATGACTGTAAGACAGTACCTAATGCATAGTCAGCACATTTCTTATGAATGATGATTTCTTGGATGTACAATTAAATATGAACTTGGAATTTCTGCTTTTAGCCTACGGCTATAAGAGATTTTTTTTTCCTGCTCAAAAGTTAACAAAGGAATTATAGAACTTTCTTTTAGTTAACCAGAGTCCCCGATCCTCTACCCCCTGACTTTTACGACGATTCTGAAGACCACTGAGGAGTAAACGCTGGGCATGAGAGAAGCACTGTGTCCTTGAACTCCTTGAGATTAAGCAGAAGTGCCAGAAGCACCAAGCAACTGCCTGGAGATATTTTGCTTACATTTATTTCTGCCCACCCAGCTCCAGACTTTGTATTTAGTCCTCTTTCCTCTGGCTCTTTCTGGTTTCTACTGAATCTAAAACTACAATAAAGAAACTAGGTATTTTTGAGGCAATTCAGTTATTTGGTGATATTTATTAAAAAGAAATAATAAATCGAAGTAAATCTATTTCTAAGTGACTTTCACGATTCTCTGATTAAATGAAAACAATATATAAACAAAGCCCCTTGAATCTGGGACCAATACAGATAGTCCTTGGCTTCACAATAGGGCACCTCTCCTTGAGAAATGAATACAATGTATCTTGAGGGTGAAGGGAAATGAAAAGAGCTGAACTTGCTCTAAGACAGTGATGCCTACATTCCGCAATGTGCATTGGTCTTATTCTTATCTTCCCGTTCTGACCACCTCACAGGATTGGTTGAGAGGCTCAGAGTGTAGTGTATGTGGATGTACTTCGCAAACTCAAAAGTATAGTTCATGTACAAATACTGGCCCTTAAAGTGCTGAATCTACCCAGAATTTTGCCCAGAAATTTGCCCAGAACTATAAGATCAAATGAGTGCAGATATGCTGAAAATACTGTAAAAGAGTTGATGATTAACAACGATGATATTTCTAAGCAAAATGCTGGATATTTCTTGGAGAACTCCTAGGACACTAGTTTTAAACCTTACTCTTGGGACTTGCAGTTTTATTATTGAGCCTTCAGAATGCCTTTGCTTCAGAGTGGCTGAAGCGGCTTAATGGTTTCCATATCCAGGCATTTATGTGGACCTCCAGGTCCTGGTGCAAGTGTCAGCTTTCATTTCCCATGCTCAGAAAGGAAGGACTTATCACCACAGGTGGGTCTTAAGTTTTTACTGAGGGGTGGACATGAAGAACCTTAACACTGGTCACTGAGCCGAGTCTAACTTGTAATGAGATTGTTTCAGGAGTCAACCTTCTGGCTAAAGAGGACCAAGCCATCTAGAGGTATTTAGGCATCAATCGGCTATTCCGCCATCCAGTTTTGGCAGCCAATAAAGCTGATCACATGTGTGACCCACCTTCCCCTGCACAGGAATGCAGTGTGCAGCTCTGAGGGTTGGACGGTGATTGACAACAAGATTTCCAGTACAGATAGAATCTTTGAGGTATAAGAGGGGAGGATAAAAAAGCCCAAGGCTGAATTAGGCTATCAGAGGTATATGCTGGTGTATAATTAGCTTGGCTTCTAAAAAGTTATTTTAGTGGAAGTACACATACAATAGAATGGCCCAGTGACTTGATCAAATGTAACCCTGGGAGTGAATCGGCTTTTAGTGGAATAAAGATTTCCAGGGTCAGCTTTTTTGAACCTACTGTGAATTAGTTTTCTCTTCTATCCAAGAACATGCAGACATGGTCAGGGTGAATGCTGTGGTTGAAGTGGAAGAAGTCTTTGCGCTGCCCCAAAAACTCGTGAACAGTTTCCTTATGTGATTAGCTCTGGCCTTAGACACTTAACTAAGTTGTTAACTCTGCGCTGGTCACTTACTGCACGTGGATTGGAAGACTCAGATGGGAGCACGCCCGTGCAAGCACTGTTACGCTGTATAACGCTGCATATTTGTAAATGTTTCACAGAGTGTTGTTAGGAATAAATGAGATTGTCTGTAGGAGCCAGTCTCTTTTGGTGTTCCATTCACAGAGCAGTTAGGGCCCAGAGGAGAAGACTGATTCCAAAAATAATGGGGCTCTGCTTTGCACCTGGTGGTCTAGTCTCCTGTCTGCGTCAGCCCCATCTGCAGTTTCCACTTCGGCACATTAGGCTCCCAGTGTCTTCTCTTCAGCCAGCAATGTTGGCTTTTCTCCATCCTCCAAGCCCACTACTGAGACTCTAAACCCAAGCGTGTGAACTCTGGCTGAAGGTCATGATCATCCCTGGGAGAGAACCTACAGCCATCCCCAGCACATCATGCCTGATACTACCAAGGCAACCCTCTCCTTTGTCTTTCCTGTTTCAATTTTCCAGATGGCGAAGCGGAGGCCAAAGAGGGACAGGAAAAAGATCAAGTTCAGAAGCAAAGAGCCAGATAACTGCTTCATTGGTACTTTGGTACAAAGTTCTAATTGATTAACTGGTAGAAGCAGCTGCAAATATTAAGACGTGAGCAAATGTTTTGTGGGCCTTGACATACCCTAGGACACTGAAACCGCAATGGATTAGCATGGAGAGCTGGCCGTGGACAGACCAAAGCCTGACATCATGTCTGAGATGTAGACTAAGTTATTTTTAAACCCTATATTTTCAAACAATATAGATCAATAGGAAGTTGCAAAGATACTACAGAATATCATGTACCTGTACCCGGATTTCCACCAACAGTTACATCTTACATGACTGTAACACAATATAAAAACCAGGAAACATATTGGTATAATGTGGGTATAGCTTTATGCCATTTTACTACAAGTGTAGATTTATGAGAACCTCAGTCAAGACACAAAACTATTCCATCATCACAAAGATCTCCTTCATGCCACCCCATCATAGTCACACCCCATCATCATTACCACATCCCTAACCCCTGGAAACCACTAATTTGTTCTCCATCCCTATAATTTTGTCATTTTGAAAATGCTTTAGAAATGGAATCATACAGTATGTGACCTTTTGAAGTTTGCTCTTTACATATTGCTGAATTCTATTTGCTGATCATTTCCTGAGAGTTTTTGCATCTATATTCATGAGGGATTCTAGTCTTTCACTTTCCTTTCTTGTACTGTCATTGTCTGGTTTTAGTATCAAGGTAATATTAGCTTCTTAAATTACTGCGGAAGTGTTCCCTCCTCTTCTATTTTCTGGAAGTGATTGTGTAGAATTGCCATTAATTCTTCCTTAAACATTTGGTAGAATTTGCCAGTAAAATCATCTGGGACTGGAGAGTTGTTTTTTTTTTTTTTTTAAGCAGTTTTTAACTTATAAATTCAATTTCCTTTATAGTTCTAAGGCTCTTCAAATTGTCTGTTTTATATAAGGTAGATTATAACAGTGTGTTTTGTAAGGAATTGGTCCATTTCGCCTAAGTTGTCAAATTTATGTGTGTAGAGTTGTTCATAGTATTCTCATGTTATCCTTTTGATGTCTGCAGGGTCTGCAGTGATGTCTAATGTTTCATTCTTGATACTGGTAATTTGTCTTCTCTCTTTCTTTTTTGTTAGTCTTGCTAGAAGTTTGCCAAATTTATTAATCTTTTCTTTAAAAAGTTTAGGGTTTTTTTGTTTTCTCTACTGTTTTTCCATTTCCAATTTTATTGATTTCTGCTCTTCTCTTTTTATGTCTTTCCTTCTGCTTGTTTTGTGTTTACTTTGTTCTTTGTCTAAGTTCTTGAGGCAGGAGTTTAGGTTACTAATTTGAAACTTTTCCTCTTTTCTATTATAAACTTTAAGTGCTATACATTTCTCTTTCAGTGCTGCTTTAGTGTACATTTCTTTTTTACTTGCCTTGAGACTTCCTCTTTGATTTTTTAGCAGTGTATTATTTGAACATTTCAGCTTCTCTTCCTTTTTATGTCCAGTTGAATTCCATTTTTGTTAGAGAATGTAATTTGCATAATTTCAATTATTTCAAATTTGTTGAGGTTATTTTTGTGGCCTGGGATATGGTCTATCTTGATATCTGTTCCATGGGCTCCTTAGAATATGTTCTGCTCTTGTTGGATATGGTGCTCTATCTTCTTTTCTCCTCCTTTCAGAAACTTCTTGTGTTTGTTTTATATGTAATTTCCAGGTTATTTAGTTGTACTTAGTAAGAGGAACAGGGAAAAGTGTGTCTACTCCATCTTGTCTAGAAGTGATGTGGCTAAGTGGATTTTAGCTGCTCTTGCAATTACAGTTTGTGTGGCTTGAAATTTTTTTGCTCTCTCTCCTTTTCTGTTGCTTATTCTGTTTCTTGGAATAAAAGTTAAACATATCTTTAAATAATCTTGACCTCTTTACCTCTTATATTAATAGTAGATTTAACCTTTAGTGGATCAGGTATGGGTGTGTGGAATAAAGATGGAGCTACTAGAAAGCTATCAGTTAAAACAGCAGAAGACAGCAAGTAGACCAAATAGATACGCTAAATAGACACAGCATTGGCTCCTGAGAGTTACCTCCCCAATGAGCTATGTCAGTCTTTTTGCTCATTGCCTCATCATTCTTATAGATCCTATACCCCACTGCCTTATGAAATAATAAAGATTACTAAATTGGAGTCAAGAGACCTAAGTTACAGTTGACATTGTGACCTTGAGCAACTGGCTTGACCTTCCTCAGCTGTGTTTTATTCATCCTTAAAATGTGCTTGTTGGGGGATTAGTTCCTAAGGTTTCTTCCAGCTCGTATGGTTTGTAATTACTCTTCACAGACAGCTTCCCCACCACCACTGCACACGTACATGCACGCATCTACAGGCAACTGCTCACCAACTACTTTGTCCTACAGAATTCTTTAAAGAGGATTTGGCAACATGCTTCTACAAGACATTTAAAGCCTCACTCATCAGTTTTTGAAAATCTTCCTCATTTAAATTGTCACAGCTCAAGAGCCCTGGGATTTAAAACTTGGAAAGGTTAAGGCTTGTCAGCAGAATTTCTGTGTTAATTTGTAAAAAGCTGAGGGATATTAAAACTTTCCACTCTGTAGAGGTAGTAGAGAGACTGTAGACAAGGAAACCCAGAGGGGTAGTAGAGGGAAATTCACGGATAAATGCGTAAACTCTCAGGCCCTGGTTTTTCCCCTATCTTGTCAGTATCTCCAGTCCTACTGGAATAAAAGGGGCATGAACTTGAGGGAGAGGAAAAATGGTAGCCAGTAGAGACAAGCTTGGAAGGAACAGGCACGAGAACAGGATCTGAACACAAACAGGTTGGAGATAGTCATGATTTATGAAAGAGCAAATAGATAACTGCCCTCAAAGTACAAACGCATTACAGAAAAGCTTTTCCCATGTATTTCCTCTTTGTCTTTTATCACTTAAGCTACAGAGATGATACCACTGGTTAAAGTATTTCCAGGAAATGCTTGTTCACACATTAAATTCCTTAGTATGCAGTGATTGGACAAATTGTTCAAATCTATTGGAGGAAGGCAAATTTTTCAAAGTTTCCTTCAAATTACTAATGCTTCCCATCCACTAATTTCTTTTTTTAAAAAATAACACCTAAAGGGAGTGTTGTCTCCCAGGCAATCACTAAAAATCACTGCAGGTGATGAGAGTGATTTCTGATGGACTTTTTGTCCATCAGGAAACTCAAAGAAGGCAGAAGAGGCAGAGGCAGTATGAGATGGGCCATGTGAAATGCAAGATCATGTGAAATGACTGGAGAATCCAGAGAATGGAACTCAGGAGATCCTCTGACTGAAAAAGGAGGACTTAGAGGGGGCCATGGAGGGGGCTTGGGGAAGAGCAGGCTGGCCTTAGATCTTCTGTTGCCTCCACCCCCTCTCAAAATTATTTTCAGGGAACATTTTCATTCTGTCACAGGTCATTTGTTAGACTTTATTACTCAAAGGTTCATAGTGTCTGAAGAACTGACAATATTTTGAGTATTTTACTAACATATATATTTCTCCCCACCTTGACAGACAATTGAAGGCTGACCAAGAGGGTTATTCACATCTATCTTTCTCTTGTCCTTTCTTATCTCCCCTTAGCATTCCTTCATTTCACAAGTGAAGGTCCACACTACCAGGCTGGTGGGGATGACAGGAAGAGCATGCCTACAAGCCTCACAGGAAATGGAGAACAGCGCGAGAAGCTAGCACCAGCACCGTTTATGGCTGCACAATGCACTGCTACGTAACAGATGCTCAAAATTCCTTGAGTCCCTGAGGCCAAAGATCGTTAAAAGAAGAGATCACAAGGAAAAAACAAGGTATATGATGCCATGATTATACACTGGCAACAAAGCCAGAGTTTGTAAAAAAAAGAAAAAAGAAGAAGGAGGAGGAGGAGGAGGAGGAGCAGGAGCAGGAGTGGCCAATAGGTAAGATGAGCAGAGTGAACATCGGGGACTATGAGAATTGATTGGATTTTACCATTAGGATATTACTGGTGACCACAGCAAGCATGGTTTTATGGAGTTATTAGGGACTGAAAGCTGCATTGTACTGAGATACAGTGGAATAAAGACTTGAGTGGAAGCTAAGCAGTGAGCACCAAGTGTGAGGATAAAAATGTTGGTAACCTCAAGAAGAGGCTCAAAGGTAGTTTTTGAGAAAAATGAACAATGTCCGTCGGCTGACAGTAGGAACATGGAAAGGGGAGGTCGAAGCTACTGAAGAAGCTGGGTTAATGGACCAAGATTGCAGAGGAAGAAATGAGGAAGGGTACAGAGGGAGGATTGGCTTCAGGTACTGCAGGAAGGAGAACGAGAATGCTGTGGGAATCCCAGTGGAGCTCGGAAGAGTAATTGCTGCACTTCTCTCAGCATCTCTGGGAGAGCACAGCCCAGCCTGGGCTTGGAGGGCTGAGGTGTATCAGGGGCAAAGTTTCCATGAAAGCACAAAAGGTAGGAGACTGTGACAATGGAGTGAGGATTTGGGAAAGCAGGTGGGGGGAGGAAGCATTCATTATAACGGAAGCCAAGGCAATAAGTACCTGAGAGCAAAAAGCAGATAATGAAGGGAAAAGGAAAACTGCTACATTTTTTCATGTGGAAATTGATGGTTATAAAAATAAAATCAGAAGTCGCTGACCTACAAAACTCAACTTCACTGTGAGTCCCCGTGGCGGCAGAGCTTTCAAGGTGGTAACTGTGGTGGATTTATGGAGGAGTTGGTGTGGGCCTTTGTCTTGCTGAGTTAAAGGCAGATATCTTGGGTGTGCACAGCAACAGAGAGGGCTCTGATCTTTCTCCATGGAGAGAAGTCTTGATGTACGGGGAGTAGGGAGGGCCCTGGTCTGGTCCCAGCAGGGACTGTCTTGCAGTGAACAGACACGCTAGGTATTAAGTAGATCAAAGAAAGTTGATGTGAAAGTCTAGGAAGTTTTAGGGAAAAGAGTCCAGCTTAGACTGCATGTTAAGAAGATAAGGTAGTTTCTGGTAGGATGCTTTGGACATGGATGTGGTGGGAGAGGAGGGACAGAAGAGGCTGTCCTTCTAGACAGTACCTGTGGGAGAAGGGAGGCTGAAGTCCAGTTACCCCGTAACTTAAAAATTTCATGTCTTCCGCGCCTCCTCATGGTCAGCCATTTCCACTCCCTGCTCAGCTCTTTTCCCCTCATTGGTTTGTGTCTAAATGCCTCAGCACGGTCTCTGAGGCCCCTTGAATAGTCCCCTTCCAAATGGCCCTGCCTTTCCAACAGTCCCCTTCCTGTAGTAAGCATGCCAGTGTCTCCCTTCCTCATGGCCTTGCCTGGTTCATACATTTGGGTGTTATGGCCACTTGGTGCACCTCCTCTTTCTCTCTCCAGCCTTCCTGGATGAGCGCCTTTCTATTGTCACTGACTTCTGGGGATACTGGTCAACAGCTTGAGCTGAGGTATCTATAAGACCTCGGTGCTGGGTCCAATTTGGCTAATTAGTGGCTGTGTGGTCTAGGCAAGTTATTTAATTCACTCACCTTGGGTTAAGGATGTAGTCACATATGTAATGTAGTGTCTGACACTCATAATAAGTGACTAGTCAGTGTTAGCTACCCTTACTACTAATGTGGCCTTTGTCAGAATCCAACTCCGGGCAGACCTAGGAAAGACTGAAAGTTAACCAGGGTCCCCACTATCATATCAAGGTGCCACTCTGCCTCCTCTATGCCTAACAGATGCACCCCCTTTTCAATATCCATTGCTCGCACTTCAGACCTTTGCCAGAGCCCTCCGACTCCACAGTTCCTCCAGAGTTCTGCAAAATTCAGTGTACGTAATTGGGGGAGCAGAGGAGGGGCATTCCAGGCAGTACTTACCCAGATTGCATGTACCTTGAATAATGAAAATGACCTTCCAAATATTCATTCTTCCAGAAGCTACATTCTAGAATTGCACTATTTTAGCTTCAGGTGAAGATGGTTTCTCAGAACTAGTTTGTCATTATGTCCTAATCCCATTAAAATTGAGATTAGATCCAAAAAACCCAACATTTTTGTAAATGCCTTGACATCATTCTTGTACCATGTAAAGAGAGCCAAAAGTGGCTTTAAAGAGTTATTGCTCTCTCTCCTAATTTGTTGATGGGCTTCTAGCTATTAGATTATAAGAGAAAATGGAAGAAAATACCATTTATTAAACCACTTAATAAAGTCATCTCTGAAAGTCACCTTCAGCCTGGTGTGGTGGCTCATGCCTGTAATCCTAGCACTTTGGGAGGCTGAGGCAGGCAGACCACCTGAGGTCAGAAGTTAGAGACCAGCCTGGCCAACACAGTGAAACCCCATCTCCACTAAAAATATAAAAATTAGCTGGACATGGTGGTGCGTGCCTGTAATCCCAGCTACTCGGGAGGCTGAGGCAGAAGAATTGCCTCAAGGGTCGGAGAACCCAGGAGTCAGAGGTTGCAGTGAGCCGACATGGTGCCGTTTTACACCAGCCTGGGTGACAGAGTGAGACTCCATCTCAAAGAAAAAAAGAAAGGCACCCTCCAGTGCTTGGCATCACATGGGCTCCACTCATAACTTCATTACTCTCCCCCTTCTCTTGCCATCTTCCATCCTTCCCCACTCCTGCTTCCTCCCAGTGTGCAAATCTTAGAAGGACCGGCATCATTACTTATGACCATATTTTTAGTGGGTGAATATTTGATCAGCAAAGAGATTGATAAGAAAAAAGTTGCAGAAATTTGGAATGAGCCAATGCTAAGATCCTGTGGTCACCCAGCTCTCTTACTTCTGACTGAGGTGGGGGAACTTGAGCTATGGGATTAAAATGGTCTGTCTACCACTTAACATTTCTCCTTTCCAACTGCATGTCACGAAGGCCCCTTCTGAAAGCACTTAATCTCTCTCTCTCTCTCTCTCTCTCTCACACACACACACACACACACACACACACACACACACACAAATGTAAAGCAGTGGTTCTCAAACTTGAGTGGACATCAGAATCACCCAGAGGTCTTAATAAACCACAGCTAGGTTGGGGTAGAACCTAATAATTTGCATTTCTTACAGGTTACCAGGTGATGCTGCTGCTGCTGGCCTGGAAACCCTACTGAGAACCATTGAAGTAAAGTCTTCTCCTTTTCTAGCCTCAACAAACTATGCCGGTAGCTGAAATTACATAGTTACTCATCACATCCAGGCTTGTAACACTGATTCATCTTCACTCCTAAGCCTGGAGCTGAGCTGCTCCCTGCACACTGGCTCTCAACTCCCTGGGTGTGCCTCTATCTGAGTTTGCAGGTCATAATCCATCTTGTGGCATCCACCCTATCTTGACTGCAGACTTTGCCATCTCTATTAGTCAGCTCAGGCTGCCATAACAAAGTATCACAGACTGGGTGGATTGAACAACATACATCTATTTTCGTACAGTTCTGTAAGTTAAAAGTCCGAGATCGAGGTGTTGGAAGGGTTGGTTTCTTCTGAGTTCTCTCTCTTTGGCTTGTAGGGTGCCATCTTCTCCTCCCTGTGTCCTCATCTGGTCATGTCTGAGTGTGTTTCTGTGTCCTCATTTTCTCTTCGTAGAAGGACAGCAGGTATATTGTATTAGGGCGCTTGTTAGTGACCTCATTGTAATGTAACCACCTTTTTAAAGGTGCCCTCCCCTAGCACAGTCACAATCTGAGGTCCTGGGAGTTAGGACTTTAGCATATGAATTTCGGGGAGGAACACAATTCAGCCCCTAAAGGAGATGTGCCATTTTTCACACCTCTCACCCTCCACCTCTTCCCATTCTTCTTGCTGTTTTATTGTCTCTTCTGCCAGCTTCCTGAAGGGACATAGAGACTCACAGGCCTGAGGCTAGTTGTGCTGCAGGGGCTCGCGTGAAGTGGGCTTTGGTGATCTGCACAGGACACCCACCTCTGTGAGGGCTCCATAGCCAACACCAGAGATGAGCAGGGCCCAGTCGGAGGGAAAAGGGTAACAACTTGCTTGCAAAGGAACATCTGGCTCAGAGCCGGATCATTACAGCTAGTGCTCAACTTACGACCACGGTCGGGACCGCGAACCGGTCATAACAAGATTTGGTCTTAAGTTGAGTAGGCTATATGTACAGTTGAAATGGTGCACGCAGAGATGGTAGTGATGCCGCAAGCTGGTCCGCACTGTCGTACGCCCAGCTGGGCAACGTTTGCGCTGCCAGACGCGGAGCAGTCGTGGCTAGCGATTGTGGTCGTAAAGTCGAATGGTCATAAGTTGCATAGGTGGTAAGTCGATCAATACCTGTATTCCTATAATCTCCAGATCACAGGCAGCAGGCTGCACCGGGCTCTGTTGGCACCTACCACCCCACCTCTCTGCTCCACTTGGAAATGGCACTGGACGAAACTAGAAGAGAAAGAGGCTGAAGGGCCTGTTTGCCTGGAGCCCATACTCTTTCATGGTCATGCAAAGAGCTCCAAAACCCGCTAGAAATCTCTGGTCTGTGGAGGAGAAAATGACCTCCCCCCATGGCTAGCAATAATTCCTGATGCTGTTTATGCTTTACATAGCTTTCTCCCACATGACAATGTTTGATCATGATGCTAGCCCCATGGGGTCAGCCAGACTGCTATAATTAGACCCCATTTTAGAGATTAAGAAACAAGTCTAAGTAAACAAAACAAAAACTTAGGTTGTGATCCACCCCAATCGGAGGCCTGCCCTCTCAATTATACACTACTCACCTCATGTCTTCTCTCTTCTAAGCGTTTCCCGAAATGTGGTCATTCACATAGCTTGCTTGCATTTTGGTCTGTGTTCACCCAAGCACCACTCACTGATGAATGAGGTCCATGGAAGATAAGGTCCTGATCTGAGTTCGGTACTAAGAAGTATATTGAATTCCCAGTGGTTTGGTATGCTAATTTTTTTCTAATATGCCTTAAAAATAATTATTAAATCCTATTACTTGAGGATATACTTTCCATCTCACACTCTCTTCCCTCTGCTGTGATTTCTCAATGAGGCTACAGAGGCATCTTGACAGCACTGTTTTTCAAACTCTGGCTGCAATCCACAATAAGAAATAAATCACACAGCAACACAGTACTCACATACATACGCATATATAAAACAAAAACCAGTTTCACAAGATAATATGTAACCTGGGTGTGACACACACTATTTTCTATTCTATTTTTAATGCTTGTTGTGATACACTAAATTGATTTTATGACCCAATAATAAGTAGCTACCTGCGATTGGAAAACATAAAGTTTTACCGAATGTCCTGTCCTAACTTTGAAAGCCTGGCTTACATTTTGTTTGTGCCTCCCAGGAGAGGAGACTGCAGGAATCAGGCTGGAGGGAAGCTTCCGGGGCCCTCCCCTTACACTTCTCTCCTGGCCACTTAGGGCTCAGCAGGCTGCAGCCACCCAAAGAAGGCGGAGACTTCCCGGACGGGGAGAGCACCATAGCTCCAAGGTTGCTGGGCTCAAGGTGGAAGTCTGGGTCTCCACTACACCCTTCCCTGAAAAAGAATCCAGAGACCCACATGGTGGGAAACTTCACAGACACTCTCCCTCCACCCTGTAGCGGGATGATTGGACAGCCCATCCTAAACACTGCACGTCATCACCCCTCTGACCCCATCTGAGCTGAAAGGGAGCTTTGGTGCCTACAGAGTGGATTTTCCCCTTCATGGCATTTTAAAGTTCTAGTCTAAAATAGCTCTCCACAAATGCCTGAGATCCCACCATTAGAATTATATTCGTTTGGTTTCAGCATTACCATCCTAAGATTCTTCTTTATATACAAGTGTGCCTAAATTGAGCATCTAAGGCTTTTCTCCTCAAGTCTGGCCTTAACTGTAAGTTCCAGAAGTTGATTCTTTTTTTTTCTTTTTGAGACAGAATCTTGCTCTGTCACCAGGCTGGAGTGCAATGGCATGATCTCAGCTCACTGCAACCTCCACCTACTGGGTTTGAACGATTCTCCTGCCTGGGATTACAGGTGCCCGCCACCACGTCTGGCTAATTTTTGTACTTTTAGCAGAGATGGGGTTTCATCATGTTGACCAGGCTGGTCTTGAACTCCTGACCTCACAATCCACCCATCTCAGCCTCCCAAAGTGCTGGGAGACTGGTGATTCTTCTTTTAAAGGAAGATCTAGAGCAGTAGTTGTTACTCTTCCTTACAGCATAAAACTCATTGGCACTGTGATGAAGGCCATAGGACCTCTTCTCGAAATAATATTTTTAAATGTACAAAGTAAAATGTATAGGGTTACAAAGGAAACGATATCTATAATATCAAAAATTCTCTTCGAATTTAGATACATGATGAGTATTAACAATATTTTGGGGTAACCGCAAAAATTGTAACATGATGAGAACAACTGATTAGACATATACTATATGATATGTATAAGAGCAATAGGTATAATCATTATATGTAATAGTTATATGTCTAATCAACCATTTTCATCATGTAACAATTTTTACAGTTACCTCAAAATATTGTTTATATTCATCACTTATCTAAGAGAATTTTTGTACCGTATATAGTACGAAAATGTTTTAATTTGTAATACAATTATACACATATTTAAACCTAAATGAAATCTAGAGGCAGGTCTAATAAATAATCTAGAATAATGATAAGTAGAAACAACATGACAAGGTATCTGCAAAAGCATAGCAGGATGAAAACAGCAAATTTCCATTGGTAGAAAGTCTCAGGTTCTGGGAACACTACTGTGGTTTGTCTACCTTCATAATGAAGGAAACGCTAGATTACAGTTAGACATTAATGGCGTTAAAGATGTAATTTTTCCTGTCCAAGTTCACAGATCCATTATATTCTTTCCAGGGACCCCATTTAAAAAGCCCAGATCTAGAGAGTTGCCTGCTATCTTTATCATTTCCTTTCCTGTCACATCCTTCCAGATTCTAAAGCTTCATCTGCTGAGCCTGGTTTTATGAATGTTGCATGCTCCGCCTCCCAAATCTTGCTGTGCCCTTCCTCACACATCCCTCACCTGCCGTTGTGGTCAGCCCAGTTAGAGCAGTTAAGCCGGGGCCCACACTGGACTGAATCTGGGGATGGCCTTGGTGACGATGCCCACCAAGTTCCCGAGAGATTATATCAGAGGGCAGCTTGACTTTGACTAAATCAATTATTCTGCCCCTGAAATTTTGTCAGGAGACCTGTAATTATCTCAGCATATTAATAATGTGAAAGAGAGCCTGTCCCTATTTAAATCAGGGCCTTTTCCCTTCTCCAGGCCTGCATGTGAATAATATCTGTGCTGAGACCTTGGCTCCAAAAGATGGATCTTTATTCGGCAAGTGGGAATCTACTGAGCTCAGCACAGAAGAGTTAACAGCAGAGCTGAGACATGCTGCCACTTACCAAGGGGAGACCAGTTCTTGTCCCAGAGGGTGCAAAGGAGAATGTCTTTGTGGATCAATCAGGCCGTTCAGTGATGTATCAGAGTGTAAAAAGACAGCATGATACAGTGAGAGTGAGGCAAATAAAAGCATGCATGTCCTCTCTAAAGCAATTGATTTCATATATTTTTAAAGTAGGTACTGGGGGCTGGGAGACTGCAACTTAGAGCACCCAGCGCAGCTCTGAAGCTAACATGTCGGATCCGCTCAAAGGACGGCCATTGCCATTGCCACAGCTCTCCAAGATGCAAAGGGCTGCCTAAACAAGTCATTTAGGGAAGGGAAAGGGGGTTGCCTTGCTTCTGATGAGTGTTTAGGAATTGCGCTCAGCACTCTTCTAAGTAAGGGTCACAACAGCTTAGACCAGCCTGACCAACATGGTGAAACCCCGTCTCTACTAAAAATACAAAAATTAGCTGGGTGTCCTGGCAGACACCTGTAAGCCCAGCTCCTCGGGGGGCTGAGGCATGAGAATTGCTTTAACCCGGGAGGCAGAGGTTGCAGTGAGCCGAGATCACACCACTGCACTACAGCCTGGGTGACAGAGCGAGACCCTGTCTCAAAAAAAAAAAAAAGAAAGAAAGAAAAGAAAAACAACACTGAATTTTCAGCAAGGTAACTATGACAAAATTCTTATCTTTGACTGGAAAAAAAGTGGGCTTAACATAAATAGACCAGAGTAATTCTGGAAATGACTTAAGGAAAGTTAGAGTTTTTGGGAACAACCTAACACTCAGGGAGAAATAAGGACAATGACTCCCATATCTTCGCACACCTTGCCTTTGTTGCCCCTGTCAAGACACAAAATCTTGAGTTTGGAGGTTTGCCCCGGGAACCAGCTTCTCTGTTCTTAGGTTCGCATGTCAGTTCTTTTGACACAACCCCCTAGGTCTACTACCCCTGGTCTAAACCAGGGCAGGAGCTGGCAGGCCTATGGGAGAATTGCGTGTGTTAAGAATGACATTTCACATGGGGGAGGAACATTCAGGAAAAGGAAGAATGTCTTAGGAAGTTAAGCAAGGCATGTCCCGTGGTGTAGATGAGATGAGGAGGGCTAGCCAGGGAATAAGAAACCATACTGAAGCATTCTGCTTCTTTCTTCCCAGCCCAAGTGGCTGGGAGATGTGAAGTTGTCCAGTCTGATTGCAACGCCACCTTCCCTCTATCTCTTTCCACATTCAAGCTGGCCTCGGACATTTGGATAAGATGACAGGATGCAGCCGGCACTCGGAAATGTGCAGCAGGCAGACTGGGTAGAGTTACTGTAGCAACAGCAGACTTCTTGAAAGCCCTGGAGGCTGTGTGGAATTGGAGGTGGGAAGGCCTTCCCACTTTAAGGGTGCTTGTCATACCAAAACTGACCTGCAGGGGCAGCAGAGCAGGAAGACCAGAAAAGCATCCTCACCTGTCTGGACCAGGGTGGTGGGTGCCAGATGGCCCTCACTATTGCTTCCTGTGAACAGGTGTGCCTTTCTCTTGGAGGCATTGTTCAATGTTTCATCCAAGTTTAACCACAAAATAACTCTCCTACCGTCCTGTGTGGCCGACACATCACACTAGCATCTGAGCAAACACAGGAGCTGGGATGTGGACTCTAGAAAGGACACGGGTCTGTCCCCTACCCCTAAAATACAATGTGCCGAATCTGGCCAAAGGTTAGTGTTTAAAAATCTAGTAATCTAAGGATTGTCTGTAGGTCCTTTTTGGAGGGTTTGGGGTGAGTGTCGTCTTGATATTGTTCCTCCGCTTCCTTCTGACTATGGCTTCAACTTACAATATTTCAAGATGGTTTATGTTCTTACTCTATTAAAATGTGGAACATACACTGCTGCTTCAGTAAGGGACATGGCACATGGCAAACATGGTAATGGATGTGTATGGAAAGTGGCTCCCTGGTCCACCTGGGGGGGCCTCCCAGAATGTCTGCCTCAGTGAGTCACTGCCCTTAAGCGCCGGGTCCTGGGCTTCACAGGTTCAGCTCAATGCAGTCACACTCTGACAGACGCATGGCAGTCACAGGCAGAGGCTGACCTGGAGACTACGCAATAGTGTATGAAAATAATTTCCCAAGAGGAAACCCAGACACACTGGGTGTAAATGGAGCATCCTCGTTTACTAGCTGTATGACCTTGGACAAGGTTATTTAACCACTTCTCTATGCTTCATCTGTGAAACAGGGATAATAATAGCACCAGCTTTGCATGGTGGAGATGAGGATTAAATATACTTACATATACACAAGTGCTTAGAATAGTACATGACACTGTAGAAGTCTTGTTATTAAACATATAGGGTAGAATAGGCTACACACCATTCAACACCAGAAGATATCATTCACGTAGACTCCAATGTGAATGGTGTCTCCACAGTTGGGCAATGTACAGTCTGCATGAGTGTACATGGTAGCGCAGAAATATTAATTCCCACTTTGCAAGGTTATTGCAAAAATTATAGCTAAATGCATGTGAAGTACTTTTTATATCGTAGGCACTATAACTCACAGCTGCTGCTATTATTTTTACTGAGAGATATATCTGGCAGTTTAACAGCAATATTTGCACAGAGTACTTTTTCCTTTTGGGCAAGTTTGCACAGAGACTAAATTTGATTAAAAGGCTATTGAGGAATTTGGAATATGTGAAAAGAAGTTAAATATCATCTCAAGGTTATCCTCATTCCACCAGTATGAAGAGGCATCTGTCTTTAGACCACTGGGACTCACCATTTGAAAAGAGTATTCTACCCTGAACATGGGCTATAGAAACACTGGCAATTCTTTACTCTTTAGCACTCCTTTTTTTGGTCTCTCTCAGTTGCCAGGAGCTTCTCTCACTGGATTACCTCATGGGCCTGCTACAATTAATTAGATAACTGCATCTCTTACATTAGCTAATCTTTAAATTTGTCTTCTCCTAGTGAAATTTTAAGGAAGGCCCATAGGCTCCTTGATGAAATTTGAAAGCCTTCTTAGTTTTATCAGCCACAATTTTTAGAAATTATTAACTTAAGCAACATTGCAGCCAAAAGAATCCATTGAGTGTGAAGCTCAAACCACACATCTCTCCATGGTCATTCTCAAGTGCTGTTGGACAATTTTCTCCATGTTCTAACAAATGTGTACGCCCTCTGTTTTGTTCTGCCTGTTTCATACAGTGTTATTTCATAAACCAAGCTTCAATATTAATCATGTTTTAATAGCAAGTTATTCCAACAAAATATTCATCTCAGCATGCTGAGATATGACCCTCCGGTGGGGTGTTTGAAGCAGCTAAAAATCTCAGCTGGTAGATGTAAGTCTACAAGACACAAAGGATATGAGGGCACTGGGAATGACATGAAACAAACAGAAACAAAATACACTGTACAACATTAGAGTTGGGAGTATCTTAGGGGACCGTCTGGTCTAATCCTTTCATTTTACAAATGTGAAAACTGAGGCCCAATGAGTAGATGTGACTTGCCTGAGGCTACATAATTAATCAGCCCCCTCCACTGGGTGGGGACCCTCTCCTGCAAAGGAGGAGCAGCTGCTGGCCTTCTGGGAGTAAGGAAGAGTGGCTCACACAGCAGCGGTGATGGATTGCTGCTTTGCAGACATCCCCCAGCAGCTTCACAAAGGGTCAGTACAGAGGCATCCGTGCTCAGGTCCTGGGCTGGGAGCATCCCACGGAGGGGAAAGGAAGGTGTCAGAGCCAAACATGTGGCATTCGTCCACTCCCACCCAGCACTTGGAGGTGTGAAAAGGCATCCCAAAAGGGAGAACCCAAAAGAGACAGGCAGCTAAACTCCTACACGGCTCGCTTTGCTGCAAGACAGAGCCAAGCACGCCAAGCACGGGGGCGAGGAGCCCAGGAAGGAGGGGCCTTGGAAAAGTCATAAACAGCAGCTGCAACGTGAAGATCCACCCCACCTCCAAGGCCTCCCCCATGGAGTCAGGTAGACTGGCATGTACTGGAACAGTGGGACTATGTTGAACTTTTGAAGCCAGCTGCCTCCTCTGATGGATGTAGAGACCAAGACCTAGGGTCAGGAAGGATCTCACTCAAGGTCACACACAGAATGAGGGGCTGACCTGTCTATAGAATAGAGCTGTGCTCATTCCAGTCCAGGACACTGTCCTGGAGTCCCCCTTTTTCTGGGGCCAGGGAAAGTAAATAATAGCAACTTTTGGAGAGATGGGTGTATAAGGTACCACCAATTGATTAATTAGGCATTTGTTGACTCCAGCAACCTATTCACACAATCTTCTAGATGTCAGCATGTGTTGCCTTTGGTGGCTCTAACCAACTGTTGGGTCTTAGGAAAACTGCATAGATTTGCATGCCTTTATTTCTTCACCTGCAAAATGGGGCTAATAATTGGACCTACTTCAGGGGTGGTTTATGAGTTGAATGTGAAGCATTTAGCACAGAACCTGGGGCTGTGATGAATGGTATGTTATCATCCTATTCCACCAGAGGACTGTTTCCTCCGCCCATGCAGCCTTCCCCATGGGAAAGTTTCCATTTCTCCAATGGGTTTACATCATCTACTATCTTCTCAGTGTGGTATCTGTGCTTCTCTGCCTTCACGAATCAAGAGCTGACTCACCACAAGTTCCAGACCAGTGTTTCCCAAACTGGAGTATTTTCTGAGAGTTATGAATTCTTGAAGTGTCTTTTTTCATCTCGTTAATTATAGATTTAGGAAAACCTACCTCATCCCTTGAGGGAAGAGAAATGTC
This sequence comes from Sapajus apella, assembly GCF_009761245.1. Classification (NCBI taxonomy): domain Eukaryota; kingdom Metazoa; phylum Chordata; class Mammalia; order Primates; family Cebidae; genus Sapajus; species Sapajus apella. The sequence goes on from NW_022437023.1 coordinate 8,412,470, forward strand.
CCCAAAGCTCCTGGCTCCCCTCTCCCCTCCGTAGAAAGTTCCTTTCTTTTTGATTGCCCTCTGGTCCTAATCACTCAAGAAAAGAGTGACCCGGGAGCTAAATTAGAACTGGAAGCAAGGTGATGAGAAAGAGACTCAGTATGAATGACAGGCTTTGGAAAAGGGCAAATTGCAGTTCTCCCCTGTCTTCTGGGAACCAGCTCTTTTCTAAAGGATTTAAGAGAAGCTAAGGACCCATGGGGAGACAAGAAGATGGGAAGCTGGGAACAGGATACTGCAGATAAGAATTTGTTTTTCCTTAAGCCTCCAAGAAAGAAAACAGGAGAGAAAACTGTAAACTAACCCTTTGCTTAGTTTGCCCAGAATCCTTCGGGGGGTCAGTACCACTGCCCTGGAAGTCAGCCTACACTCACAAAGGCTCATGTGATACAACTGGCTGGACCCAACACCACCCTCGGGTACTCTTCCCAGTCAATACTGGCAAGGATGGCTGGTGACCTGAGTGTGCTTGTGGTGATCTCCGAGGGCAGAAGAAGAGGAAAGATGATGTTGGTAGTGCTGACACATTCCTTGCTTCCTGTTTAAGATTGCAGAGCACTTTCCCATATGCTTCCAGATTGACCAGAGGAATAGTAAGAATACTCCTGTTTGCAGAGAAATGGCTTACAGCCAACCAGTAGTAGGGGGCTCAAAATATTTGTTCTTCACCTTACAGTGCAAGAAAGAAGTATGGCTAGCCCTGAGGAGAACATCAAGAGAGCATTTCTTCCAGATAAGGTGAGAGCATGCTCATTTTATAGACACCTGAGGCCCAGGGAGATGAAGGGCTGGTCCAGAGCACTAAGCTTTTTAGCTGTGGAGGAAGACTAGAACACAGTGCTCCTAGACCCCCTTTTCTTTCCCATCCCTGCAGCCTCCATCCCAGGGAGTCTGGAGTCTTTTCTAGTGTCCTGTGTGACCTCAGGGCCTCCCTGCAGAGCTCTGTGCGCTGCTGCCTTCCCAAGTGCCCTCCTACTCCTATCATTTCTTCCTCATGAGTTACTACCATGTTATAAATTATAAATATTGGGGCTGATTACTGGATAATCAGCCCCAATATTTATAATAAAGAAATGAGATCATTTGGATATGTTTATTTGGATAGCTCACATATTTAAATTTTTATTAAGAAAGTTTCAACGTGCAAAAAAAAAATGCAACTGACACTATTGATATAGTTTGGATGATGTCCTCCCTAAGTCCCATGTCAAATTGTAATCCCCAGTGTTGGAGGTGGGGCCTGGTGGGAGGTGACTGTATCATGGAAGTGGATTTCTCATGAATGGTTTAGCACCTTCCTCTTCATGCTATCCTCGCAATAGTAAGTGAGTTATTGTGAGATCTGGCTGTTTAAGAGTGTGTGGCATCTTCCCCCTTAGACATTTGTTTTTAATTTTTTTTAATTCCCACAGGTTATCGGGGAGCAGGTGGTGTTTGGATACATGAGTAAGTTCTTCAGTGGTGATTCGTGAGATTTTGGTGCACCCGTCACCTGAGCAGCATACACTGAACCTAATTTGTAGAATTTTATCCCTCACCTTCTTTCCACCCTTTCCCCGAGTCCCCAAAGTCCACTGTGTTTTTCTTGTGCTTTTGCATCCTCATAGCTTAGCTCCCACATATGAGTGAGAACATATGATGTTTGGTTTTCCATTCCTGAGTTATTTCACTTAGAATAATAGTCTGCAATCTCATCTAGGTCACTGTCAATGCCATTAATTCATTCCTTTTTATGGCTGAGTAGTATTCTATCATATATGTATACCACAGTTTCTTTATCCACGCATTGATTGGTGGGCATTTGCATTGGTTCCATGTTTTCGCAATTGCAAATTGTGCTGCTATAAACATGCATGTGCAAGTATCTTTTTCATATAGTGACTTCTTTCCCTCTGTGTAGATATCCAGTAGTGGGATTGCCAGATCAAATGATGGATCTACTTTTAATTCTTCAAGGAATCTCCACACTGTTTTCCATAGTGGTTGTACTAGTTTACATTCCCACCAGCAGTGTAGAAGTCCCCCTCAGACTCCTGTTCCTGCTCTTGCGATGTGAGATGCCAGCGCCCTCTTTGCCTTTCACCACGATGTAAGCTTCCTGAGGCCTCCACAGAAGCTGAGCAGATGCTGGTGTCATGCTTCCTGTTCAGCCTACAGAACCATGAGCCACGTAAATCTCTTTTCTCTATGAATTACCAGTCTCTGATTTTTCTCATAGCAATGCAAGAATAGCCTAACGCAACTATTGAAACTTAGACTCCAACTTAAGAAATACAATATTATAAACAGTCAAAGCCCCTGTGTGCATCTCCTTAATCATACTTCCCTCTCTCTCCCGCTCCTCTGGACCTAACCAGAGACACTGAATTGAGTATTTGTCATTTCCAAGCATTTATTTATACTTAATACGTTATTCTTTACACAGGCAGGCCTCACTCTGCAGGGCCATAAAATGACCACACAAGCTGAAACTGTGCAAAATCATCTTAAAAATCAATGAGAAAATATTATGATGGTCTTGTGATCTTTAACGAATCTCATCAAGAACATCAAAGTCCTCTTATTGTAGGCTACACATAGCATAAGGAAATTTCTTTAAAAAATAGTAAAATCATCACTTAAAATATTAATTTTGTCCAAATTATTTAATTTAAAACTTTAGAAACATCAAGAATTGAGGCATTTTATTTCTACATTAAAAAACTTTCAAGAATAGTTTGAACAGTGCTCACCTTCTTCTCATCATGTAACTTACAGAGCAAACATCTTTTTTAAACTTGGCAAATCATCGTACTCTTGAGTTTGTATCAACGTCTAGTATTTTATCCTTTGACATTCAGCGTTGCACAGTGTCTCCGAGAGTTCCCTTAATGTGACATTTTTGCCAGCGTCGCTTCCTCTGGAATTTTTCCTTTTCATCACAACCACTTTCTTCATAATGTCACTAAGTTGTCCTTCACTAAGTTCCTCTGGCTGCATATCTAGAGTCCCTCTCCTGATGGTGGCATCCACATTCCCACCACCAGCTTTTCCTTCTACCGCTCCATTTGCACACTATCTGAATTCCACTTGCAGCATGATCACTTTTTGTTTCTTTTCTGTGCTTTCATCTTTCAAGATCAACTTCCTCTTTAGATTATCTATTTTTGCAAAGCATAACGTAGGTTTATCACCCAGAGACATGGAGGCAACATAGCTGCATACTTTGCTGTCTGTGTGTAAACTGGATAGCAGATGCTCAGTGACCAGTCACCAGACAGACTATGGCAGAAGAAACCAGGATGCACATCTGTTATTCATGGAGAGATCTGTGGAATGAAGCATTGGCATCAAAGTTTGTACTTTGTGCAATAACACACAGTCAGTACACTATCATAACTCATATTTTAACCATGTCGTTGGGGACTGGTTCAACTAAACCACAGCAGAACTTTGTACATGGGAACTGGGAAGAGCAAAGACTGCATGCACTTTTTACAACACATATATGTCCACCAAAGCAATATGTGAAATTATTTTTTATGCTTTTAAGTTTCATATAAATGCTAATCATACTTCATGAATATTTCATCTTCCAATACCATTTTTTTCTCTGTATGTTTGCATATCCATGTGGATATCCCCCGGATGAGGCCAGGAGCTCTCTGAAGTCAGAGCCATGACCCTCCCATTGGCTGAGGAGCTCCCTAAGGGCAGGGTCTAATCTCTCCTTTACCTGAGTTCACTTGGAACCCCAAAGGCACTGTCCGTGGAGCTGCTGAGAGAAGGGTGGATGTGACTAACTGCAAAACGTTAGGATTAGGATCACATCTCAGTTGCTGGAGAAACCATACTGGGACCACCTAAAAGATCCATATGTGCAGAGGTCCTATCCCCAAAGGCATCTTGCAGCGTTCCAGCAAGCCCTCAGGGCGTAGCTGTAAGCTTTTCCTGCCTCCATCAGGTCTCCACTGTTCATTGCCCTTTAAACTGACTTTAATAGCATCCAATTTTCTCAAGTGCTAGAGAGACAGACAGGTTACAAAGGGAGTGTTATTACCACCTCCTTTTCCTTCTGGATTCCCAGATGGACATTAAAAAGTCACTTCATCTGACACTTAGCCCCTGGCCTCAGGAGAGGTAACCAGGGAAATAGAATTGGGCCCAGAGCTGACGGTTAAAACCATAAGCTTCACGGTTTGCCTTTCTTATGAGTGATAGGACAAAACTCTTTTCCCACTTCTGGGTGTCTATGGGTATAAATTCGTGTGTGTGTGTGTGTGTGTGTGTGTGTGTGTGTGTGTGTGTGTGAATGCATTTGTGATGCAAATGAGCCCACATTTAAAAGTGCTTATGTGGGGGGTTTCACCCCAAATACATATGACTAGGAGACTGTGTTGTACAGGTATGTGTATTTTTTCATGTCTGTATCCTCAGTATTTGGCACATGTAAGTGCAAAGTAAATAATTGCTTAACAAATGTTAGCAATCAATAGGCAATGAGGTGGTACACTGTATGCATGCCCCTTCCATTTCACAGCACATCCCTTCCTCGTTCCTACTTTTCCGTGAGGAGAAGCCAGCTGGAGCCCATACTGTACCACCGTATCAGTGTGTGATAAGCCGGGAGTGTTTGTAGACTGGATACTTATTGTCTCTGGGGTGTGTGTATGAGACATGAACGAGTGTCCATGAGTAAGCCCACCCTGCCTTTAGAAACAGCCTCAGGCTGGGATCCCTGTGCCCCCCTACTTATCCCTGCACCTCAGGTGTGGCAGTGTCCCCTCCGGAGCTCAAGTGACTCAGCTTTGTGCTTCCGACTCCTCCTCATGCGTCTCATATCAGTAGGGAAAGCGCAGCCATGTCGCAGCCAGCCAGGCCCAGGGGATAGAGGAAACTTTCTTACATCATGTGTACCATCTCCAGGCCCAGACCTGGCCCTTCTGAACTGAGAGGCAGCTGAGCGGAGCTTCAAAGAAAAGCAAATACTATCCCTTCCCCAAAATATGTGTGCACACATGTGTGCCTATGTGTACAAACCCATGAACACACCGGTGCCTAGGTGGTATTCCAGATCCAAAATCAGTATTTTAAGATTATGTTACGGGGTGATTAACCTAGGAATCCTTTCTGGTGACTGATGCTACAACTGACTGCTCAGCCTGCCTGTATTTGGGGTCTACCTGCTGAACCAAAACAGAGACAGATATGAAACAACACCTTGTCGGCCTCAGAACTAAGTTGGGTGATGCCAGTCTAGTGCAAACTAAGTGCGCTGACCAAAAGGTGGACAGCAGCCAGATGAGGGAGTTATGCCAGTGGGGGCAGCCAGGAGGGCTGCCTGAGGAAGGTGGAGCTCTACCAGGGCTCAGAGACTGAGGCAGGATATGTGCAAAAGAAGATGGACACAGAGGCTTTCTTTTTTTTTTTTTTTTTTTTCCTTTTTTTTGAAATGCAGTGTCACTCTGTTACCCAGGCTGGAGTGCAATGGCGTGATCTCGGCTCACTGCAACCTCCGCCTCCCGGCGTTTACGTGATTCTCCCAGTCTCAGCCTCCCAAGTAGCTGGGATTACAGGTGCCCGCCACCAGGCCCAGCTAATTTTTTTATTTTTAGTAGAGGCAGGGTTTCACCATGTTGGCCAGGCTGGTCTCAAACTCCTGACCATAGGCAATTCACCTACCCCCGGCCTCCCAAAGTGCTGGGATTACCGTGCCTGGCCAAGGCTTTCAAATAGAAAGCCAACCAGGATACCAAGAGGAGGCTGAGACAGTGTCACCCACATCTGGAAGTAATTTATTTTACTAAGTGCATCTGTTCTCAAACCTAATTGGTGTCTGCTTACCTGGCACAGTAGGACCAAAACATCCACACCAGGGTTTGCAGCAGACGAAAGGAAGGCATTTATTTGCAGGGCACCAAGTAAGGAGAATTGGGCTGCTCACACTCAAAACCCAAACTACCAGATGACTTACAGGTAAGGGTTTTTAAAGGCAGGGAGGCAGAGGTTACAGTCAAAGTCATAAATCAATACATGGGGAACATACATTCGTTTGACCTAAAACAGTGAGACATCTCAAAGCAGGAACCCACAGGTCAAAAGTGGATTCAAAGATCTTCTGATTTGTGATTGGTTTAGGAAGGATTGCCCAAAAATGTGAGATCAGCAGAAAAGGATGTTAGCTCTGGCTGGAGGATGTGGCTGTCTCCAGGGCCCTCAGTGAGAAATTTAGAACAAAGAAGAGTGGTCAGAGTCCAGTCCTCAGTTGGCCCTTACCCGGTCTATGTGCCAGCAAATCCATTTGGTAGGGATCCAGGTCTCTGAAAAACAACTCAGTGACATGTATTAAGATGCTATCTTCAGTTTCTACAGGGGAACCAAACATCCCATGAATCTAACTTTCTTGGCTATGGTCTTAGGCTAGTATGACCATCTTCCTTATCACATTTACTTCTCAGGGTAGCTACGTGCCTGAAATTTCCCTTGAAGGAACTGACAGGTTTGTTTGTTTGTTTGTTTGTTTGTTTGTTTGTTTGTTTGTTTTTCTATGCTTGGGGGATCCCACAGGCTCCTAAGAGGTCCCTGTTAAGTCTCTCTTCCATTCAGCAGTGATACGAATTCAAGGGCATCTGTGTCATCCTCCGAGGAAGTCATACATACATGCATCCATGTGGCATCTGTGGACCACCACCAAATGTGCACCAAGCACTGTGCTAGCTCCAAGAGGGTATGGACAAGGAGAGAGGTCTTTCACAGATGGGAAAGTTGAGTCTCTGAGAGACTGACTTGTGCAAGATCAGGGTCTAAGTGGTCGGGACCAGAGGCCAGGTCTGCCTAATTTCAAGTGCTACTCCCTCTGCATGGAACTGATCATGGCAGAGGAGGTGGGAGGGGGAGCACTGGGGTGGGATGCCGGGCTCATTAAGGAAATCATGCGGATGAGGCTGAATAGGCTGGGCTTATGTGGGTTAAGGGGAAAAAAGATAATGACCTGGGCTGCCCTGACCTGGATCAGGACCCTGTGGTTTTCTTGAAAGGTGTCCTCAAGCTTCCAGGAGCTGCTGAGACTGAGGAATTGGCATCACAGCAGCAGGGGTGAGCGGGGGTGGGAGTGCAGGTGGTGAAGATGTATATGGCACTGTGGCTGGTGTTTGGGGGCGGCTGTGTCTCCTTGTTGCTGATGCCATCTCCAAGGCATTTGTAATCAGCCCATGAAACCTGCCCTGGGTCTGAATCCATGAATCCATTTATAGGTCATCACTGTTCTCCAAGTGCTGGTTAATGATCCCATAAAACACATCTCATTATGGCCAGCAGGGCTTCCCTACTCTAAAACCCCTTTTTATTTTAAAAACAAATTCTTAAAATTATTCCTTGATGAGGAAAGTATCCATGTTGACATTTCCAAGGGGGGATAATGGAGGAAGGGGTTCCCGGGTATTCCTGCAGCTGTGTCAGGCCTCTGGCTGCCATCTGGGACACCACGCAACTCTCCTAGTCCCTTTTCCTCTCTGTACCATATCAAGGAAATCTGCATGCACATTCCTGTTTCTCAAGGTTGCTGTGACGATAATTAGTTTACCTTAGTCTGTCACCAGGCTCCCTTTACACCCAGCATCTGAGATCGTCTCTAATTATTATGACAAATCTCATGGAGCCCGCTGAGAGATCTGAGCCATTTCTGGAATTTAAACCCACGTGTGGCTATTGTTTTCACTTGGCTGCTGTTGGCTCCAAAATTTACATCTCCCTCCCACACCTCTCTCCAAGGCTGCACGCCTGGCAGCCTGCAGGCCAGCCTGACCTGATGGTCCTGTGGGTATCTTAAGTTTGACCATACTGTAAACATCGCTCCCTTGGTCCTCCTCCCCACTGCTGGCATCAAATTCATTCAACAAATATTTACGTATTGAGCACATGCAGGCCCTGTGGGGTGCTGGGATGGGGTCAGGGGAAGGGATGAGGTCTCAGCCTTTGCAGACTCTAGAATCTCCCATTGCTTTCCTTCCAGATAGTTCTGGCAAGAAACCAAAAAACCATCTTAGATGTTTCTCTCCCTCTCCCTCTCCTCTCACTCCCAGCCAGTTCTGTCAAACACCCTTGGTATTAGTTCCATGACTTTTTAATCCGTCCCTTCCTCTTCACCACCTCAGCCTGGGTCAGACCTCCCTTGACACTGGAGTGGACCACTGAGACCTTGCTGGCCTCCCCAGCCCCACCCTAGCTTCCTCCATCATATTGCTCTAACTCTCTTAGGGGTTACTCTCTCCATAATGAGAAACAGACTCCTTCTCCTGACATCAGAGCCACAACCATCTAGACCCAGCCTGCCCTGGGTCTCACTTCTCACCATGCACCGCACACAGGATGCTTCACACACATAGATCTACTCTGCTGAAACTGTCAGACCTGCTTGCCTCCGCGAATGCAGTTTTCTCCAGGAGAAACTCCCTTGTCCCTCCCTCAACCCCCTCTCCACTTACACACACACTATCCCCTTTTCTCCACTGGGTAAGATCTATCCATCCTTCCAAGCTCTATTCAAATGCTGTGACTCCACAAAACCTTCCATGATTTCTGGGTAGAAATAATTCATCTCTCTTCTGTCTTCTCACAGTGCTTCATCTGCACCTTTGTGCCAGCATTTATCACACTTTATCCCGCAGTCAGCTGAATGCTGTTCATGTTATTTTCCCTATGCTAATAATAACAGTCATAACAATAATTAATGCTGATTGATTGCTTGTACTAATCATTTGTCATGTATTATCTCACTTAATTCTCAAGAGAACCTCACAAAATAGGTGTGTTATTTTCCCCGTGTTGCAGAGGAGGAAGCAAGCTCATGCTGCGTACTGACACATGCCTGAGGTCACCCAGACAGGGAGATGTGGGTCCAGGTGCTCTGATCCTGGAGCTGGCACCCTTGCCCACTCCCATGAACGGCATTCAGGAAGCTAGAAGTCAATGGGCAGAGAGTTCAACTCACATCGCTGTGCCGTTTCTGCCTCCATCACAAGGCCAGGCACATGGAGGCAGCTGATTAAAAATTAAAGATCCACTGGATGAAGGGTTGAAAGGAGGTAGAGGATAGAAAACAGAGGAGGATATAGGGGTAGAAGAAAAGAGATTCCAGGGTTCCCTTAAGCAGAATGACCTCCTTCCTCCCAGCCTCCTTCCTCCCACTTAAATATCCTTTTCTCCTGCTGTATTCACTTCCTGGGGTTGCCAGTTAAGGTCTTGGCAGAGCCATGCTTCCTCTGCCACCTCTAGGGGAGACTATCTCCCTGTCTCCTCCAGCTCCTGGTGGCCCCAGGAATTCCTTGGCTTGTGGCTGCATAATTCTAACCTCCGCCTCCATCTCCTCTCTCTCTGTCTCCTCTTCTTATCATAGTTGCATGGGGTGAGGGTCCACTCTAACGACTGCATCTTACCTTCGTTATATCTTCAAAGACTCCATTTCCAACAAGATCACATTCACAGGTACCCAGGGTTAGCACCTCAACCTATCTTTTGGTGGGATGTAATTCAACCCCTAACACTGCCTGTTAATCAGATTGTAACACATGAGAATATAGGGCCTTCATAGCAACAAAAAAACTGTAATCATCCGCTAGTGAGATACAAATCCCTGCTTCTACTTTCTGAGTTGACATTGCCGCATGATACATCCCTAGTTCTTTAAGATGTTTAACTCATGTCATTCTGAGACACATGAATTGACAGCTGGGGATGAAGACAGAGTGAACAAGAAGAAAGGAGTGAGTGATGGCCCCTCCAGGCTGGATGAGTGTGGCCAGGGCAGAGTCCTGGCTTGTGACAGCTACTTATTGGAGGTAATCAGGTGTCTTCTACAGCCTTCGTCCCACCTGAGCCTCTTGCCTGTCTTGGGTTCCACCTTTGAGTTGGGTGAAGCACAATCCCCCTTCCTCTCCCAACAGGGAAATTGTTTTTTCCAAAGTAAGGCTTGTTCACCCTGCATTTTCTGTCACTGCCCCAGTCTGCCTCAGTTTAGCCTTCCATCAAATTAAGAAACAACAATACCTGAATGTAAGTGATTGGCATTGTGCCTCCTCCATTATGATCCTGGGTGTTCCCGTGTGTGTCTGTGGGGCTCCAGCTGCTGCAAAGAGCTTTAAGGGCTTTGCTTCTCTGCCTGGGGATCCTGACTGCTGTGTCTGGGGCTCTGCCCAGAGTCTAGAATCTTCCATGCCTTCGCATAGGGAATGGGGGAAAAGACTGAATTATACATTGACTAGGGAACAGAAACAGTGGTGGATATGTTATTAAATAACTACAACCCTGTTAGGGTATTAAGATTAGCTCCATCTCACAATGAGGAAACGGCTGCTGGGGAAGTTAAAGTACCTTGCCTGCCCTGACATGGCTCATAAGTGGGGGCTGTCTGTACATGGGGGTGCTGTGCCTGGGCTCACAGCGCCAGCCTCCACAGCCAGCTCTTGCTACGGCACCATTGCTCATGTTCACAGTTTCTCTGCTTTGGCCATTTTGGGTGGACTGGTTGAGCCGCCGTTCAGCAGGACCAGAGGAAACACCTGTGGCCCATTCTTCCAGTCCAACCCTGATTCTGTCTCACACAGGGATGCTGAAACCACACTACCGGGCTTCCTCCATCGCTTTGTGTCTCCTTTGCTGCCCCCAACAGGGATTCTGGGGCCAAAGCACACACTGGCTTGCTGAGGCTGTGGTCTCAGGCTTAGGAAGAAGGCAAAGAAGATGACGGGAGTTACCCCAGGGCACAGGCTCACACGGGCCTCCTCCCTGCCACCCCTCCTTAAGCTTTATTTAACCAGGTAGCTGTGAGTGCTGTAAGGGAGGCTCAGCTTGGATGACAGTTGAACACCAGCACTGGGCTCGGCTAATACCCACTCACGACCAAGGGCTCCAGAGAATGACCAGGAGCGTGGCGAGGGGGAGAGCAACTCCCTGCAAAGAGACGGCCTGCCAGGGTGAGCTGTGAGCTCTGCCGGGCCTGCCAATGGCCTGCTAAGCACCCTTCATCCCTCTTTCCCTGGCTCATGGTTTACTTTCTCCATCCCTATGTCTGCTCTTCTTTGTCTTGCCCTATCTATTTTATAATTTCCCTCTGCCAACAGGTCTTTGTCCCTGTCTTTTCATCCCTTTGTCTGTCTCTCCCTCACTTGCTTTCTCCCTCCATCCCTAAACAAAACATCCCCACTGGGCTCCAGGACCAGACGGATTGTGAAATAGAGTCCCCTTCTAATGAGGAACGGCCTAGGCTCAGGTCAAAGCAGGAGCTGCTCACATGTGTGTGTGAATGCACACATACACACACACACACACACACACACACACGCACACATACAGCAGTAGTCTAGGATGGCATGGGGGAGACATGGCTTCCTCTTGTTTCCACATGTCCTGGGAAGTGTTCTCCCTTTTCCCTTCCCATCTACACAGTGAATGAGTACAAGACGATGTGACACTGTCTAGTGTCCAGCACCAACACTCTATAATTCTGTCGAAAGGGGTGAGAGTGACAGCACAAGAGGTTCAAGCCCAGCAGTCCATGAACCCCTCTTTTCTCCTTGGGGATTCCTGGCAGGGGTCTCAAGATCCCCCAAGCACTGCAGCCTGTAGGATACTTTCCAGTGTCTCATGTTTGACTTCCAACTGACCATTTTGTGGTGCCGTAACCCATTTCCTCTGGGCAGACCTTCACACATAAGCACACAAGAGGTACGCCCCAGCTGCCACGTGCTCAGGGTAAGTGGCGCTCTGTCTGTGGTTCCTGAAGAGCACCTGTGCTATCCCCTCTACTCTGCACCAGCCTCCCCTCCCTGGAACTGGAGCTAGGGTCTGACCTTGCTGAGGGATGTGAGGTAGAGTAGGGGCAGGACTGAGAGAGGGGGCATACGGAGGGACAGACATGAGACAGAAAATGGTAGAAACTTAGATACGAGCTGTTTCTCTCACAGGACCAACTCCTGCCTGGGGGAGCACTGGGGGAGGGCAGGAGGACTCTCAGCTTTGGGATTTCTCTGGGCAAGGGAGCCCAACCTACCTTTTTAAAGAAAGAAGTCCCAGAAAGGGAGATGAAGCCCAGAGAGGCATTTGTCCAAGATGTAGTATAAATCTCACTCTGCTCCACAGGAAGGAGGAGAAACCTCATTCACAATCCTGATGAATTGGAAACTTAATAAGTCCAGGCCCGCCCAGATGAGTCCTCAATTAGTGGGAGGAGGAGAGCACTGCCAATTCCCTTCTCCTTGGCGGTGGGAACCATGCCGCTCAGCCCTCCCTGCCCCTCTGGAAACTCCTGGGAAATGGCAACAACTTTGAGCATTACAGTGGCGGCCCCCACCTCAGCGGATGTCCTTCAGCAAAGTCTGGGAGAGCAGACGTGACTCCTCTTTCTCCTTCCCTTCCTTTTCCTTTCTTTCTTCTTTTTCTGTTTTCCTTTCTCCCTCCTTCCTTCTTTCCTTCCTTTTTCCTTTCTTCCTTTTCTCCCTTCCTCCTTCCCTCCCTTCTTCCCTTTTTTCCTTTCTTCCTTCATTTTCTCCATCTTCCTTTCTCTTTTCCTACTCTCCTTCCTTCTTTCTTTTCTTTCTTCCTCCCTCCCTCCCTCCCTCCCATTCTTTCTGTGTGTTCGTGTGCGTGTGAAGGTATCTTGGGCAAGGCACTCATCCTTCTCAGATCATCACACAGGACCCCCTCCCACCCGCATCCCCATTCCCACCCTTCAACACCCCCACCATAGGCAACCACTCTGCCTTTCGTAGTGTGCCCTGACGTTAGATTTGTATGCTTATGGCTTTTTAATTCATACACACGGTATTGCAATTATAGACTCTGTTCTTTTTTTTTTTTTCTAACCTTCAGCACTATTTCAAAATGTCTAGCAGAGAAGCTATGTGCACATGAAGTTCCTAATTTCTGACTGCTGCCCAGAGGTTTCAGGGGGTGCCACCACATGCCACCTCGCTATTCCTCTGGCGATGGACACCTGTGGTGCCTCCTATCCCAGCTGCCACAGCATCACTACACAGAACACAGCATCACCACACAGAACACAGCATCACTGCATGGAACATCCACATGCATATCCACAGTGGACCCTCATGAGGTTGCTTTGTAGCTCAAGAAATCTGAATTTCTCCCTCTGAATTGAGTTCTCCTCTAAGTCCCTGGTGATGGTCGTTGGCCCTGATTCTCACCCAGATGCCACCTGAACTCATTTCCCTGGGCTGAATCAGGTTCCTGGGTCCCTTATCCATTGTGTATCAATAGGGATCCCAGTGTTGATTGCTGCCCCATCTGCCTTCTGAACTGAATCTCCTCTTGGAATATCTTTTACCAGATCCAGATATCCTGGTAATGGTGATTGTCCTGACCATCCATGAAAGATCCACACATCCTCCGAGCACGCCGACAGGGACTACTTGGTCTTCTCCAGGGAAACCTTCTGGGCTGAATCAGTCTCCTAACCTTCCCCTAGCCTGAGGAGTGTCTGCACCTACCTGGATGGCTGAGGGATGCCCAGGGTCCACTGTGATTGATACCACAGTCTTCCTGGTGCCCAGGCACAGAGGCCTGGAATGCAAGAGGTCTGTGTTCATGGCCTGACCACACTGACAGGGGCTAGGTCTTGCCACGCAGTGCAGCAGACTCTGTCTTTGGAGCATTTGAAATGACAGACACAGCCACTTATCTCATCAAGTGAAAGGACTGGTGATGAGAAACCCCCTGGATTGTCCAGATACTGATATATCTCAAGCATCCCTTGAGAAGCTTTTTACTTGCTGAAGAGACTGGCACAATTGTTGTATATACTGGTCGAGCTTCTCAGTTGCACACAACAGAATACTCTCTAGGTAGTTTAAGTAGAGAGCAGTTTAGTACAGATATAGAGAGCTCACAAAATCATTGGAACTGCTGACACACACACACACACACACACACAGCCACACCAGCACGAAAAGTGTTCTACCCTTTGTCTGGGCTCTCATTTAACTCACTCCCCAATCAATATCTCAGTCATACCTAACAAGAAGTCATATGGAAGCTAGCAATAGGGTTACTAGCCATCCCAGCTGCTCTGGAACTGCGGGTTTCCCATGATGTAGGCCTTTCAGGGCTAAATCAGAAAAGCTCCAGGCAAAACAGGACAGGTTGTTCACCCTAGCTAGGAAATGCAGTGTTTTGGGGGAAGCATTGGGGAGGTAGGAGTCACATTGTGGGGAACTGTCAAAATGTGAAGAGGTCAGATGATTTGGGCCAGCTACAATGGCAGACTCTCTCTACACTGCATGATAAAAATAAGATATAATCGCCACTTATTGAGTATTTGCTATATGCCCTGAGCTTGCTTGCCATGTGCTTTAGTATTATTGTTATTTTATTATTCTTATTCTCTCATTTTATCTACACCACAAACTTATGACAGTACATTATTTATCTAATGCTGTTGTAGGTCCTGCTATGGAGCTTACATTGCTGTGGGAAAAACAGACACCTAAGCTGAGGCATGAGCGTTGGGGAGGGAGCCAGACACACATTGATCCAGGGAAAGGATGCTCTGGCCAGAGGTAACAGCAAGTGGAAAAACTTTGAGGTGGGAACAGAAAGGAGTTTTGCATACTCAGGGAACAGAAGGAGCTCCATGTGGCTGCAGGAGACCACATGAGAACAGGAAGTGGTATACAACAAGGTTTAGGTCTGGTAGGCAATGGAAAGGAAGTTGGGTTGTATTTTAAGAAAAATGAGAAGCCAGTGGAGGGTTTTAAGCAGGGGAGTGGTATGATTCGGTTTTCATTTTATATCCAAGGTCACAAAGCTGGTGAATGAGAAATGAAATTTGAAGCCAGATATGTATCACTACAGATTGATTTATCACCTGTTTCCAGCTACCGTGCAAGTTGACGCCGTCCGGGACTCAGAAGCAAGCACACCTAGTTTGTTTACAAATGCTCATTCTGTGTGTTGATTTCTCTACAGCAATGACTCTTAATCTGGGGCAATGTTGTCCCTTGGGGACACATTTGACAATGCCTGGAGATGTTTTTGGTTGGTACAACTTGGGGGTAGGAGTCGGTGCCAGCATGGAGTGGGTCGAGGCCAGGGACGCTCCTAAATGTCCTACAGTGCACAGGGCAGCCCGCAACAAAGAATTGTCCAACCCCAGATGTCGACACTGCTCTGCAGTAAGTAACAGTCATTTTCTCACATGTACAATGAGGGGCAGACTCCTGAAAGCTTAGGCTCCTTCCAACTCCCCAGCATGTGTATTCTCTGCTTGGGAGACAGGGGGCGCTCAAAGGAGGCAGTGGGCCCTCAGCACACATCACAGGGGCTTCTGTGACACAATGCATTTCATTCATTCTACCACAAAGCCAGGCAGGTCCTGACAGCATGGGAAGAAAGAAAATCTGCTAGTGAGTGTGGAATGGAGAAACCACTGGTTGGTTGGGCTTTTCACCTCCTAGGAATGGTTGCTGTGTTTCCCAGTGCTCCAGCAGTCAGGCAGTGTGGCAACAATTCAAGCAGTTCCTGGCAGACCAGCTGATGGTGATGGGCCCAGCTCTGCCCGAGCCTGAGTGAGTTCTCCGGAGGCTTCCAAACACTCAAGGCTGGGCATTGAGGCTTCAAGGGTCGGGGGATGATCAGCTGCCCCTTATACACTGCACAGTGACATTTGCACATGTGCAGATATTCCCTATAATCTGTACTCACATGGCACCTAAACACAGCACTTCTAATGCACACCCAGAGTGCACTTTTCAATGCCTGCATATGCACACAGTTCCTACTCTCTCCTGGTGGCCACATCACCAGCCCATCAGACCACACAGTGCATGGACTACAGAGTGGAGATTCCCTATTCACACTATGTTACCAACTTTGGAGGCTGGGTGCACGCGCATACCCCTTCCATTTCCAAACACCACGGACTGACTGCACATCATTTATGCGGCACAAATGCCACATCACACTCACTAAAATGAATTGAGTGCTTACCATGTGCCACATGCCATAAGTACCTTTATACATCATCTCTTTGAGTCATTCTATCTTCATTTGGGTTCCTTGGAAGGCAGACCTTGAAGCAAAAATTTGGGAGCAAGTAATTTAGTTGGGAGGTGATCCAGGAATTAATATGAGGGGTTGGGGAGCAAGGCAGTGATGGGAGAAAAGCTCATAAAGGATATGTAAACAAAGGAGCCACTGCTCTGGGAAACTGGAGTTCGAGCCTCAGGAGACCATATGGAACGCTGCTCAGGTTTGTCCCCTCCTCAGATGAGAGAAAGCTTTAGTCCCTCACTGCCAGGTTGGCTAGAGGAATGTAGACAAAACACCCACAGTCTCTGTCACATCTCCCAATATCACTAAGGAAAGTATTAGATAACTCTGTTTTAGATGAGGCAGCAGAGGTTAGAAGAGGTTACACTAATTTGTCCAATGCAACATGGTTAACGAAGTGTGAAACCAGGATTCAAACTTGGGTCTGGCTGACTGCAGAGCCCATGTTCATACTCACTGTATCAGCTTCCTCAAGCTGTAAAAAAAAAAAAAAAAAAAAAAAAAAAAAAGAGAACCACAGTACCACAAAGTACCACACATGGTGGCTTGCTTAACAGGAATGTCCTGTCTCACAGTACTAGAGATATGAAATTTGAGACCCGAGTGTCACCAGCACTGGTTCCTTCTGAGGGCTGTGAGGGAGAATCTGTTCCATGCCCCTCCCCTAGCTGGTTTGCTGGCAATCTTTAGCATTTCTTGGCTTGTAGAAGCATCACCCCAGCTCTGCCTTCATCTTCACATAATATTCTCTCTGTGTTCACCTCCATGTCTAAATTTCCCGTTTTTCTAAAGACACCAACCATACTGAATCAGGGCCCATTCTAGGGACCTCATCTTAATCAATTACACCTGCAATGACCTCATTTCCAAGTAAGGCTGCATCCGGAGGTACTGGGAGTTGGGACTTCAATGGAGGACTTTTGAGGAGACACAATTCACCCTGTGACACCCTCCATGCCTGTCATCACTCCTCTATACCCCACAGGCCCTTGTTCTGCGTGTCCATTTTTATCCTTTGAGCTTGTCCACTGCACACTGGACAAAGAGCCCTGTAACTTGTGTCCCTCCCTTTTGATGGCCCTACCCTTCAGGCGATGGCATGACTAGGTCATGGCCAGAGGGCTGAGGACTGCACGAGATGGACGGAGTCTGGAAAAAGGCCTCGGTGAGGGGGCTTGGGCCTGAGGTCCAGCTCACTGTCACCTTAATCACTGAGATTCAATCACCAAACACAATTTTTAAAAAGTATTACAGAAATAAAACACTGCCAAAAATCTTTCTCAAATTATAAGCGCATGCAATGAGCAGTCTGGGTTAATAAAGAACAAATTATGCCAGACAACACTTGATTGTGCCTTTGAGGGAACTAAGAAATTAAGAGATGAGAAGGATGGAAGGGATGCAATACATCTTGATTTTAATACAGCAATTGATCTATTGTCTTGTGGAATTGTCCCTACAAAATTAATTCAAACTGGCTTGGTGAGGAGAAGTGTCCCTGGGGTTGAAAACCAGGGGAAAGATAAACAAACAAATAATGATTAAAGGAGAAACCGAAGCCCATAGCCCTAAGGTAGGGAAGGAAGGAGGGTGACTTGAGAGGTGGGGAGGCAGATTTTGAAATGTGCAGAGGTGCAGAATATGCCCGAGTGTCTGGGGAGCTGGAGAGGGGATGCACCAAAGAAGGGGGTTGACCAGGAGCCTGACAGACAGTGGGATTCACCAATGGCTCTATACCAGGTGAGTCTTGTCACCAACCAGAGACTAGGAAACTGAAGGCTGCGCCCTGAAGAAACCCACAACCTGAATGGAGGAAACCTGCTAAAAGACAAGAACAGCTGACTTCAGGGGCAGAGGCAGGTGCTAGGTTTTACTTCTTTCAAATGTATGACATTTGAAGTGAAGTAGCCCATTCTTCGGAATCCTAGAATCCTGACTTGGGCTCCGAATGTTAGAGTTGACAGGCGCCTTCGTGAAGGGGTCCTCTCTGTGCAGATGAGGAGACTCAGAGTCACAGAAAGAGAAGTATGGCTGGGGAGCTTGTCAGAAATGCAGATTCATGGGCACAGGACTCAGCAGTTCTGATTGTCATGGAGTTTGGATAAGGCCCAGGAACCTTCATTTGTAACAGATCTATCATAGATCATTCTGGTGTGTGGATCACATTGAGAAACACTGGCCCATGGTCATGCCCTGGTCCTGCCCACCTATTCTCTTTGTTTTTCTTCCTTCTTTCCTTCCTTCCAAAATGTTTTTTCTCATGTGCCTACTGTATAGAAGGCATGGTTCTGGGTTCTAGGGATGCAGAGATAAAAGGTGACTTCCATCTCTGAGAAGTGGACAGTGAGACTAGCCAGTGGGATCATTTATAGAGGCATGAGGAGCTGAGGTCATGTTAAAGGACTCCATGAAAACACCGTCAGCAAAATTCAGACAGTGGGGAACTACAGGGCAAACACTGGACTTCCTCAGTAAATACACCACAAAGGGCAAAAATAAGAGGGAGGGAAGATCTACAGATTAAAGGGGACTTAAGGGACATATCAATCGTCATGTAAGATCTTATCTGGATCCTGATTTAAACAAGTGCTGTTAAAAAGAACTATTATGAGGCAATCAGAAATATTTGAAAGTTTGTAGATATTTGATTATTTTAACTAATTATAAGGCATGTTGAAATGGTATTGTGGTTTTTTTTTTTAAAGTTCTTTATCTACTAGACATAGAAACTAAAATGTTTATGGATGAAACAATATGATGTTTAGAATTGGCTTTAAACTAGCCGTGTGTGTGTGTGTGTGTGTGTGTGTGTGTGTGTGTGTGTGTGTGTCTAGGGTCAACAGGGGGGTGTCTAGATCAAGCAAGATTGTAAGATTGTCTATGAGTTACTGATTGTTGAAGCCAATTATGGGGCGTTCATTATACTATGAAGAGTTCATTACTATTCTCTCTATTTTGCATATGTTTGAGATTTTCATAATAGAAAGAAAGAAGAAAGGATAGAGAGAGGGAGAGAGACAGTGAGGAGGTAGGGAATGCAGGTGACAAGAAGTGGATAGAATCATAGACTGATGACCATGCAAGATGAACCAGGGAGAGTCTCCACTCTGGCAAGAGGGTTCAGCTCAGAAAAGGAATCGGCATTAACCAGGACAAGATGTGAGAGAGAGGCGTGGGGGAGGCCGTGGTCCACGTAGATTGCAGGAAGAATATGTCAGCCGTGGCTGCGGAAACCACTGGGGAAGAGCAGGAACCTGACCCCCAGCGCTGGGTGGGCTGGGCTTAGGAGCTCGGGGGATTCTGGTAAGTGAGGGGAGTAACCAAGGGATTTCAAACAAAAGAGACATAGAAAGACAACATTTGATTAGCTCACCAGGGCTTCTCTGTGAAGATTGGACCTGGATAGGGAGACCAGTAGAGGGAAACAAGTTATGCCAAGGGGATGTTGACAGTGGGGGCACTGGAGACATTTATTAGGCAGTAGAATCTACCAGGATGTAGTGTTCGGGGGTCTCCTGTGCTTTTTGTTGGATGTCTAAAGGAATGGTGGTAACATCTCTCAGCCAAGGCAGGGAACACAGGCAGAGGACCTGGTAGACTGAGAGGTAACAGATTCATCTGGACACCTTGGATTTGCGGGAAAGCCAGGGAGAGATGTTTCACGTGCCTTTGGATGTGTAGAATTGCAGCTTGGTGGAGAGATCTAAACCAGGGGGTGCAAAACATGGCCTTGAGGAGAGGCAGAAGAGGAGAGGTGGGCCTGAGTCAGTATCTGAGCAACGCTGCTATCTCAGCTGGTGGTAGAGAGAGGCTGTACCTGGTCCCAGTCTCCCAATTCATTCTCTGCCAGCTCCTCTCTTACAACTTTTGCACTTGAGTTTTGGGGTCTGCTAGTGTCTGGTGTCTCCTGGGTCAGGCTGACTGGTGGTAGCTGCTTTCTCTTGGTCCCCTCACTGACCATTCCTGCTGGGTGATTCTCGTACCTGTCTGTGAACCAACACTTGCTCAGGAAGCTGAAGCATCCATCGCCAAAGCGCTTTTTCATCACGGTCAGCACAGCCACACTTGCCTGTATATGGTTTCTCTGCTGGTTTGCTTCAGTTAGACAGAATGGGCTGGGGGCAACACACGTGTGCTCTAGAGGCCGGTGGACTTGGGGTTAAGTCCCAGCTCAGCCATCAGGTAGTGTGTAGACTCAGTTGTGTTATTTTACCTCTCAATGTCTGTTTCCTCATCTGCAAAAAACGGAATGAATGAGATTTGTACTGGCCTCTTAAATGCCATAAGACACAAATGGCACTTGGCTGTATGCTATATCAATGTAGTTTTTGTTACCCTCATTGTTTTTACAGAACTGTCTCTCTGGACAGTTGAGCATGCCCTGCTCTGCCCCTGTGGCTCCTGCAGACAGCATTGGCTCCTCTTTTCCTGGATGACAAGCACGTGCCTGGCCCTCCCCTTGGATACTGATGTTCTCCTAGCTCTTGGCTGTCTCCCTGGCTTCTCACCAGCCAGGCTTCCCAGCCTAATTCTGAATATTGGTGTCTCTGTAGCTCCTTGCCCTGAATCAACAATCTTCTGAGAACTGCAGCCCAGCGGGCATCTCAAATTATATCACCTTCTTTTCAAAAAATTAACTGTACACATTTAGTTTGTGATACTAATTCCTCTAACTTCTAACTACTACAGTGATGGAGAAACAAATAAAAGAAGACTTTGCACAGATAGTGCCCCCCACCTCACATGAACGTAACTGTCATTCCAATTGGGGATTGGGGTGGCCCAGGGGACAGGGCTGCTTGGTAAGGCCTGGCCGTGGCAAGCGAAGCCACCCCTTCCATTCTCTTTGCACAAACAAGGCAAGAAAACTCATTTGTGCTCATGGGAACCAATTCCCTCCTCCATATTACCCCAGACATTATCCAGACGGCCAGTTTCCAGAGCATTTATTAAACAACCACTTCCAGAGAGCCCACCAGGAAGCAGCCACTGAGTGCTGAAATTGAATTTATTTTCTGTATTAAATCTCAGGGAAGATTGGAAAGCCTTGTCAGTGAGGCCTGGAGGTAGAATTGCTATGCCTTTATAGAATAAAATGTGTGCTCTTTTGTGTGCTGCTATTTATTGTTTCTCTTGCTTCCTTGGAGGGAAAAATAAGATCTCAGTCCTATGGGGTGCCGCCAAGCAAGGCGGCTACATGGGTTTAGAGATCAGCTTGACGGGGCATGAGTTACCTCTTTTCTCTGAAGCCATCTTAATTCACTGCTGTGGTTCATTTAAAATGGTATTTTAGGGGAAAGGAGAGAGGCTGGTTGTCTGTTGTTGTTCGTAAAGATAAACTTGAAGTAAGGGATTGATTAGAAGACTTTTTCTTCTTTAGTAGAATCTACGGGTCAGCCCCTAGTATGCAGGCTCCCTTCTTTCTGCCAACAGAACCCTGATTTCAGCCCCGGCCTCTCATCTAGCCTGAGCTTCCCAGGCTCCCTGACAGCTGGCTATGGGACCAACTTCTCGCCTAGGGGATTTAGAGAGAAATGATGTCCTCAACTTGTGGGTCTTACCCTTCTAATGTTTAGGTGTTGACACCCCGATATCACTCAGACACCATGCCAGGAACCTGTGGGGACTATATAGACAAGGGCAATAATCTAGGGAAGCAGCTTGGGACCCCTGATGACTTTACGAGCTGAGCTACCAGCCCACCACGAACCAGCTGCCCCTCTCTAGATGGCCATCTAAGAGAAAACTTAACCCACTGAATTTTGAATGTGTGTTACAGCAGCTTAGCCTCCACCCTAACCAATACATTCTTTACTACAGTAAAATTGTTGAAGTCCTAAATCCTCTGAGTGCCTTTGTTACAAATTCTCAGACTCCCCTTTCCCTTCACCCCCAAACTTACCACTCTTTAAGTGCCCTCTGCTCCGGGCAGCACACCCAAAAATCCTGTGATAGCTACTTGCACAGTTCTTGCTCTTTTACATCCTGGCTGCTAGAGAAG
This sequence comes from Sapajus apella, assembly GCF_009761245.1. Lineage (NCBI taxonomy): Eukaryota > Metazoa > Chordata > Mammalia > Primates > Cebidae > Sapajus > Sapajus apella. The sequence goes on from NW_022437023.1 coordinate 8,434,551, forward strand.
CATTATTTCCCTGCAAGACCTTAAAATGTACACTGTAAAACAGTAAATGGCTTACTACTGAAAACATAGCTTACCCTTGAGGAAGTTCCACTTTTTCTTGCGTTGATCTCTCTCTGTCGAAGAGTATATGTTTGGGTTATAGAAATTCATGTCAGAACAGTGAAGTGGCTTCTGTGCATGGCGGAAGGTTTTCAGGAGTGACATGTGAACCCGAAGGATCCTGGAATCCACTCTTACCCTTCCTGGCCCCACCTGCAGCTGTTCTGATTAACCCTTCACTGGTGTGATAGGACTGTTGCTTGGCAAGAAGCAGCCCACCAACATGAGAGGTGGGAGGATTGAATAAAGACTTGTTTCCTTTCATGTTAAAAGAGAAAATAGAAGAGCAAGGGAAATCACAGTATAATTTTTACAAATCCTTGTCAGGCAGCACTTCAGACAGGAGAAAGGTGTTGAGAAATCAAGTAAACAACGACAGCACACCAGGACTCCCAAAAGACTAGGTTGTTGCTCGTGGAAGCCGCCTGAGAAAGAGAAAGGACACACTCAGGATAAAAACGAAATAAAAACTGGATCACGGTGGTGAGAAGAAAGGAAATTCCACCTCTGATCCCCTTCTCACAAAGGCGTAAACTGCTTTATCGTTTTGCTGACAAGCTCACAAAATGCATAAACCACTTTATTGAAACAAAGACTAATGCCCCTGATGGCTCCTGCCACCTCTGCCAGCCCTGCTCAGAGGGGTGAGGACCTTCCATCTCCCCTTAGCCCATCCAGGTCCTCGGTCAATTTCAGCCAAGACAGCCTGCACAGTACTGGGCTCCCAGCTGGCCAACCAGTGGGGTATGGAGGCAATATTGCAGCTGTGACATCTAATACACCTGGGGTGAGTCTCACATACACCCATGTCCACTGAGCAGCAGCTTCCTCCATGACCCTCACCAATCTGGCAAGTAGAAAAACAATGAATTTGGGCGCAGGTTCAAATCCCAGCTCTGCTACTTCCCAGTTGAATGATTTTGGACAAATTACTTAACGGTTATCTCTCTGTTTTCCCCCCTGTCAATTCACAAGGCTATGTTAAGAATTCAAGATATGGTGGATATTAAACACCTGCCCCTCTCTGTGAAGTTTCTCTTGTGGTTTTGAGTTCATAAGGCATCTGCCCTGCCCTGAGGCCTGGGTTCCTTTACCCCCTATCCTCCCAACCCCCTTGTCCCAATAGCTCACTTTGCTCCTGTTCCAGATATCCCCTCAAGACTAGGTCCCTACACCCACCCTAGACCTCTGTGAAGGCTGCCTTCCCTCTTCCCCCATAGCATCCCTGTTTTGGTCAGCCTTATAGCCAGGGATACAGACCATCAGCTACATCCCATATCCACAGAGGCTGTGATGCCACCCTTGCCTCACTGAGGCCCCAAGGGGCTTTTACTGAGCAGGGTGAGCTGAGGAAGGCACCCAGGCCTCCCCACTACATGTCAGGGTCTCAGACCTGTTAACCGGCTTCCATACCTGCCTTTGCTGCTCGCAGCCATGAGGCCCTGAAGCCTGTCCTTGCTCAGGGTTATGTGAGATCAGTGCACGTGCTCAACGTCGGAGCCAGCTTGATGGAGGGGCTCAGATCCCCACTCCTAGGAGAGCTGCATTCGAAGTCCCTGTCGCCTCAGAGAGACATGAATTTCTCTTATGCTGCACTGTGACTCCTGGTTTTCTTTCAGGGGGTGTCACTCTGGAGTTCCTTCTTGGTTTCTGGCACTTGCTCCCCTCCTTAGCCTCTGCTATTGTGTGACTCATTGCACTCACCTCCTTCCGCATGATATCCCCCATTGAAGCCAGAAACACTGTAGCTCGTCAGAGTGACGGCAATGGTCTTAAAGCAGAATCAGGAGATAACAGTGCTTCCTCTTCTCTGGATGAGACGGAGGACTCATTCCCATTCGAATGAGGTGTCACTCAGATGAAGCGCTGTCTCTCCCTTAGTGAGGAAAGCCTGCAGTGGAGAGGGGGACACTCAAGGACCTCCTGCTAATTGCTGCTGTCAGGTATTCCCAGGAGGAACAAAAGCAGGCTTCAAGGGATGGGGTGGAGCCACCCCCTGGCCTTTCTGCACAAGTGCCCCAGCTCCCCACATCCTGGCCACTTTCTCCCACTGAGATGTGCTTCATGCTAAGACTTCATTCAAGTCTGTCGGCCAGTAATGAGTGAGCACCTACTATGTGCCAGGCACGGTGCCTTTTGACCCCCTCAGAAGCCCCACAGGTGCCCACAGACCTTGGTGAAAACCTGCCAACCAGGTGATGATCACAATCTTCTTGCTCTCTGGTTCCATGAAGAATCCAAATAACTTGCATTCCCAGGGTATTGCAAATGCAGTACCAAAAGACTGATCTTGACCAACACTTTAAGGGTTTATGGAAGACCAAATTGAGACCTGGGAGCTGAAGCAATAGTGCCAGGATCCCAGGCTGGGCTCTTCACTCAGCCTGTCTCCACCTGACATGCTGGCACCAGCAGGAAGTCGTTTCATGTCTCTCAAATCCTGTGCCACACAGGATGTCCCAACATCCCATCTGGTTCCTTTCTGACTGTTCGGGATCTGGGAGGCAGATCCCAAACAGTCAGAAAGGAATTCCTTCACTTTGCAGGAAGTCAAGGCCATGAGCAAGGATGTGGAGGGAAAGGCCAAGGTGCCACCTGGGAGCTGAGACCAGACCTTTGCCTCGGAGAGCGCCTATCTGGGACAATGCAGGCTCCAATGTCAGTCTAATTACAGGCCTGTTGTTATTCATTAGTCCTGTGGAGCAAAGGGTAGGGTGGAAATGAAGGAAGCGTGAAGGAAAGCTGGGAAAGCAGGAATGAACTCAGCCAGGAGGGCCCTGGGGAGAGCAGGGGTGCCAGCCACGCTGACCCAGACACCCCACACCTCTCATTCCCCACCTCATTCCATGACCCCCGCTCCCCCTCAGCACCCAGAGAGTAGCGAGGCAAAATCTCAGTGCACCAGTCCTCTGTCCCTCCCCAGCCTTTTGCTCCTGGGTCCTGAGGTCTGTTTCCCCACTCCCCTCTATCTAGGGCAGTTCATTCATTCACAAATACTCCTTCAATCCCTTCTACCTGCCCGACATTCTCGGTGCTGGAATACAACGGTGATGGGGTCTGATTTTAAGCGGGGAAAGTCTGAGGAAGTGACATCGGAGCAAGGCCCTACTGTTCAGGAGTGAGGACTAGACCCATAGAACTGCAGGTGCAAAGGGCATGGTGCAGGCTGCAATGTGCTTAACAGATTAAGGGAAGCCCAGTGGTGGGGAAGAATGAGCTAGGAAAGAATGGGAGTGAAGGAGGTCAGAGCACACACAGCCGGCAGAAGGTGAGGTGCAAGGGCAAGAGCTGGGAAACGGGCCACAAGCCAGTGCACCAGTCCAGGTGTGCGATGGTTCTGACTGACTGAGACCGTGGTGGTGAGGAATGATCTTTCTTAGAGTTTCCATTTCAGATACTCTGAACTCAACTCTCATCCCCTACCTCCCTTAGCAATGGCTCTCCACCCCTAAGGACCCATCATTTCACATGCCCTCATTCCAAACGCCTTCCTCACATGGCTGGGACTCACACACATGCAACCAGACACCATCATCAAGGCTGCCACTGCATCCTCAGGATGGGGTTCCAGCTCTGCAGTGAAGCTCTCTGCCACCCTCCCCCTTCTTTAATATTTAACCCAAATGACACTTACAGAAAGCAACCTGAGGCTGTGTCAGCACGGGGCTACCGTTATAGAAGAAGACATCGCAGCTTACCCGACAACAAAGATTAGGAGGTGAACTCTGTGGCATTGAACTAGATTGTTGTATTAAATAGATCATACCACTCTCTTACAATTATTTAGACTTTTTAAGCAGTGAGCAGGCACTGGATGGTGGCAGAATCCCTGAGGTGCCCATGGGCAGCCTCGCTTGTGGGGGTAGAGGAACTAGGAAGCCCAACTGGAGGATTCGGATCCTTTGTATGTGATCCCCCCAGCCAGATGCCAGGCTCCTGAGCTCCTGCTGCGCCCTTCATCTCTGTGTCCTCAGCGCCTACCGTGGGCAATGCTCTTACAGCACCCGCCAAACCAGCGGAGGAATAAATGGAGAGGTGATATGAGTGCTGCTTTGTGCCCCTGCCCCAGAACAGTACCAGGAACACAGGAGAAAGTGAATTCAGGATGGTCAAGATGATTACTTTTCAGCCATCCCTGTCCCACCCCTCTCAAGGGTCTCCTCTCTGCTTCCTAAGGTGAGAGGCAACCAACCAATCAGGGAGGGGAGGGAGGCCTAGGTGTCAGGAGCTGAGAAAATGTCACCATGACCCCTTTGAGGCAACAAACTACAATGCTTTAATAGGTCCATTATGGGGAGGCAAGCTTTGCTGGGTCAGGCATAGTTTGGGCACTTTTCAAATCATAGGGTGACTGTCCCCTGGCTTGAGGACAGGTCTGGCTCGCCTGCAGGACCCCCAGCCCTTGGGCAAGGAGACCGGTGTGCAGGAGGCCCGTGGGGGCTTCTCTGCTCCAATAACAATGCCACAGTAACTACTAACATCCAACTGGCCCTCCTGGGCATAAGACACTGTCACACACATTCTTTTGACTGTCATTGCATCCTGGAGGGAGAGGGACAGCGTGGATTGCCCCCAAGGTCCTGCAAGAAGAACCAAGACCAGGTTTGCGCTCTGGTTTTCTGAATCGCATTCTCAGCCTCCTTCCCCACACCACTGAGCTCCCCGGGAACAGTATGGAGTTCAGAGCAGGAGGAAGCCTCCGTGGTCATTGCTTGTGAGCTCATTATTGCACAGTGGAGGGCCATGAGGAAATGGGGCCTCCTGCACCTGGACCCACCCTTCACACCCCAGACCTCCTTTGCCCATTTTCCCAGAGGTTTTTGGTCTCTTGAAATTCTGTCCTGGTATCACCACTTTATTTCCCAGACTATATTTCCTCTTCACCTCTAAGACAGTTGTGGCAGTTTACAGCTGTTTACTAGCAGTCAGATAGACGAGGAACTTAAGTGGAATATAAACTATTGAATTAAATTATCCTCTTCAAATGCCACCCGGTACTTGCTGTACCTGAGAATTTCAATCAATGAAATAACTTCCTGCTCACTAACGGAATGCACCAAACAAGTTTTTTTGCCTGCCATTTGAGCTGGGCTGCTGCTGTGGCAGAGGCTGTTATAGGGGACAGAGATGTTCATGTAGACGGGCATGACAATGCGTCACCTGAAAGCATAGCTTTCTTGAGCTCCCAGTAGTGCCATTAAGCAGGTTGGGAAATTGCTTCATTCCTCGAGCCTGGGTGTTAGACAGAGCCATTCACAGGAGGGTCGGTGAGGCTCTCCAGGAGATGGAGGGTAGAGTCTTGTCCTTTAGGACACCTTTTAGGGACTCAAGGAAACAGTGGTGTGGAGAGGAAGGGTACTGAAGAAGGAAGACAGATTATCTCCCAGCACCAAAAGATATAGGTAAAGCTCACAGCCATACAAACAACACCCACTAATTACAAGTTGAAAGGATGGAACATCATACCCTCCATATTTATAAAACAGAATGGCCCTGGGCTGGGAGTTCCTGGGTTCAAGTTCTGGTTCCAACATTTATTAGCCATGCTGTCAGAGGCAAGTCTCTTCTCTGTGGCTCCATGCCCCTTCTCTGTAAAATAGCTTCACTGCCTACGTTATAGGGAATGCAAACACCTTTCAACAACTTCCAAGCACTGTACAATTGTGTTACAATATTTGGGTGGTGGGAGAAGCCCTTTGAGAGAGATCCCTCCAGAGCCCACAGAGCCCCTTAATTGGCCTCTGGGCCATGTGAAGAGGGGCCCAGGCCGTTTGTATCTTGGAAGGAGGGCTCTGTGGGGATGGTCATCCCGGAAGGGACCTCTGGGAGGCAGCAGAGGAGGTGCTATGGAGCAGCCACACCTGGAGACTCAGGGCTGTTCCCAGTCCTGGGGTCCTACGGGGACAGGGAAGAGGAGGGAAATAGTGTGACAGAGTTCCTGACCCTGTTTATGGATAGGGAAGTAACTGTGGGCATTCCACAGGACCTGCTGGGCCCTCGGTTGTGGGTCACCACCACCAAGCTGCATCCTGATGCCGTTTCTTCCCCGGGGCTTGGGCCTCTTCCTTTCTGCCCTGAGACTGGAGAGATGATCCTCCCAGGTCCTCTCTCCTCAGCTACATTTTCCCTCCTCGGGACAGGTTTTTTCTGGACAGGCCAAGCTATGCTTTTAAGCCCCTCTTCTTAAGGGCAATAGAAACGACCTTACTTACAACACAAGGGAAAACGAGGCACAAATAATGACTGAGCACCTACTATGTGTCAGCATTCTATCAGCCGGTTCATGCACACTAATCTCATTTACTCCACATAGTAACTGGTTGCAGAAGGTTAGCCCATTTTACAGATGAGGAAACTGAGGCACCGGGAGCAAAATAACTTCTACAGGATCACATGGGCGGTTAAGTGATAAAGCAGGGACTCAAACCTAGAGACCTCCAACTCCAGTGTGCATGTTCTTTCTACCATGCTAACTACATACACATGACAGAATGGTCAGGGAGGCAGAGCACGCTCCACACAGACTAGAAACTGGAAAGACACACGTTAGTTATAGAACCCAGACTTGGAGATCTTCTTACCAGTTGCCACCTCCATTTTGGATCTCTCTGTAACCAGCTTCCTCTGGCCAGTCTGTTCTTCATTGAGAATCCTTCGGTTTTTGTTTTTGTGCTTTTGCCTTTGTTGAGAGCCCTTACGGAGTTCTTCCCAAGATGGCTCTCTGCTTACCTTTCATGTCCCGGTCTAAGCTTGCTCCCTGAGCTCGTGGCAAGCCCATGCTCCTTCAGGTTTTTTTTTTTCACTAGCGAAATTATTTTCTCTTCTTCATTCAAAACACAAAGCCAGAGCAATCTTGAGCTGGCTGCTAGACAAGGACCCTAGGGACAATGGTGGTTTCCACTTAGCAAGCACTTGCTACTGGATTCATATATGCCGAATGTTAGCTTGCAGTATCTCATTTAATTGCCTGAACAGCATTAGGGTAGGTGTTAGCATTTCCGTTTGATGGATTGGGTAGCTGAGGCCCAGCGTCACTGAGTAAGCTGCCCGACATCACACAGACAGGCAGTTCTCAACGTCAGCTCTGTGTGGTCCAGAACCTGTGGCATTAACCCCACCCACAGGGAATGGTCAGGAAGATACCCTGCTTTCCCATCCTCTCTACTGTGGATCTTGATTCTTACTATAAGTTCTCAATGTAATTTAATACACCAAATAGCTGACACTGGGACTCTGCTGGGATAGAAGAGAAATAGGTAATACGTCTGCTAGGATCCTCGGTCCATTTGAAGAGACAAAACACATGAAGCGCATTCCATGACATCCCTTGGGTCGTGGGACATTCTTGTGTGTTCCTCCCCACCTCCCTAATGCTCCCTTTGATCTCCTTCTCAAGCTGCCCTGCTCATACTGGTGTTCTACAGGGCTCCACCTTCAACCTACCTCTCTTCTCACCTCCCATCAGGGTTTGCAGCTTTGAATAACCACAGGGAGTGGGCAGAAATTCACCCAGCAGGCTGAGCATTAAACAATAGCTCGCTTCTACAGCAACCAAACAAAACCTTTGCCTCGCTACAGGCCTTGAACCATACCCAGCCCAACAAAGCGCCCAAACAGAACGGAACATTTTTGCAATCCAAGTCATGCTCAGAGCTGCAGGGTTGTCGCTCTTATTTCTATTTCCCCAGGACAATTTCATCTATCTCAAGTACGTATCTATTATCTACTTCCTCCATGATGATAACATCTGCATGTGCTGTCTTCAGCCCAGCTCTCTCTCCTGGCTTCAGACTCTGTGCATGTGAGGGTCTGCTGACATCTCCAGCTGCCCCTAGACCCAACCTGGGAAAACTTGAATGCACCACCCCCAGCCTCCTGCTTATGTTTATCTCATGTTTATCTCCCCTTTCCCTTTCTCTCTATCTCTCTCTTCCTCCAGCCCCCCAGTACCTGCCCTAATTCAGGCTGTTGCCTCAGTCCCCGGGAATATTGCTGTATCCTCCTGCCTGGGTCCCACCTCTCTCCCATCCATCCTTCTCATCCAGCCTGAGTCACTGACCAAAAATAAAAATGCAAGGCTACCACCAGCTCCAAATTCATAGCCTGTGGGAAAAAGCACACATTCCTTATCTCGGTATCCAAGCCCTCCCCAGCCCAGCAGCACATACGTCTAGAGCCACCCCTGGTTCTCACTTCACTCTCTGGGCACAATAAATTGTGCATACTTGTCCTACATACACCACAGAGCGCCACACTCTGGAGTCTCTAGGCCCACTGCTGCCTCTGCCTGGAGAGCCTTCCTTTCCCACCCACCCACACTCTGCCTTTGCTGAGCCACTGCTGTATATTTTGAAACCTATATTGGTGCCACCTCCTCCAAGAAGTCTTCTCTGACATCCTTCAAGTCTGGACCAGGCACCCCTCCTGTTGAGGGGGCTGATGCACACTATCTTGTACCATGGCACAGGATTTCAACATTGCTTGTTTACTTGTCTGTGAACTGGAGGGTGACTATGTGTGGCAGGCACTGGAGTTGCCTACCCAACATCTAGAACCTTTTCCTGATTTTATTCAGGAAAGGAATTGCTCAGTCTTGAGGACTGTTTAATTTTTTAAAATTTTATTTTTTATTAATACATAATAGTTGTGCATACATTGGGGATACATGTGATCATTTAACACATTTGAATAACTTGTAAAGATCAAATCATTATCATCAGGATTTACATTGCCTTAAATTGTTGTCTTTTCTTCATGCTAGGAACATTTGAATTGCTATCTTCTAGCTACTTTGAAATATACAATAGGTGATCAGTAGTTAACCTTTGCTGTGAGCCAAGTACTGTGTTAAGCACCTTTTGTACATTAAACATTTAATCATTACATCAACCTGTGAAGTGTCATTATCACCATTTTACAGATGGGAAACTGAGGAACAAAAAGTTAAGCTCCTTGGCACGGGTTATATAACTGAGGAGTGATGGAGCCAGGATTTGAACTGTGGCCATCAGGCTTCAGAGCCCCTGCTCTTAATGGACACGATAGACTCACTGCTGTTCCCGTGAACAGCACATCACAATTTTCCCAAGGCAGCCAGTATGGCATTCAATTCTGGTTTGCCTGTGACGGGTCTAGAAACGGGCATGTAAACCCAGATATGGTCACTGGGTTACAATAAGAAGGCAGCTGGGCGCTTCTAGGAAGGGTATTCGTGCCCTATTTAAAAAAAAAAAAAAAAAGAGCAAAGTGAAGGTCCCTGTTCTGCCTTGCTTGTGTCTTTGAGCATTAGGCTGTAGTTGGGGACTGTGACGGCCACCTTGCCATCTGAGGGAAGACATCACTGACACACCAAGCATGGCTCTTCATGGCACCGCTGAGCTGTGGCGCCTACAGCTCCTAAAGACCACAGCCCTGGACTTCTTTCTTATTTTTGATGAGCTAAGGAATGTCCGCATTGTTTTGTCAGAGGGGTTTAAACCAGAGCAACTCCATCTCGAATAGGGGCTGGATAAAATAAGGCTGAGACCTTCTGGGCAGCATTCCCAGACAGTTTGGCATTCTAAGTCACAGGATGAGATAGGAGGTCAGTGGCACGAGATACAGGTCATAAAGACCTTGCTTATAAAACTTGCAGTAAAGAAATTGGCTAAAATCCCACCAAAACCAAGATGGCAATGAGAGTGACCTTTGGTCGTCCTCACTGCTGTACTCCTGTCAGTGCCATGACAGTTTATAAATGCGAAGGCAACATCAGGAAGTTACCCTATGTGATCTAAAAAGGGGAGGCATGAATAGCCCACCTCTTGTTAGCACACGATCAATAAATAACCATTAAAATGGGGAATCAACAGTCCTTGGGGCTGCTCTGCCTATGGAGTAGCCATTCTTTATTCTTTAACTTTCTTAACAAACTTGCTTTCACTTTATGGATTTGCCTTGAGCTATTTCTCACAAGATCCAAGAACCCGCTCTTGGGGTCTGGATCGGGACCCCTTTCTGGTAAGAGTTTAGGCCACCACTGGCTGAGTATTGTTACTTGCAGCCAAACCCGTATACCCATCCAATGCCCAGAACAGTGCCTGGCACATAGTAGGCCCTTCCTAAAGGGCTGTTTAATGAAGAAAATGAAAAACCATGTGAGCATATGTGGGAAAACAGGATAAACTCAAGGCACTACATGAATATGAAGAAAGATTCATTTTCTTGAGCCTCAGTTTCCTTATTGAGGGGGCTGGGCTCAGTGGGTTCATTTAGGCTTCCACTTTCTCTATTTTGAGTACAAGCGAAGATGAAGTTTCAGGTGTGCAGGACTGACAATAAACGTTATGAGAGAAGAGACCCTGGGACTCCCTCACAGCTGCTCACTGTTTATCCTTGGCAAGCCAAGGGAGCCTGTCAAAGGACATCACTTTCTGCAGGAAGGTTCAAAGAAACATATCTAAATAGAACAGAGTCTGATAAGGGACTCGCCCAGGGGCCAGCCTCTAAAACAGAGAACTGCAAAGACCTCTCCTCTCTTGGCCTTTGATTTAACTCAGTAAAATCTGGAAGCATCAGAATGACTTTCTTTGTTCACTGTAGACTCCTGAGGCCACCCAGAGGCCTGCCTGTTTATCCACCACAGGCAGCTGGCAGGAACTCAGCAAGGCACACTCCTAGCTCTACTCAGCCACTCAGATAAGGTCACTAGGATCACTCATGAGTCTGGGGGCATTGGAGTGGGATCTAATGCACCTGATGCTGCAGGCCAGCCCTTGGCCAAGTGACAAGGACCTCTGAATCCTACTCTGAGGCTCCCCTGGCTGCCCTTTGTTGTCCCTAGTCATCCTTTGTGGGACCTTTGGGAAATTATACGTTAGTTCCATGGTCACTTCAATTTCCCAACTAAAAGTCTGTGTTCTGCACTCAGAAACATCTTAGTCAGTATGAACTGAAGTCTTTCTCAGGCCTATTTGCTAACTAAATCTCATCTCCCCAAGATGCCTTTGGTGTGTTCATCTTGCAAGCTTTGTACCAGTTTTTAACCCTTGTTTTGCACTGCGTATCTCTTATATTACTTAAATTTTACCTGTTTCCTAGTTCCCAACTAGACTGTAAATCCCTAAAAGACAGAGCCCACATCTTCCATCCATACTTAGGATTCAATTATTCATTCATTCATTTATTCAACAAACATCTATTAAGTACTGAGTTTTGTGGTAGGTCTGAGCTTTCAAAAATGAGTAAGACATAGCCCCTACTTTCATGATCTTAAAGTCTGTTTGGGGGAGACAGACTGTAGAAGCAGATAGTTAGGTCCCCTCCTCATCTTCATCCTGGGGTTCATGTTCCAAGTGTCACAACCCCTCTCAACCAGCCTTTATTTGAGCTGCAACTCTTTGTAACTCTGTTTCTTGTAATCAAGAGAAACCAATTACGGCATCCTCTAGGGTAAGAAATGCTTAAACTGACTCTTAAAGGATCAGTATAAGGGAAATGAGGGCATAGGGAGGATATTCCTGGCAGAGGGCACAGCACGAGCAAGAGCATGGAGGCCAAGAACAGCTTGTTATGGGCAATGCCAAACACATGTGCATTCATTTCTATTTTTGATCCTTCATTGTGGAATGAAAGGCTTTGTCCACAGTAAAGCAATCCCAAACACCAAAAGGCTGATAAAGGAGGTATTTTGGGACTCGCATAGCGAGTAAAGTCCCTTCCCTGAGCCTACAAAATTACACTGGGTAAGCAGCTGTCTCTAAACGCCATTGCTTAAAACCAGTCCTGCTAATTCACAGCCACTTCTTTGGTGGCCAAAGATGCACAAGAGAGAGAAGGAGCGGCCCAATTGCAATGGCCAAATTCCTGGGAATGAGAGAAATGTCTCCAAAGAGGGAATGGCGAGGTCGAAAGGCACTCTAAGAGAGTACTTCACCCAGCTGAGTGCTGAGGGCCTCACACCAAGATGGGAGAAACAGAACCAGAATCCAGCCTTCCATCTCTGGAAAATCCCACAGAAGCTACTTCCTTCTCTGCAGAGAAATACCATTTCCCCTGCAATTTAGAACTTACACATAAGAGGAATATAGACTCCCAAAGCTTATGAGTATGGGGAATACTAATGTGATACAAGGCTGGGTTCAATCTACCCTTTAGCTTCCCAGAAAAGGCTGGCTCAAGCATACAGAGGCAATGACACATGCTCTAAAAAAATCCAGAGCATCTAAACAAGGCAAAGTTATCCCCCTTCCTCTGCCATGGCTCTGCTGGGCTCCAGCTAGCTCTTCATCTCTCAAGCTCCATTTCTAGGAGCCCACACCTTGATAAATGACTGGTAACAGTCACTTAATCCCACAGAAATTAAGTGACCTACTGTGTGCAAGGCCTTGTCATTGGAGAAGTGTGAAAAGCTCAGATTTTCTTACTTGGGACCCATCCCAATCCCCTATTGCCAAGGGATCAGATGTGGTTAGCAAAGACACCCTTGACCCACAAGGACATTCATTCCAAGCTCTGGTTTCCATCCAGCCCAGGGGATTGTCTTTCCATGACTTAAAGTGGCACCCTGCTTGCCTCTCATCTATCAGGAGCCACAGACCTGCTTTGCTTTCTAAAAAACTGGTGCCCCTGTGCTTACCTTCAGCTTTAAAGATGGCTACTTAACGGCAAAACATGCTCACTCAAATGCAAGTTCAATGAGGTCAGTGGTTTTATCCTGTTCATTGTTGAACCCCTGGCATCTAGGACAGTGCCTGGCACATTGTCATTGTTCAATAAATGTCGAATGAGGGAAGCATTTGTTGACTGCCTTTCCCACTAGACTGTAGCCTTGTTGTTTACCATTGTATCCTCTCTGTTTAGAACAGCATACAGCACGTTGTAGGAACTCAACAAGTATCTGTTAAATGAATAAGTATGTAGTTGACTGATTTTTTGGACATATAATTTTTCTTACAATGCCTTCAGTATTCATTCGACGAATTATTGAGTTTCTTCCACATGCCAAGCCCTGGGCCAGGCTTGGAGATCCAAAGATGCCCTAGATAGAGTCCCTGCCTCTAGCTAGTCACAGTCTAGTGGAACAGATAAATAGGAAAACAAAGTAGAGGCCAGGAGCAGAGGCTCCTACCTGTAATCGCAGCAATTTGGGAAGTCAAGGCAGGAGGATCACTTGAGCCCAGGAGTTAAGGACCAACATGAGAAACATAGCCAGACCTTGTCTTTACAATAAAATAAATTAGCCAGGTGTGGTGGCACATCCCTGTAGCCACAGCTACTCAGGAGACTGAGGCCTGAAGATTACTTGAACCCAGGAGATTGAGGCTTCAGTGAACCATGTTCGTACCACTGCAGTCCAGCCTGAGTGACAGAGCGAGACCCTGTCTCAAAAAAAACAGAAAATAACAAAGTAGAAGCCCTCTAATTTGGCAGGATTTAAACTCACAGTTTGTCAGAAAGTTGAAAATATCAAAGTGGAGAATCATAAAAATTCCTACCATGCTGGGCAACTTCCACTTTCCTCTGATCCACTCACCTCCACTCTGGGGATTTCACCTCTGTGGACGGTATCAATGGACACCTGTGCCTTCTGTCTTCCCATTTGGCTTGTCCAATAGGAGACACTGGTATAACCTTGCAGGAAGAAAGAAGGGAGAGGCCAGGGCATCTAATTTCCTGTTTCCCCCTGCAGCACCTTGGCACACTGGCTGCCTCCCTCAACCCGAGGCTTAGCTGCTATCAGGAGCCCTCTGCGTTCCCCCAACTTGAGGTCCTATCCTGCGGTTTTCCTATTTCTACCCACAGTTTTATAAACAATCCTTTTATTTTATTAAACTATCTTTGAAGTAACTAATTTGAGCATGTAATTTTTTCCCTGCTGTGATTCTACTAACATACACCCCTTAAACATTTTTTTAACTTTAAATATACCTACACACACACACACACACACACACACACACACACACACACACGTACTAATTCACCTATTCCTTAAAAGGCCAAAATCTTTTCTTTGGCTGTGGGTCTGCTAGCTGAATTTCCACATCCTCTTTCATTCATAAACAACATCCATAACATGTAGACTATGAATTGCGTATTTCTTTTTCTTTAAATTGCAGAATTTAAGGACACTTGTTAATGCTAATGCAATTCAAGTGCAGAATACCTTGAGATTTTTACAGCTTGTTTTCTAATCTTTTACAGTTGTTTCACCCACACCTAATTTTCCAGCAGTTTGTTTTCATGACTCACATTTAGGGAGGATTTTTTCCCTCTTAAAAATATCAACATTGATTTATTCGTTCATTTTTTTGAACAGCATCCATTCATCAACTCCTACTCTGTCTCAGGCTGTGGGTTGGAACATGAGGCACAAAGATGGGGCCACCATGGTCTCTGTCTTTGAGTTCAGTCTTGAGGAGATACACATGTGACCAATAGCATCTCATGAAAATGACCTTGCTCAAACCCCTGCATGCATCAGCTTTTCCATGTGTCTTCCTGAAGCATTCAAATTTTAGGTTGTATAAAAACAGCTCTCTCTTTTTCCCCTTGTGTTTCATTGGTCCGTGCCATACTGAGTTAGATCAAGCAACTACTGTAACAGATGGAATTAGGCTAGGCAGGTTTGGGAGCAAATATCACCAGCTCCTGGTATGTGTCTAACTCAATAGGTAAGAGCAGAAGTGATAGCTAGAAGCTGGTCAGCTGTAAGGGTTCACTGGACCTCCGGCGTTGATTAGCATGCATCACAGGGTGAGCAGAGAGCTTGCCTTAAGCTAGAAGTTTGAGCTTTAAGCAGGTGCTATGAGGGTGTCCCCCCCCAAATTCATATGTTGAAATCCTAACCCCTTTAAGTGATGGTACTAGGATGTGGGGAGTGATTAGGTTATGGGGCCAGAGCCCTCATGAATGGGATTCATGATCTTATAAAAGAAGCTCAAGAGAAACCCCCTCACCCCTTTCCCCTGTGGGAACACAGCAGGAAGGCACAGCCTAGGAGCCAGAAAGCAAGTCCTCACCAGACACTGAATCTGCTGGCACCTTGATCGTGGACTTCCCAGCCTCCAGATTGTGAGAAATAAATCTCTGCTGCTTGTAAGCCGCACAATCTATGGTATTTTGTTACAGCAGCCCAAATGGAATAATAGCAGCAGAGGTTACTTAAGAGAAATATCACCAAACTTAATGTTCAGAGTGAGAGAGGCAGGCTGGGATGTATCACATACAAGTGCTGAAATGTATGGATGCCATTGTTTCAGACTGAGTTCCTATGCTACATCCCAAGAGACCAGACCAAATCACAGTGGAGTCACTCACACTAGGCACCACATAATCAAACATACTTTTAAAATGGGATGGTTTTAAAAAAGAAGAAGAAAGAAAGAAAGAAAGAAAGAAAGAAAGA